>NC_039284.1:7553689-7873689 GCF_003368295.1 Carassius auratus
CATTTGACAGGATTTTAGAAAAAAATAAAAAAAATAATAATAATAATACAAGACGTAGTCAGCTAGACGATGAACTATCAATATTATTAATTAAGTTATTAAATGATGCAGTCACACATTTAGTAATAATTGTTAGTTCTGTTTGTTGATTCAGGGTTAGCATCATCTGAGGTCCTCTGAGGGTCAGCATCATCTCTTCTCAGGTGTTCTGGATCCAGACTGGAGCTTGTGTAAATCCTAGTTACCACGGGATGTAAATAAATGTAAAGATTTACATCCCGTGGCGAAACATAGAAACAAAATAGAGACATCATTAGCATATCTGCTGATCCAACAAAGCAAAATTAGTTTAACCCAAGCTAATGAATAAAAATGCACCTTTGATCAGATGCAACTACACTCACAATTTAAAAGATACATTATTCGAAAGCTTGGCGAAAGAGATGTGTTTTTAATCTAGATTTAAACAGAGAGAGTGTGTCTGAACCCCGGACATTATCAAGAAGGCTATTCCAGAGTCTGGGTGCCAAATGTGAGAAAGCTCTACCTCCTTTAGTGGACTTTGTTATCCTAGGAACTACCAAAAGTCCAGCATTTTGTGACCTTAGGGTGCGTGATGGGTTGTAGCGTGGTAGAAGGCTAGTTAGGTACGCAGAAGCTAAACCATTTAGGGCCTTATAGGTAAGTAATGATAATTTGTAACTGATAAGGAAATTAATAGGTAGCCAGTGCAGAGACTGTAAAATTGGGGTAATATGATCATATTTCCTTGACCTCGTAAGGACTCTAGCTGCTGCATTTTGGACTACCTGCAGCTTGTTTATTGACGAAGCAGGACAACCACCTAGAAGTGCATTACAATAGTCCAGTCTAGAGGTCATAAATGCATGAACTAGCTTTTCTGCATCAGAAACAGATAACATGTTTCGTAGATTGGCAATGTTTCTAAGATGGAAGAATGCAGTTTTTGTAACATTGGAAATATGATTTTTAAAAGACAAATTGCTGTCTAATATAACACCCAGATTTCTGACTGTAGAGGAAGTAACAGTACATCCGTCTAGTTGCAGATTGTAACCTACAAGATTCTGTGTAGTGTTTTTTGGTCCAATAATTAGTATCTCTGTGTTATCTGAATTTAAATGAAGAAAATTATTTGTTTAATTTGTAATTATTTTCTTAAAATAAGATTTATCCAATCTTTTACATTTTTAACACACTCTGTTAGCTTAGATAATTTGGAAGTTTCATCTGGTCTCGTTGAGATATATAGCTGAGTATCATCAGCATAACAGTGGAAGCTAATTCCGTATTTTCTAATAATATTACCAAGGGGCAACATGTATATTGAAAATAGAAGGGGACCTAGGATGGATCCTTGTGGCACTCCATATTTTACTGATGATAAATGAGATGACTCCCCATTTAAGTAAAAATAATGGTAGCGATCGGACAGGTAGGATCTAAACCATCTTAGAGCCTGCCCTTGAATACCTGTATAGTTTTGTAATCGATCTATGAGTATGTCATGATCTATGGTGTCGAGCGCAGCACTAAGATCAAGTAAGACTAGAAATGAGATGCAGCCTTGATCTGACGCAAGGAGCAGGTCATTTGTAATTTTAACAAGTGCAGTTTCTGTGCTATGGTGGGGTCTAAAACCTGACTGAAATTCATTTTTATGCAGGAAGGTGCTCAATTGAGCAGACACAACTTTTTCTAAAATTTTAGACATAAATGGAAGATTTGAAATTGGCCTATAATTTGCCAGTACACTAGGATCTAGTTTTGGTTTTTTAATAAGAGGCTTGATAACTGCCAGCTTGAATGGTTTTGGGACGTGACCTAAAGATAACGACGAGTTAATGATATTGAGAAGCGGTTCTTCGGCTACAGGAAACAGCTCTTTCAGTAATTTAGTGGGTACAGGATCTAATAAACATGTTGTTGGTTTAGATACAGTGATAAGTTTATTTAGCTCTTCCTGTCCTACGGTTGTAAAGCACTGCAGTTTATCTTTGGGTGCGATGGATGAAACTGAAGTGTTGGATGCTGTAGAATCTACATTCGCTATTGTATTTTTAATGTTATCTATTTTATCAGTGAAAAAATTCATAAAGTCATTACTATTTAACATTGGTGGAATATTTGAATCAGGTGGCGTCTGGTAATTTGTTAACTTAGCCACTGTGCTAAATAAAAACCTTGGATTGTTTTGGTTATTTTCAATGAGTTTGTGTATATGCTCTGCCCTAGCAGTTTTTAGAGCCTGTCTATAGCTGGACATACTGTTTTTCCATGCAATTCTAAAAACTTCTAAGTTAGTTTTTCCCCATTTACGTTGAAGACTACGAGTTACTTTCTTGAGAGAGTGAGTATTACTGTTATACCATGGTACAGTACGTTTGTCTCTAACCTTTTTCAATTTGATCGTGGCAACAGCTTCTAATGTATTAGAGAAAATAGTGCCCATGTTGTCAGTAATTTTGTCTAATTCATGTGTATTTTTGGGTACAAATAGCAGTTGAGATAGATCAGGCAGGTTATTTGCAAATCTTTCTTTGGTGGCTGGAACAATAGTTCTGCCCAGACGGTATCGCTGCGACATATAGTTAATCTGAGTTATACACAGCATGCACGATACAAGGAAATGGTCTGTAATATCATCACTTTGAGGTACAATATCTATAGCAGTAAGATCGATTCCATGCAATAATTAAATCTAGTGTATAAATAAAAAGATGAGTGGGCCCGGTGACATTTTGCTTGACTACAAAGGAGTTTATTAGGTCAGTAAACGCAAGTCCTAATGTATAATTTGCATTATCAACGTGAATATTAAAATCTCCCATGATTAGCGCCTTATCAACTGTAACTAGAAGGTCTGAGAGGAAATCTGCAAATTCTTTTAGGAATTCTGTATACGGCCCTGGTTGTCTATACACAGTAGCCAGAGCAAGAGATACATTAGATTTATTTTGCATGTCTGACAGAGTAACATTTAACAGAAGTATTTCAAAAGAGTTAAACCTGTATCCTGTTTTCTGGGTAACATTGAGAATATCACTATATATTGTTGCAACACCTACGCCACGACCAGTCTGACGGGGCTCATGCTTATAACAGTAGTTTGGTGGAGTAGACTCATTTAGACCAAAATAATCATTTGGTTTTAGCCAGGTTTCAGTCAAGCAGAGTACATCAAAACTATTATCTGTGATAATTTCATTTACAATAACTGCTTTTGGTGTGAGTGATCTAATATTTATGAGCCCAAACTTTAAAATTTGTTTTTTGTTCATTAACTTTACTTTTTTCTGGTTTAATTACGATACGATTTTTTCTAGATCCTACATTATATTTATATTTTGACCTCACTATTCAGGGAACAGACACAGTCTTAATAGTTTTTACAGGGCAAGCTCATGAAGATCATTGGTGACTTTACTCTGCTCATGAAGATCATTGGTGACATGACTCTGCTCATGAAGATCATTGGTGACTTGCATTTGTTCATGAAGATCAATGGTGACTTGCCTTTGCCCATGAAAATAGTCGGTGACTTGACTTTGTCCATGAAGAACACTGGTGACTTGACTTTGCCCATGAAGATCACCGGTGACTTGACCTGACTCTGGAGGGTCTACGGGAATCTGACTTGACTCTGGAGGGTCAGCGGGAACCTGACTCGACTCTGGAGGGTCAACAGGAACCTGACTCGACTCTGGAGGGTCAACTGTGGCTGTCATCTTGTGCTGAGGCGCTGGACAAGCGGCCATCTTGTGCCATGACTCTGAACCGGTGGCCCTCTTGGGCAGTGGTGCTGGGCCGGCGGCCATCTTGTGCAGAGGTGCTGGACAAGCGGCCATCTTGTGCCATGACTCTGGACCGGTGGCCATCTTGTGCTGTGGCGCTGGGCTGGCGGCCATCTTGGGCAGTGGTACTGGGCCAGCAGCCAACTTGCGCTGTGGCGTTGGGCCGGTAGCCACCTTGTGCTGTGGCGCTGGGCTGGCAGCCATCTTGCGCCGTGGCGCTGGGCAGGCAGCCACCTTGTGCTGTGGCGCTGGGCTGGCAGCCATCTTGCGCCATGGCGCTGGGCTGGTGGCCATCTTGGGCAGTGGTACTGGGCCAGCAGCCATCTTGCGCTGTGGCGCTGGGCCGGTAGCCACCTTGCGCTGTGGCGCTGGGCTGGCAGCCAGCTTGTGCCGTGGCGCTGGGCTGTTGGCCAACTTGCGCCGTGGCGCTGGGCTGGCGGCCATCTTGCACCGTGACGCTGGACTGGCGACCACCTTGTGCTGTGACGCTGGGCTGGCGACCACCTTGTGTTGTGGCGCTTGGCTGGCGGTCCTCCTGTTTGTAGACTAGAATCGGACATCCCACCGGGAGAGACAGGAGTGGCTGGGATATCCCACGGAAGTCGATGTTGTAGGTAGAACACAAAATCCCAGAAATTAAAAATGTCCAACTGATCAATTTCCATACGAGGCACCGGGTCATCCAGACCGGTGTTGAAAATTTATTTTAGTGCCACATCATTATATCCCATACCATCCCCCAGGGTCCAGAACACTTGTGCCTTAGCACCCACATCATCAAGGCAGTTTTGGATGAATGTCCACTTCTGAAGCCAGATTGGTTGCCATCAAGGAGGTTGTTGTGTGTAAGAAATGTAGAGACTTGGTTGAACACAGCTCGTTCAAGTGATTTTGCAATGAGAGGAAAAAGGGAAACTGGTCTGTAGTTCTCTAAAAGAGATGGTTTGAGGTTGGGTTTCTTAAGTAGTGGAGTTATAGGTGCCTGTCTAAATGATGAGGGAAAAACACCAGTGTTGAGGGATGTGTTGATGATGTGAGTGAGTGCAGGTACAACTGCAGGAGAAATGGCTAGAAGGAGATGAGATGGAATAGGATCAAGTGGGCAAGTTGTAGGTGATTAGAAAGGGTGAGTTTTGAGACTTCTGAATCAGAGAGTGAAGAGAAGGATGTAAATGAGTGTAGGTTTGCTGGTGATATGAACTTGACTGATTGTGGAGTGGAAAATTGTGCACTAATGTGTTTAATTTTATTAATGAAAAACATTGCAAAGTTGTCAGCTATTAGACACGAAGCAGGAGGGGGAGGAGGAAGTCAAAGAAGTGAGAAAAAATGTTTTAAATGTGAGAGTTAGATGAATTGTTAATTTTGTTATGGTAGTATGTCATTTTAGCAGTGAAGACATTAGCAGAGAAAGAAGATAGGAGTGACTTATACATAAGTAGGTCAGTAGTATTTCTGGATTTGCGCCACACCTTTCAGCAGCTCTAAGCTTAGAAAGGTGTTCGCATAGAACATCAGATAACCAAGGTGCAGAAGGCGTGTTACAGGCTGGCCTGGAAGACAAGGGGCAAACAGTGTCTAGACAAGATGTAAGAGTGGAGCAGAAAGTATCAGTAGCACTGTTAGCATCCAAAGATGCAAACAGTTTAGGGGAAGGAAGTGAAGACGAAACCATTGCAGAAAGCCGGGAGGGTGAAAGTGTGCGTAGGTTACGTCGAAAGATAACATGTGGAGGGGTAAGTGATGTGTCAGGGTCCACGTTGAGGTTAAGAGTGAGGAGGAGTAGCAGTAGTTGACACTCGGGTGAGATCAAAAGAGGCAAGCAGAGTGTGGAAATCAGCACACAGAGGTTTATCTAGATGGATGTTGAAATCTCCAAGCATAACTAGGGGAGTACCATCCTCAGAAAAGTTTGAGAGCAACACATCTAAGTCATCCAAAAAGTTACCCAGTGGTCCTGGGGGTCGATAGACAACTACAAAATATATTTTAAAAGGGTAGGTAACAGTAACTGAATGAGATTCAAAAGAGCTGTTGATACCCAAAGATGGTAAAGGATTAAATTTACAATCATTTGAGATGAGCAGACCAGTACCTCCACCTCTTCCAGTCAAATGGGGGACATTGATGGAGTCTTTCTGTTACGATCGGAGACCCAGGTAAACACAGGAGACGAGAGATCCAAGCGCAGTGTGGTTTAATGGGTAATCCAAATCAGAATCCAACAAATGGGTAATCCAAATCAGAATCCAACAAGCAGCGGTCAAAACCAGAAATCAATCCAAAACAAGCAAACACTAGGGATAGGGAACAGGAACAGGCACAGGAACGGAACTAGAAACAGGAACTCGGAAGGCGAGGATACTGGGTGATGGAAAGAAAGGACTCCATGAAAACAAACAGAAAAAGACTGGTTAATATAGGCAGGGTAATGACTATTAAGTGAAGACACCTCAGTGCAATTAACAGGAGTGCAATTTCTGGGAAACAGAGACCAGACAGCGTGACAGTTTCCATCTTAAAAATGCTCTCAATGTCAAATATAGAAACATTAACTCATGGGTTTATGACATCAAGTTTAGATTATTGTAATGGTTTATTGAGTTGCTTTATTTGCTCTGCACGCTTAATAAACAAACTCTAGTTGGTCCAAAATGCCGCTGCTAGAATTCTTACTAGAACCAGGAAGAATGACCATAGCCTAGTTCTCTCAACTTTGCGCTGGCTCCCTATTGATCATTGAATTGTGCTAATTACTTATTAAGCCCTGAATGGTTTAGCTCCTCAATACTTGAGCAAGCTCATATTGCAATCATATTACAATCTACCTAGCACTGTTGAGGGAGGCAGAAACAATCTGTCAATTTAAATCTAGATTAAAGACCCATCTCTTTAGGTTGAGATACACATAATACACTGTTGCATTTCTATAATTCAAATCCATTAAAGGACTGTTAGGCTGCATTAATTAGGTCAACTAGAGGAACTCACTACATCGTAAGTAGAATGGCATCTACGGTCATATTAGTCTGGTTTCATTTTTATTCTGAGGTCATCGTAGCCATAAGGATCCAGTCTGTATCTGTAGGTTTTGCAAGGTCTTTCTTTTTTGCAAAGGATATCAGTATCTTTGATATCCCTAATCTGAATGTAATAACACAACATGAAAAGGCATTCAGTCACAAATTTAATTAGAGTCACTTTGTAATTCTCTTTTTGTGCTATTCCTACAAACCTACCAAGAATGATGAAGTCTTGTCAACAAGTTTTCTGTGATTAGTTCTGCAGAACATCAGTATAAATAAGCATGCAAGCCTTTTCCTGTAGGGAATGATGTAAACACCCACATACTATCCCTGTGGCCCTGACATGCAACAACATTCTGGCTGTTTTTTGCATGAGCTAATTAGTTTGAATTTCCAACAGTTCTCACTTGATGTGAATAACGACTGTTTGTACATGGAATGGATTAAAGGAAACTCTTTGCCACAGTGATATATGTGAGTATATATATATATATATATATATATATATATATATATATATATATATATATATATATATATATATATCTTTGTAGGAGACATTTAGATCTATTTAAACATCATTGTCACTTGTAACCAACCGTTGTTAGTGGCTAAATGCTTTAGGCCTATAAGTCTGGCTTTCTCTTAATTAAAAATAACAATGCCAGAGAATGCCTTTAATTCTGTTAATCAACACTTAAAAGACTTGGTAAATCTTTTTTTATTTGTATTTTTTCCTCCGCATACTTAACCACAGGTTATTTCACAAACATTCTATCTTGCATTTACATTTCTTTTGAGAGGTATTCCTGTTTATTAACAATGCAGTTTGACTTCTTGGAGAAGCACCAGTGAGGCCAAACATGTGCAGTGAGGAGCTACAGCACATATGCTCAGGGCGCTGTGCAGAACAGAGCAGCTGTATTTAGTCAAATAAATGAATCTTCCTTTGCATCCTTTTTATTAAGGTTTTATATAAATAAAGTTGTAAAATAAAAATCCTAAAAGAATAAATATAAATAAAAAAGATAAGTAAAAAATGTGAACAATGTATGTTATCGTCATTTTAGCAATGCACTGACTTGTTCATACATTCATTGCTATTAGCCTTGCACATAAAATATTTAACAGTTAACCTGTGTCAGATATTGTCATTGCTGGCAATGATGTTTTCAGAGCATAGATTCCAAATTCAAGGTATTTGCAGGTGAAGTTTGTTGCTTAGCAGTTGATTTTGTTAACAAGTAGATAATTTAAATGCCTTGCAATTTAATTTGGTGTTATAATAGTAATTAGTTCAATGAAGCTTCACAGTTATTCAGTCTTTTTCAAGTGGAGCACTGTGTCTAAGAAACTGTTGTAGGCTACACTGTCACCATGGAAACACTTTTTTTTCATCCCCAGTGATTCGAGACTATGGTTTTGACATAAGATATCTTGGCAGGTGTTTTTCTGATACTAAATGTTAATTAACAATAAGGTGAGTTTGTGAAGGCTGTAATGTCTGAACAAACTCTGAACCACAGTTCAGACCCCTGCCTGCACTCTGCAATCAGTCTGTCTCTGTCTCCAGATGAATGTCAACGAATGAAGAGTTGCGTATGTGTATTTGTATATCTATTTAGTGTGTGAATGAATGTGTCTGGACTGTGTACATGACAACTACCATTTGTTTTAAAACTGTAGAAACATTCCAAAAGGGTTTCACCCACCTCACAGCCACACAAACATATCCCATTAGTCGGACAAACATGAAGGCACACCTTAAACTCAGATCTTGCAATATCTTAATAAATAAATAAATAACCTTTTGCCTCTTGTTGTAATGGAATTCTTTTTTTAGTTTTCTAAAACTGCCCTTTAAATTCATGTAGCTTCTCTTGGAAACAGAGTATTTGTTGAGCAACCAAACATCTATATACTGTAATTCCCAAAATGTTTCTAAGTGCTTCATCATTTACTGAATTCAAAACTATATACAAATACAAATATTTTAAAACATTTACATCAACAAATCCACAAAAAAGTCTATGCAGCCAATATTGTCAACATCTGACAGTCCTGCAGTATTATTTGAGACATAGTATCTCACAATTGTAACTTGATATGTCTCAATCTGACATTTAATGTCACAACTGACCCTTTATGTACACACACACACACACACACACACACACACACACACAATCATCTCAAAGTGTGAATATCCAACAAAGTGAGTGTATTTCTTATTTTAAACTTTTGTACTCACAAAACATTTTAACTTAACATTAAGTGTTCTTATAAATAGCACTAAAAGTTATTGGGTAAGTGTTTCCTTTTAAAACCTGTTCATAAAGCTGCCGAGACCAACTTTTACTAAGGAATGAGACAATGCACAATAAGGCGAAATAAATTGTGGTGGGACAAGCTGTCCTTCATACAAATGATATCTGGACTAGAGAACTCTCCGCAAATGCATATTTGCCCTTGAGAGGCCACTGTACAATGCATTCAAGCAGGTGCTGAAACATGACAGCACTTCTACAAATGGATTTGTTAATCAAGAGTCACGGTGCTTCCAACATTTAGGAACATATTGATCAGATGGTTTCCCTCTTATGAGACAGATTTGAGGCAGAGCATCTCAGTGGAGCGTTTTGTGACTGATTACACCAGCAATATGATCAGGGCCATGACTAATTATGACCACATTTGTAGCATGGCACATTAGTGGTAACAAGATCCTTGTAGGTTTGCCAGAGCTTATGCTCAATTCAATTCAATAAATTTTTATTTGAAGTGAAGTGAAGTGAAGTGACATTCAGCCAAGTATGGTGACCCATACTCAGAATTTGTGCTCTGCATTTAACCCATCCGAAATGCACACACACAGAGCAGTGAACACACACACAAACACTGTGAGCACACACCCGGAGCAGTGGGCAGCCATTTATGCTGCGGCGCCCGGGGAGCAGTTGGGGGTTCGATGCCTTGCTCAAGGGCACCTAAGTCATGGTATTGAAGGTGGAGAGAGAACTGTACATGCACTCCCCCCACCCACAATTCCGTCCGGCCCGAGACTAGAACCCACAATCCTTCGATTGGGAGGCCAACCCTCTAACCATTAGGCCAAGCAGCTTCACAGAAAATTTGCATAATTGCTGCTGACTCTGTCCACAGTTGAGTAGTCGATGGTCAGTGGGGGGTTGTCAATGGAGATTCTTCTGAAGTTCATCACAACCTCCTTTGTCTTACATTGAGGAACAGGTTGCTAGTGCCAAACCATTCAGCCAGTTCTGCCACTTCCTCTATATAGTGCATTTCATCGCTGTTGCTGATGAGACTGACCATAGTTGTGTTATCTGTGAAATTAATGATGTGGTTGGAGCCGAACTCAGCAGTGAAGATGTGGGTCAGCAGCGTGAAGAGCAGTGGGCTGAGCACACAGCCTTGTGGAGCACCTGTGTGGTAGTGCCCGAGGTGTTTTGCCCAACATGGACTGATTGAGGTCTTCCATTTGGAAAGTCCAGGATCCAATTACAGAATGAGCTTTATTGCCAGGTATGTTCACACATACGAGGAATTTGTTTTCGTTACAGAAGCTTCACAGTGCAACATAATGACAGTGACAGAACAAAAAACACAAAATGGAATAAAAAATGTAAAAAAAAATACAAATAGGTAGATAAGGAAAGAAAATATACAAATTGACAATGTATGGCAGGTATATTGCAATGGGCATTATGCATGTTAGAGCTGTAGTCAAGTCCGGCTTTGTCGAGTCCAAGTCAAGTCCAAGTCCAGGACTAGTCGAGACCGATTCAAGACCGAGTCCAAAGAGGTTCGAGTCCAAGTCAAGTCCAAGTCCAAAAGTTTCGAGTCCAAGTCCAAGACCGAGTCCAAATGGAAGAAAAAAGGGTCCTCTTCAAGACCACATACTTAACTACTGATAATGTTTGTGATGCGAGAGAAAGCATATCTACTTAGAAAATCATTTTACATTATTATTTGTAATGATCAAAAAGCATGTGCAAAGTAACAACTCTGTAGGACAGGGGTCTCCAAACTACATCCTGGATGGCCAATGTCCTGAAAAGTTTAGCTCCAACTGGCCTTAAAACACCTGGAAGATTAGTGTGTCTAGTAAGAGCTTGATTAGGTTCAAGTGTGTATAATTAGGGTTAAAGCTAACAGGGGCGTTAAACAAGATCCTGGGCCCTATGCATAGGCAGTCCTGATGGGCCCCCATGGCCCCCACCCATGAAAATATCCAGGTAAAAAATATATATTTCAGATTCATACTTTTCAAGGGCCCTCTCTTCCTCTGGGGCCTTGCTAATGAGTACTGGTTTTACCCCCAGTCCGACCCTGGGAGCTAAACTTGGATAAACAAACAAAGTTTGGAACTGTAAGGTCAAATAATTTTTATGTACTTTATTTTTTGTTGACATTATATCTGTGGTCAAAAATGTATATGACTATGCCTAATTGGCACAGTGCACAGACACACGCAAAGCTCGGGATATGACAAATGCGCGCAGCAAGGCTAGAATGTATACGTTTGGCTCTACTGGGCATGCGCACATAAATACAGCAATATTTTTGTCATACTGTGCTAGTGCTTGCATAGACTAGTCGAGCTCTGTCGGAAACAATCGACTACTCCAGCATGCATTAACCATAATGCATACAAAGTGTTTGCAAGTACGACGTGAATTTTAGAATTACAATATTGCGTGGAGCTGTTACTATATGACCTTATCTATGTTGCATGTAAAAATAAAATATGTAAATTAATAATTAGGGTTGTGCCTGAAGCCGAATACCTTATTCGGAATGGCACGGATAATGGCTTAAAA
The DNA here is from genome assembly GCF_003368295.1 of Carassius auratus. Classification (NCBI taxonomy): domain Eukaryota; kingdom Metazoa; phylum Chordata; class Actinopteri; order Cypriniformes; family Cyprinidae; genus Carassius; species Carassius auratus. The sequence goes on from NC_039284.1 coordinate 7,565,372, forward strand.
AACGAATAACGCTCAAGGAATAATTCTGCCTGAATACTCGGCTGAAGCTGACAGAGTCTGGTGTTTGCTAGATAAATGTTGAGCCAGGGCATCAGCGCCAGAAGTGAATGAATGTAAACTTTGAGTGAAAAGATCGCAAATCAAACATCGGATTGTTGTCGCCTCTCTGTGCATCTCTCAGAAATCAGAGCGTTGCAAGAGTAATTTTACCTATAATAATACATCATAGCTACACGTTATATTATTTGTATATATTTAAAAGGCAAATATTGAAAGTTTAGGCTACCATGATACGAATGAATGGAATAAGCACAGCGCGCTCACCAATCAAACAGCCGCGCTGCGCGTTTCAGTCTCTCAAAAACCAAATCAGTTCTCTCTCAAGAGTAGGCTAATGATCAGCTTAGATACGGATACATTGTCTACTTGTCCTACATGTTTGCATCTTTATCTTTTGCTGGTTTGCGCGGAACACACACATCTGTTAAGTGAAGTTCATTAACATTAAGACTCGCTTAAAGTATTCTGCGTAATGAGAATGTGTGCATTGAATGGATTCAGTCGTGTTCAAATGATCACTAAACGTTTGTCATGACATCTCTCTGCTTGCATGATAAATATTATTTTAGAAATTAATAAGTATTTCAGTTTAACACGACATACTTGTTCAGTGATAACTACGAAAAAATATATAAAAAGTCATATAAGTCTTATCAAGTAACTGTGCGATGTTGTATCCGAATGCAGATAGGAACATTTTTGTGATTGTTACAGATAAAAATACTGGCTGTTACATGAGCATGTAAATATGTAATGTCATATATAAAGTTTTTAAAATTTACATATGTAATTGTTGCATAAGGCTATACATTAATACGCGTTTATTGATAAAAAAAAGGCTATCTAGGTGTAGACGTAAATAAAACACAATCTAACAGGTAGAAAATTAAATTAGAAACATCTAAACTTTTCAGGTCGCAGTAAGTGCACCACTGGTCATGCACATCCTTTCCCGGAACAATACTGAAAGCTAAGGCAAGATGGAGAAACAGATGATCATAGTTGTACAAGGATAGCCATTTTGTAAATGAATCTATTAGCAGAGCTACTGCAAATGATTTTAAGTGCTGGAATTCCATTTATTCTTTGCTGAAACTTCTGCGTCATCATGGAGAGCGGGTCATGGTTGCCCAGCAACAGCAGACGCCACTGGAGCGCAAGCGCAGGCTACAGAGTGCTTTGGAAATAAGGAGAGCAGCGCGCCTAGCGTTTTCCACACGTTTTCAGTCGCGACATCATGCAAATGTGGTTTTGTTTTGAAGGAGAAATTTTTTATTTTATTTTTTTGCTGGACTCGGTCAAGACCAACTAGAAGACTTGGCGAGTCCAATGGCCAAGTCCGAGACAAGTCCGAGTGCAAATTCAACGAGTCCGAGACAAGTCCGAGACGACAGAAAAATGTCTCGAGTCCGTACTCGAGTCCAAGACCGGACTCGAGTACTACAGCCCTAATGTATGTACAGGTATATTATGTGCAAAAAAATGTAAGTGTACGCTAAGGATGTTTGTTAGATAAATACGTGTATTTATATATAAATATAAATAGTGTAGTGTGTTCCACAGTTTTTTTTTTTTTTTAAATTGTTCATTAGATGGATTGCCTGAGGAAAGAAACTTTTCCTGTGTCTGGTTGTTCTGGTGCTCAGTGCTCTGTAGCGTTGACCAGATGGCAACAGTTCAAAGAGGGAGTGTGCTGGATGTGAGGGGTCTAGAGTGATTTTGCCAGCCCTTTTGCTTACTCTGGATAAGTACAGTTCTTGAATAGACAGGAGGGTTAAACCGATGATTCGCTCAGCAGTCTGGACTACCCTCTGTAGTCTTCTGAGGTCAGATTTAGAAGTGGAGCTGAACCAGACAGTTAAGTGCAGAGGATGGATTCGATGATTATGGAGTAGAACTGTTTCAGCAGCTCCTGTGGCAGGTTAAAATTCTTCAGCTGGCGAAGGAAGTACAACCTCTGCTGGGCCTTTTTCACAATGGAGTCAATGTGAATGTCCCACTTCAGGTCCTGAGAGATAGTGGTGCCCAGGAACCTGAATGACTCCACTGCAGTCACAGTGCTGTTCATGATGGTGAGTGGGGGGAGTGCAGGGGGGTCTCTCCTGAAGTCCATGAACATCTCCACTGTTTTGAGTGTGTTAAGCTCCAGGTTTTTGAGAGTGGACCAGACAGCCAGCTCTTTAACCTCCTGTCTGTAAGCAGACTCGTCACCGTCCTGAATGAGGCAGATGAGCGTGGTGTCCTCTGCAAACTTCAGGAGCTTGACAGAGGGGTCCTTAGATGTGCAATCATTGGTGCACAGGGAGAAGAGCAGTGGGGAGAGAACACAGCCCTGGGGAGCTCCGTTGCTGATTGTACGGGTGCTGGATGTGTATTTTCCCAGCCTAGCTGCTGCCAGTCTGTCAGGAAGCTTTTGATCCACTGAAAGACGGAGGTGGGCACGGAGAGCTGAGTTAGGAGTTAGTTTGTTTGGATATTCACGTCCGTTCTAGTCTTGGTTTTGCCTTGTGTTCTTGTCTGTTTATGTTCTGGATTGATGTTTGGTTTTGACCCCTGCCTGGACTGTTTATTCTCTGGATTACCCTCAATAAATGACATACCCGCACTTGGATCTCTCTCCGTGTCTTCCTGTATCAGTGACAGAAGGACTCCGCGTCAGTGCGAGAACCAGCAGTATGTCTTCCAATGCTTCTTCCCCAGCCACCGAGCGGGAAAGAGGCGATCGTTTTGAGGGAACCCGCCTGGTCGTATTTTGCGGGACCAGGGGAGGTCGCAGAGGAGGGAGTGGTCGAGAGGAGGCTCAGCATCACTCTCAACCATGGCCCCCCTTTGACCCAGGGCTCATTTGGGACAGATCAGAGCCACCGTCTCAATATGGCAGATGGAGAGGGGAGAAGAAGCACACGTCCACCGAGCCAGCGCCACTGACCAGGATGGCCACAAGGCCAGCGCCAAGAAGCAAGATGGACGCCAGCCCAGCACCACAGCACAAGGTGGTCGCCAGCCCCACGCCACGAGGCAAGACGGCCGCCAGCCCAGCGCCACTGCCCAAGATGGCCGCTGAGACATTTTTGGATTACTTCTCCATGCTGAACAAGATCCTAGAGATTCCCAGGAGTGTTCACGTCACCGCTTCTGAGCCAGCGTCACGACGCGAGATGGACGCCAGCCCAGCACCACAGTGAAGGATGGCCGCTAGCCCAGTGCCACAGCACAAGATGGCCGCTAATCCAGCGCCAATTCCCAAGATTGCCACCGGTCCAGAGCCACGGCCCAAGATGGCCGCCCATCCAGAGTCATGGCCCAAGATGGCCGCTTACCCAGTGCCTCTGCACAAGATGACAGCCACAGCTGACCTTCCCGAGTTGAGTCAGGTTCCCGTGAACCCTCCAGAGTTGAGTCAGTTTCCGGTTGTCCCTCCAGAGTTGAGTCAGGTTCCAGTTTTGCCTTGTTGTGTGGTTCCAGTTGATCCTCCAGGGTTGAGTCAGGTTCCAGTTGACCCTCCAGAGTCGAGTCAGGTTCCAGTTGACCCTCCAGAGTCAAGTCAGGTTCCCGTTGACCTTCCTGAGTCAAGTCAGGTTCCTGTTGACCTTCCTGAGTCAAGTCAGGTGCCCGTTGACTTTCCAGAGTTGAGTCAGGTTCTGGTTGACCCTCCAGAGTCGAGTCAGGTGCTCGTGGACCCTCCAGAGTCAGGGTTAGTCACCGTCGACCTTCCAGAGTCTGGGCTAGTCACCGTTGACCTGCCAGAGTCAGGGCTAGTCACCGTTGACCTGCCAGAGTCAGGGCTAGTCACCGTTGACCTGCCAGAGTCAGGGCTAGTCACCATTGACCTTCCAGAGTCAGGGCTAGTCACCGTGGACCTTCCAGAGTCAAGTCAAATCACTGGTGATCTTCAAGGACAGAGTCAAGTCACTGGTGATCTTCAAGGACAGAGTGAAGTCACTGGTGATCTTCAGGGACAGAGTCAAGTCACCGGTGATCTTCAAGGACAGAGTCAAGTCACCAGTGATCTTCAAGAACAAAGGCAAGTCACCATTGATCTTCATGAACAAATTCAAGTCACCAATGATCTTCATGAACAAATTCAAGTCACCAATGATCTTTATGAACAAATACAAGTCACCAATGATCTCCATGAACAGATGCAAGTCACCAATGATCTTAATAAGCAGAGTCAGACCACCAATGATCTTCAGGAGCGCAGTCGGGTCAGCATTGATCTTCTGGAGTCCAGTCTGGGCACCGTGGCATTACCAGAGCCTCTCCATGTCTCTGCTGAACTACTGGAGCCTCTCCTTGTCTCAGCTGGATTACCAGAGTCTCTCCACACCTCTTTGGAACTCCCAGAGCCTCGTCACATCTCGGCTGATCTACCAGAGTCTTTCCTCGCCTCTGCGGGACTTCCAGAGCCTCGTCACGTCTCAGTCGAACTCTCTGAGCACCCGACTGATCCAGTCGTAGCCACGAAGGCTGCCCTTAACTTCTTCATGTTCTTTGTTTCAGACTTGCCCAACCAGACTTGCTCTCCTGCCAGTCAGATCACACTGTGGTGGTCTTCTGCTCTGCCCTGGGGGGCTTCCATCTCAACCACATGGACTTGGTGGTCTTCTGCTCTGCCCTGGGGGGCTTCCATCTCGACCACACGGTTGTGGTGGTCTTCTGCTCCACCCATGAGGGGCTTCCATCTCGACCACACGGACGTGGTGGTCTTCTGCTCCGCCCTGGGGGGCTTCCATCCCGACCAAACGGTTGTGGTGGTCATCTGCTCCACCCTGGGGGGCTTCCATCCCTACCACACGGACATGGTGGTCTTCTGCTCCGCCTTAGGGTCCTGCCCGGTTGGCGCAATCCTGGGTTCATAAACTCCCTGATCCACCCTGATCTCCGGTTGTGTTGTTGTTGTTTGTTTTTTTTTGTGTTCACTTCCTGCCCCTGTTCCCCTCTGTGAGCCTGGCCCTCCGTCCCTCCCCCTGATCCTCCTCCGGTCCACCTCCCTCCTGGTCTCCCTGTTTTGTGTTTGCACTCCTGGTCTCTGGTTTCCCCATTTTTCCTGGTTCTCCATCCCTCCCACTGAGCCTCCACCTGTCCACCTCCCTCCTGGTCTCTGGTTTTGTCAGTCTCGTCTTTGAGCGTCTAGTAGCCGCTCCATAGATGTGAGGTATTGTCACAGAGTGTCCCTGGGTAACCACTAGATGTCCTCCTTCCCCACAGTGTCTGTCACTTCATGTACCACGTTCCCCACTACCTCTGTCTAATCATTGCACTCAGCTGTCACTGGTCATTAATCATTGCACTCAGTCTATTCCCCATTAGCGTTTGTGATCTCCCTGTGTATTTATACCCTGTCTGTCTTAGTATGTGGCACGGAGACCTTGTTTGATTATTCACGTCCGTTCTACTCTTGGTTTCGCCTTGTGTCCTTGTCTGTTTATGTTCTGGATTGATGTTTGGTTTTGACCCCTGCATGGACTGTTTATTCTCTGGATTACCCTCAATAATCCGTGTCTTCCTGTATCCCGGTCGTGACACAAATACATATACATATGTGACCCGTCACGGAAACCATTGACACAAGTCAGCAGCACAACTTTCGAGCAAAATGAGAAAGAATCGTTTTTTTTTTTTTTTTTTTTTTCAAAATTGGTGATTTTCGGGTTTTTTCAGAATCTGTTAGCTGAGATCACAAAGAAGCCTCTCCATGTTTGAGATAGCAGTATTGGTATATTTAAAAGCATACATTTTGAGGTTGAAATAAGCTTGTTCTTCTGAGATTCTAGCACGCAGTAGGAGCGTTTCATTGTCTGTGTATTTCCATACTGGATAAGCCGGCTTTTGTTTATTTTCTTATTGCCCCCACCCTCCGAAGGAAGCATGGCTACTTATTATGCAGCGCTCTGGCCGGCTCTAGCTTATATCAAAATTCAATGAGGATGGACGCTGCAAAGATGATCGCAGATGAGCTGAACCGTGGCCGTTACACCGAAAATGTTTTGAAGTACTTCTTCGACAAGCCGTATGCTTATGAACAAGCGCTCACTGATTCTGAAGACGATCTGAGCGATTATGAAAGCGGCATAATAAGACTGTATAATATCCCTAATCTACAACTGAGCGAAGACGACGAAGAGGAAGAATGTATTGGACTGGCGTCAGACGAGTTGGAACATAAGATATCAGAGGCTATATCGATAGTAACATTTGATGGGGACAAAGACAGAGAAATGGGGAAAATCCGTAACATTTAGAGGCAAACAGACGCATAGTGCAAACTTCGGAGATGGTTACATCCACAAAGAAGACCCCGACAAAGATAAAGTGTGCCCGGATTACTTATTTCATTGGAGGCATCGTGATTTGCAAGAATACTTTTCTGTTTCTTATGGGGTGAGTTTCCATAAACATCAAAGTTTGTCGTTTTGTGTTCATTCTAAGAACACGTACATGTTATCTCATTATTAGTCCATGTTTAGACCTTCCTATATCTACCTATTGTTATTAGCTAGCTCATCGGTTATCACAGAATCCTGTTCAAAAAATCCTAATGCTACACAATGAAATCAATTAACCAAGTTTTATGTAGAAAACCAGCAAATAACAAATAAAATTAGCATCAATATGTACTTTTTGTTTACATAAACATTAAAATAATAACATTAAAAATGATGGCCACATTTTAACGATTATTTTTTTTTTATAAAAAGATAAAACTCACATATTTAAGCCTCTAAATAATTTTTATAAAAGTCAGAAAAGATAAATTACTGACATTTACAAAGCACCTTCTCCTTTATCATTAATAGTATGCGGTCCGATTTTTCCCGTTGTGTCTGTCGTTGCTATGCAACCATGAAGCTTTACAGGGGGAGCTTTACAGGGGGTATGGCTTATCTAAATGAGATGTAAATGAGCCCTATTGTCACTCGCAGCAGTGAGAACAGGTGAGAACTGCACAATTTTTAGAGGCTATTTTATGCTTTTTGAGCTTTTTTGAGTGCCTACCTTCAAATGGCCACAATTTCTCCAAATATTATCAGATTTCCATGTGTTACACATCGTTGGAAAGCTTGGAGACTACACTTTCAGAATCTGTGAATAACTCAAAATGCCCCAGAACCGACTTGTTTATTCTGTGATTGGTCATATATATACACACACACATACACCAACACACACATACACACACACACACACACAAATATTTATATATATATATATATATATATATATATATATATATATATATATATATATATATATATATATATATATATATATATATATGCACACACACATATACATATATATATATATATACATATATATATATATATATATATATATATATATATAGAATTAACATGGTAATTTACATGTAACAACAGCTATATCACATGCTAATGTAATGTAAATGTTAACTAAAAAGTATAATAACTGCATTTTAAACAACAATTATTTATTTGACATCCATAACCACAATACTTATGGTGACTCCAGTCAAGCCATTCTGTTGGCAAGCACACAATCATATCAGGTCTGATGGAATTATAGGTGTGCGCTTATTAAGATAATTACAGTACTCTGCATGAAAGAGCAGAGTGAGAACTCTTTTGATTTATATGAATAAATACTCTGTTCTTTTATTCACTAGTTCAACTTTTCATGTGACTCAACCTACATTTAAAAATTAAAACATTTCGTTTTGTAATTATGGGAATCACATATAACTACAAGATCGCAAATAACTAAAACTCAGCATATATAATCAAAACCTGACAAGAAAAAAATAAATATCTCATAAATATCACATACTCATAGATCGATTACAAAACTATACAGGTATTCAAGGGCAGGCTCTAAGATGGTTTAGATCCTACCTGTCCGATCGCTACCATTTTGTTTACTTAAATGGGGTGTCATCTCATTTATCATCAGTAAAATATGGAGTGCCACAAGGATCCGTCCTAGGTCCCCTTCTATTTTCAATATACATGTTGCCCCTTGGTAATATTATTAGAAAATACGGAATTAGCTTCCACTGTTATGCTGATGATACTCAGCTATATATCTCAACGAGACCAGATGAAACTTTTAATTATCTAAGCTAACAGAGTGTGTTAAAAATGTAAAAGATTGGATGACAAATAATTTGCTCCAATTAAATTCGGATAAGACAGAGATATTAATTATTGGACCAAAAAACACTACACAGAATCTTGTAGATTACAATCTGCGACTAGACGGGTGTACTGTTACTTCCTCTAGAGTCAGAAATCTGGGTGTCATATTAGACAGCAATTTGAGGATTAACTAGGATTTACACAAGCTCCAGTCTGGATCCAGAACACCAGAGAAGAGATGATGCTGACCCTCAGAGGACCCCAGATGATGCTAACCTTGAATCAACAAACAGAACTAACAATTATTGCTAAATGTGACTGCATCATATAATAACTATTAATTACTAATATTGATAGTTCATCGTCTAGCTGACTACGTCTTGTATTATTATTATTATTATTATTATTTTTTTTTTTTCTAAAATCCCGTCAAACGTGCACAAATTACTAGCTACTACTAAATATTGTAGAAACATAATTTTCTGTAAAGTTGCTTTGTAATGATTTGTATTGTAAAAAGCGCTATACAAATAAACTTGAATTGAATTGAATTGCAATAAATAAATCCAAAATCACCACCCATACTCTCATTTACTATTGCCTAATTTTATTATAGTTCAATGAATGCGTGAATGAAAACAAATGAGTGAATTTGAACACTTCAGAAGCCCTATTCTAGTGTGACAAATAATTATTTGGGTGTGGTGCAGTTAGCTGTTCAGTTAACATCAGATGAACACTTGTTATTGAGGTGCACTGTGGGATTAAATGAGTGCTCTTGATAATGTCCACTATGCTTTCAGACACCAGTACAGTTTGCTGTCCTCTAAAATAGTGTACTACTTAAGGGTATGGGGGCAATTGCTATTTTCCCCAAAACATTTTAAAGACCTAAGAATCCTCACTGTTTTTCAATCCGTTTTATTTTGTTAAGTAAGTAGAAGTTTCTGCTGACAGTATTTCTAATTTTTAAATGCATTCCTGCTCTCTTCTGTCTGTCCTATAAAGAGAAAGGTGAGAGAGGCCTCCTAATAAGGCCAAATGAGAAATAATAATTATAATAATCTGCTTTTGTTTAATTGCAATGTCTTCTTTTTCCTCTCTACCAAAAGCACCCCAATCCCAATGGGTAGTTGCATCTCCCAAAGTGCAATGGAATGAACAAATGAATGAATGAATGAACAAGGTACACTGACCATGGAGCTTTTTAGTACTTCTTTAGGCCTTTAAGTGAATTAAATAAATATTTTGCCAGTGAAACAATGAAATAAATAAATCAGTACCAAATGACTTCTCTGCACTTCCAGAGTTTTATTTACATTGAGGTGTATAGCTATCCAGCTAAAGAAATTCAGTTAAGGCAGTAGTCATGGGAAAGGCTAATTAGTTTAGCTTGGGTCTCTCTCCCTTGGGTGAGGGGTCTGTGGTTCATGTCCAATAAAGACTTGCACAATCAAATAAAGATTAAAAGTCTGCTGTTGGGCTCATCAGAGGCCATTAGAAAACCTGAAGGCCATCCTAGATAAAGCAGATCTGTAGACCTAATCAAACACCATCTCTGATGGGTTGAATCAGTAGATTTGAAACCTGCCAAAGGTGTGAATCAGTAGTTGAGATTGAGGATTTAGTAAAAAAAAAATATGTTGCTATTTTTTTTTTTTTTAAAGCATACAATATTTTAAATAATTTGAGAATTCAACAATAACGGGAGGAGATTCCCTGTGAGAGTCTGGATATGGGTCTAAGACAGTAAGTATCATTGTGTCTGTGCTTTTGTGTCTGAGATATACAGAAACTAGACCATTAATCTGTTTCCACCTGTTTAGGATTTATGTATTATCTTGCTATATTTTTTTTTACCAGGCAGACAGATCATTGACAAGGAAAATCTGCATGCTGAAGCAATTGAAACATCCAAACCTGGTGAATCTGATCAAGGTGTTCAGAAGAAAGAGAAAACTGCACCTGGTGTTTGAGTTCTACGATCACATCATCCTAATGAGCTGGACAGACACACAAGAGGTGTTACATAGCACACGGTTAAAAGCATCATCTGGGAAACACAAGCACAAAGTAGACAAAGAAGGACTGTGAAAAAGCTGACTGACAACAAGCCAAGAAGAGAAAGATAGTTTCCCAGAACCTTAAAGACATCCTATAAGCTGAACACCCAAGCTGTTCTTACTTTCAGAATGAGAGAAACATGCAGTACTATTAATTTTCTGAAGTGTCCAATCTCTCATTTTAGGTGTGTTCTAATTACACAGACCGCAAAGCAATGTTAATTGTTTTATGACAACTTTTTTATTTGCAAAATTAATTTACAAATGCTCTCGAACTGATCATAGTAACGGGGCTTTAGTAAAGTCCTTTGCCAGTAAAAGTGATAGCTTCCAAGTACTGTGTTTCAATTAAAAGGATGGATGGCTAACAGACCAAATGTTTCTTATCAGTAATTATTCACAGCAGGAGCTTCTTAAAGGCAGACAGGAACACACTCATACCAGCAGAGAGACGTGTACATATAAAAGGAAAAACTGACATAATCGTTATTTATTGCTTATAAACTTGCTGGATTAGAAATTGAATAGTTCAGTTTTTAGGTGCTATTGGCCAATGTTTAGGTAGTGTTAAAATAGATTTCTATTGCCGTGTATAAATATATGAATAAGGTTTTAAGTATCTGTTTAGTTAGCATCTCTTATTTGTTTTTATTAGATGATAATCTGTAATATTTGTCATATTTATCTGACATTCCAGTTGAGTTATTCCCTAATAAAAACTTTTGTCATTAGCAATGTTGAATAACATATTGCTTATCTAGGTATTTGAGGTCGGTGGTCCTTTCACATCTCTGATGTCACAAAAAGTATCTTCAAAAAAATCTTCAAAAAGTAGTCTGGGCAATGAGAATTGTCTTCTGAGGCAAAGAGGTCGACCTCTGCCCTCCCGAAGATCACCCAGATTTTCTGAACTGAGGGGATGTTGCTCCGAGACAGCATGTCTGCTCCTTGGTTCAACCTTCCTGGTATATCCGCTGCTCTTTTCAAGCGCAAGTTGAGCTGAACCCATTCCAAGAAGTGCTCCACCAGTGTGGTGTGGTGTTTCAAGGAGAGACAGCCATGGTTATTTATATAGGACACCACATCATGCTGTCCGAACGGACTGAGACATGGTGTCCCCTTAGGTCTGGCAGAAAGGTGCAAAGGCCCAGACACACAGCCGGCATTGCCTGGTATGACTTCTGTGCAGAGGAAAATCATTCAGCAAAACACCCAACTGCAGGTCCAAACAGGCCCATAGGGGAAACCAGGGAGTTGAGGAAGGGGAACTTATCCACGTCCTTGATCTCCATGAGGTTTAACCATAGATGGTGCTCAAGCACCACATGGCTGGTCATGGATCAGCCAATCGCTTGTGCTCTCATCTTGGTGACATGTAGAGCCAGGTAAGTCACAGTGCACATCTCCTTAAATGCTGCAGGGTCTAGGCCAGACTCGTCATGCAATAGAGGAGCTTGGCCTGGATAACCTGTAAGACTGCCATGGAATGAATCATCGAGACAGCATGTCCAGCATATGAGTAGGCTCGTCAAGCAAGAGCTGAGGTCACCCTACACAGCTTGGAAGGGTGGGCTGCCTTTGCCTTCCAGCAGATGGCCATGGGTAGGCAGAGATGCATGACCAGTGACTAATCCAGGGGAGGCAGTCTGTTGTACCATATCTCTTCCGCGCCACTGACAGACCCGGAGGCAGATGAAGATAAGGCACAAAGGCGGGCTGAGTAAGGGGTGCGCCAAGACCTGGTGATCTCTTCGTGGACCTCCGGAAATAATAGTGAAGCTTGTTGTCGAGGGGCCTTACTGCACAGCTTTAGACAGGATGCAGAATAGTTCCAATGACATTCTGTCATCCATGGAGTCACTCTTGCTTCCCCCAAACAATACCAGATTGCTTGCAGCCACAGAGGGACAATGGAAGGGAGAAGCGAGCTTTCTACTAGCGTAGAGAAGCAAGACTCATATCCTCACAATAATGACAATATGTCTCTGAGTCCTGCTTCAATGTGGGTGATGCCCAAGTGTTAAACATAATCGCTGTGACCATCAGTGGCTTGCAGGGGAGCCCTCCATGAGTGACAGAGATGGCGCGGCATTTGATAAAATGCTGGAATTTGCTTTGAAATTTGCATTCTGCGTTCTTTCTACAATATATATGGTGAGGGCTTCGCGGGGTTGCTTCATGCCCTTTCTTGAGTTGGTAAAAAACCCGTTCATCTTGGGCGCCATTCCACCTATGTATCCTCGGATACCTATCTAAACAGGGTGTTGCTACTGGAGATCTGTTGAGAGCTCCTTAAGAAAGCTAATGCGAAAGCTACAGCAGCCCCTGTGTGACAGGCAAGACTTATAAAATAGACTTATACAAATCAGAATCAGAATCAGAAAGAGCTTTATTGCCGAGTATGCTTACACATACAAGAAATTTGTTTTAGTGACATAAGCTTCCAGTACACAGAGACAACAACACACTGAAAAAAAAAGAAAAAAAAAAAAGAGATTTACAAATTGGCAAATAAATAAGTGTATAAACAATTGTGCTATAAATGATAATGGAATAGGATTGAGTGAGATGCAGGAATGTTCTAGGATGGAGGGTTAACAAATAAATATAAGGATATAAAAAGTATAAAATGCCAGGTTCTTAGCCGTATCCCTTTAAAGGAATCTGTCCTGATTCCAAGACTTCAGCTCTACCCCAGGCAGAGGCCCTAAAAATTAAGTTTGGTATGTAGCTTAGGCCTTTGGCCGTAAGGGGTACTATCACAGACAGCCATCTAAACGTCCCAGGGGCAACTCCCATGGAAATGGTAGAGTTGGTATTTAGTGTTCACCACAACTTTGGCCTGCACTCCCCTCAGCATGGTGGCGTGGGTATACTGTTCCCCAGAGCGACCCCTAGAGTATGCAGTTCGAAGTTCCCTTGAAAGGGAACGTCTCAGGTTACAAATTTAACAATGTTCCCTGAGTAGGGAACAAGACACTGCGTTCTCTAGCTCCCTGCCATGCTTCAGATGCAAGCTTCAGACGAAGAAGTGAATGATGTTTTCTTCCGGTGCCTGTTTATAATAGCGCAGGTAGTGACATCAGAGGTTGTCACCGGCCAACAAGTAGGTGTTTTTTCAATGTATGCTTCAGACACTGGTCATGACGAGGTGTTCCCCATAGCGACCCCTAGAGGATGCAGTGTCTCGTAACCATAGGTTAAATTGGGCCGGAGTGCACTGGAGCGCAGCTCCACCTCCTCGGGTCCACAACACACCATGCCGGAGCTCAGCTCCATCTCCTTCAGCACCAAATATTGTTATTCCACTTGAATTATTTTGAATCTCCTGGTAAATACATAGCATATGAGACTGAATAATTAGCAAGACTACACAAAGAAACCCAGGCTAAATGGAATTATGAGACGTCATAATACATTATTCCCTGCGTTCTCTGGTTCAGCATGCCGCACACCATTGAAGTTAACATCGAAAGCCGCGAATGGCTAGCAAAATCAGTCTTTTAAATTCAACCGCCCAATGGGCTCATTGTGCTGTTTAATTCTTTAAGCATATATGAGTATTTGGTTTAATTTACCTCAGATAAATAAGATACGTAATTATTCAAACACAACCTACAACTTCATTCTCTAATGTAGCCTCAATCGCACTGTTTAGTTTTTCATTTAATTTGTCTGCTAAGCAGGGGAGCCCCCAAGGGGAGTGGCCAGAATGTAAATTCACAATAGTAAAAAAAAAAAAAAAAAAAAAAAATGTGCAGCACTCGCTGCAGCCACCATATAAGATTGCAGATTGGCGTCACCAGAGTAGCTGCCGTCACTCTCCCCTTACCCTGTCCAAACAAAACAGAGTGTGCGCATACATGACGTGAGGGAATAGACTAGTGCGCATAAGCGTTTATAGTGCATTTGTTCACTGGAAATGAAGAATTATAAAAATTTCAAGATATGGGGCAGAAAATTCATAGGTCTCTATAATTTATCAAATTTCAAATACTGTAGCTACTATCACACAAAGAGAGATTATTTTTTTTTTTTTGCATAATTACAAATTGATTTTGATTTTATAGAATAGTTCAATAAACAAGAAGTTAATATGAAGAGACTTACGTTTTAGACAATATATTCCCTGTTTTTGTTATTTTCAAAAAAATCATTCCAAACACAGCCACTGTTTTGCGTCTCTCAGCAACATGATAGAGTTTCGTTCCTGAATGAATTAACCGTTTAAATGAATCGGTTCAATCGCAATGACTCTCTTATTAACAATGACTCGCTGCCACCTACTGGCTGTTTTAATTTCACATTTAAGGTACCTTTTAATTATTATTATTATTTTTTTTTTTTATAATTTCAAACATCAGTTTACAATGTTATATCTGTAAAATATCAAAACATTATTTATTCATTTGTAACTGCAGGTTAAAGTATTCCATGTCCCACAGAGCTGCATTATGATGTAGACCAGTGGTTTTCAACCTGTGGTCCGCGGCCCCCTGTTCATTTCCAGTCCATTCTAGGGCCATGCGATTAAAAGAAAACGTCCTAAAATCACGATTTGAGCGTGCGCATATGCCTAACTCCAGGTTCACACACTGTCTGTGATGCGCCTTTTTTCTGAGCCAATGTTGACGGATCAGAGCGTTCTCACTGCGGTAAAAGGCTAGAAATAAAAACTTGCGAAAATAATTCATGTCTAACACATGAGCATAGAGTGAATTTGTTAGTGAACAGGATGCAGTTTAAGTGAGAGGAGACACGTTTTAAGTGTGCACACTCTCTCCTCGCAAAGCAGCGTGTATCTGAGCAAGCACGTCCGGTTTTGTGACAGAGCAAAGGAAATCTGCTGCGAACAGAGAGATTCGCACTCGTGCATTATTTTAATGTGCTTTCGGGTTATATTTATGCGCTCTCACTGCTGACCGCATACACATACTGTATACACACTGCAAACACCTGAGGCACCGCTACAATTAATGAGCTCTATGAACAATGCATGGCAAAAAAGAAAAAAAAGTCCCTGTATACAGGATTTTTTTTTTTTTTTTTTTTTTTTTTGCCACAAGTCTATACATTTTTTTACATCTTCACTATAGTGATAATTTTGACTTATGTCTGTTCTAGAGATGTTACAACTTTTTGATAAAGCTCTGATTGGTTTTCTTTTGGAAATATGTTTCAAATGAATCCTGAATGCATTTATGACTGTAAAAGCACAATTGCAAAATTGATCAAAAAAATCGCGATAGTTTTTTTTTTTTTTTTGTCCATATCGCACAGCCCTAGTTTATTCAATAAATATAGTTTAAAATCTAGCTTCTGAGTACTAAGTTATTAACCCAACAATAGCGGGGTCAGTTAATTTTTTTGAAGTGGGCCGCGCAAACATATGTGTTTGGTTGTGTGGGCCGCGAGTTGAAAAAGGTTGGGAACCACTGATGTAGACATTTTTACACATTGTTTATTGTTTAACAGTGTGTAAAAACATCTGAATGAGACTTCAGGTGCAGCTTCTTTTGTTGATACTAATTGCATTTGCTTGGTAACAGCCCAAATGCAAGTATTTGACCTAAAAGATGGTTCACACTTTTAGAAAAAAATGTGTAAAGGTAAAAATAATAGTCAGCTGTCAGCACAATTACAAATAAGACATAAGCACAATAACACTCAGCAAAATAGTCTAATTATCGTTATCAATAAAATCCCAGAAATCATAGAGATATAACTTTTTGTCAATATTGCAAACCCTTAATTTGTTTTTCTTTATTATGACGTACCATGCAAACAAAATAAATTGTTGTTACTAAACCTAAAACAATTCTGCTTAGTTAATAAAATGTCTTGGGTGGGGTTAATGTTAATGCTGCAGTTGTTTGTCATATAAAAAAAAAAAATGATAGAGATTGAAGATGTAAGCATGTGCAGTGTCAGTAATTTTGATGTTTGGAACTAAGCATTTAGTAGAAAAGCCCTGAAGAAAAGCACAACCAGCAACCCAGCTCTTAGCAATGGTAGTGTTAGTAGCAGTAGCCCAGCATCAGCCCTCATTAAGTCATTTTATTCAAACATGATTTTTAAATGATGATCACCGTAAATAAGGGCTCCCCCTCCCTACAAAAGCCAATATAACCACTGCTCATAACCTACTCGGTTACGAACGTAACCTCGGTTCCCTGAGATACGGAACGAGTACTGCGTATGGGGAAAAGCTCCCTTTTTCCTCGATACTGAAGCCTTTTTTCAATAACGCAGTGCAACTGCACTGCCATTGGTTTAATCTGTAAACTTTTTTAAACCAATGACAGCGCTGCGTAGCTGCGCGAGCCTGTGGCGATGCAGCGCGCCAAAGCCCGCCAGAATGGGCGGGGCGAATGGCTATATAAGCAGGCAATCGCCAGAGGAAATCAGGTCATACGACTGAAGCGACGACACTGAACCCGCAGCCTCGTGGCACGGCATATAACGCAGTACTCGTTCCGTATCTCAGGGAACCGAGGTTACGTTCGTAACCGAGTACGTTCCCTTTCGATACTTCACTCATACTGCGTATGGGGAACGAATTCAACCGCGCCGTGCCACGGTAGGGAACGACAAGACTTAACTTGAACACCCTGGGGTCCAGAGGATAAGTGAGAGGGCCGGAGCCATCGAACCCTTGACGCTACACTGCTGAGAGGGAGCTAGCTCCCTGGAGGTGGTATGATGGCAAAGTCTGCTAGAGGCTGTCGTATCAAACCGAAAGAACCCGAGCATGCAAGGTCGGGATATCCAAGTTATAGAACCTGACAAAAGTGGACGGCGAGGACCAGCCGGCCGCCTCACAGATGTCCTTGATAGAGATACCACTAGACCAGGCCCATGAAGAGGCCATCCCTCTAGTAGAGTGGGCTCTAACTCCTATGGGGCACTCAAGGCCCATAGAGGAGTAACATAGAGCGATAGCTTCAACTATCCAACGCGAGAGGCGTTGCTTTGAGACCGAAGACCCTTTGGTGCGATCACCAAAGCAGACAAAAAGCTGGTCAGATTGCCTGAACGGCTGAGACCGCTCAATGTAAATTCTCAAAGCCCTCAATGGGCAGAGTAAATCCAGCTCTCGCTCACCTGACAACGGAGGCAGAGCTGAGAGGGAAATTACCTGTGCTCTGAATGGCGTCGAGAGCACTTTAGGTACGTAGCCATGCCTGGGTTTTAAAATGACCTTAGAGTCATTGGGCCCAAACTCAAGGCATGCAGGGCTCACCGAGAGGGCCTGCAAATCGCCAACACGCTTGACCGATGCTAGAGCAAGTAGCAGAGCGGTTTTGAGCGTTAGGGGCCGAAGGTCAGCTGACCGCAGCGGTTCAAAGGGAGGTCCTTTGAGTGCTCCAAGGACCGTGTGAAGGTCCCAAGTGGGAACGGTAAGAGGGCGTGGGGGCTACAACCGCCTAGCACCTCTCAGGAAACGCACAATGAGGCTGTGTCGACCCACTGATTGGCCAGCAATAGGAGCATGAAATGCTGCAATGGCTACTACGTACACTTTGAGTGTGGAAGGGGTGAGACCCTTTTCTAGACGCTCCTGGAGAAATGACAGTATCGGAGATACATCACACTCAACAGGGTCTTTGTTTTGTGCTAAGCACCAGTCAACAAAGACTGACCATTTTTGGGCATAGAGGCGTCTTGTAGACGGGGCTCTTGCCTGAGCAATGGTGTGTAGTACGTCCCCGGGGAGGCTCAGAGGCTCCCATCGAGGGACCATACATGCAGAGCCCAGAGTTCTGGCTGTGGATGCCAGATTGTCCTGTTCGCCTGAGAGAGGAGGTCCCGCCTCAGGGGGATCGGCCATGGGGCTTTCATGGAAAGCCTGAAAAGCTCCGAGGACCAAACTTGGGTCCTCCAGAGTGGGGCCACTAGGAGGACTCTGTGTCTGTCTTCCCTGACTCGTCTGATGACCTGAGGGATCAGAGCAATCGGGGGAAAAGCATAAAGAAGGAGGCTGGGCCAGTTGTGGGCCAGTGCATCTGTTTCCTTTGAAAAATAAGTTGGGCAATGAGAGTTGCTTTCTGAGGCGAAGAGGTCGACCTCTGCCTTCCCGAAAATCTCCCAGATTTTGAGAACTGTCTGGGGATGGAGCATCCACTCGTCCGAGGGGACATTGCTCCATGAAAGCATGTCTGCTCCCAGATTCGTCTTGCCAGGTATGTGTGTCGCCTTGAGCGATCGCAACCTGGGTAATGCCCATTCCAAGAGGCGCTTTGCCAGTGCGCAGAGGCGGCTGGACGAAAGGCCGCCTTGGTGATTTATGTAGGACACCACTGTCATGCTGTCCGACTGGACTAGGATGTGGCGCCCTTCCAAGATTGCCTGAAAGGATTGAAGGGCTCGTTCTACTGCCAGCATCTCGAGGCAGTTGATATGAAGATGGCTTTCTTCGTGCGACCACGAGCCGAAGGCTGGTCTGCCCTCGCACAGAGCACCCCAACCCAGGTTGGACGCATCTGTTGAGAGTACCGTCCTTCTGGAAACCGCCTGTAGGGGTACTCCACGACTGAACCAAACAGGGTTCATCCAAGGCTCCAGGGCTGCTAGACAGGCCTGGTTGACCCTGATGCGAAAGCGGCCGTGCCGCCAAGCATGAGGTGGGACCCGGAGTTTCAGCCAGTACTGCAAGGGCCGCATTCGTAGGAGGCCGAGTTGTAAAACTGGGGAGGCGGAAGCCATCAGCCCTAGCATCCTCTGAAAGAACTTCAGAGGGAAACAAGCTTTGTTCTTGACAGAGGCCGCGAGCTGCTGAAGTACAAGAGCGCGCTCTGGTGATATGACCGCCCTCATATTGACGGAGTCGAAAACTGCTCCCAGGAACGTAATACGTTGGCTGGGGAGCAGTGAGCTCTTGGCGAAATTGACCCTGAGTCCTAGGCACTGTAAGTGGCTCAGGAGCATGGATCTGTTGTGGTCTAGCTCGGTTCGTGACTGGGCTAGAATGAGCCAGTCGTCGAGATAGTTCAGAATGCGAATTCCCATCTGTCTCAGAGGGGAGAGCGCCTCGTTCATGCACTTCGTGAAAGTGCGGGGAGCTAGAGACAGCCCAAAGGGAAGGACTGTATATTGGTAAGCCACAACCTCGAACGCGAACCTCAAGAATCGTCTGTGATGGGGGGCTATCTGGATGTGAAAGTAAGCATCTTTCAGGTCCAGCGAGAAGAACCAGTCCTCGGGGCAAATCTGCGTGAGGATCTGCTTCAGTGTCAACATCTTGAACTTCCGTTTCATGAGGGAAAGGTTCAGGTGTCTGAGGTCTAAGATGGGTCTGAGACCGCCATCTTTCTTGGGGACAAGGAAATAACGGCTGTAGAACCCCGACCCGCTGTCTGAGGGAGGAACTATCTCTATGGCTCCCTTCCTTAACAGCGTCATCACTTCGGTGCGGAGGACCTGAGCATCGTCCGGCTCTACCGAGGTGGGAATCACTCCGCGAAAACGCGGGGGTCTTCGGGCGAACTGCAGTGAGTATCCGTGTTTTATTATCCCCAACACCCACTTGGACACTCCGGGGATGGCCTGCCAGGCCTCGGCCCGCGTGACAAGGGGCTGGATAGTGTCGGATGGCAGACCGCTGATCAGGGGCCTGAACACTGACGAGTGTGGAAGAGGAAAAGTGCTCTCTTTTTGAAAATGTGAAATATTTATTGTGTTCGCCATAACAACGGCGCTTTGCGTGGACGCAACAACAGTGGGCCCAGGTCGCACAGCAGACAGGCGAGAGAGCTTCTGGGGTGGTCCGGCCGCGGCGGGACCTTGCCCCTTCCTCTTTCTTCCCCAACGATCAGGAGGATTTAGAGGGCGTCGGGTCCAGCACAATCCTTTGCCGGGGGCCCTGACGTCTAGGCGGTTTAACGCGCCTAGTGGGGCGAGCTGGGTGCTGCTCCTTAGGGGGTGCCGCCTGGGGGGTAGAAGGGGCAGGTTTGCTCTGGTGCTGAGTCGGCGCAGTCCTGGGGCGACTCGGGGCAGAGGTGGAGCGCTTGGGCAGGAAGTGTCGCATGGCTTGGGACGACTTCTGTGCTGCAGTGAAGCGTTCTGTAAACCCTTCTACCGCTGGTCCGAAGAGGCCGCATGGAGAGACTGGGGCATCGAGAAAGGCCACTTTGTCGCTCTCCTTAATCTCTGTTAGGTTGAGCCAGAGGTGGCGCTCCAGCACAACCAGGTTGGCCATGGATCGTCCGATGGCCTGGGCCGTGGCTTTCGTGGCGCGCAGAGCCAAATCAGTGGCGCTGCGGAGGTCACGGAAAGCAGGTTCACTAGAGCTAGACTCATCCAGGGAACGGAGAAGCTTTGCCTGGAACACCTGCAATATGGCCATGGTGTGCAGAGATGAAGCGGCTTGGCCCGCAGAAGTGTAGGCCCTGCCAGCCATGGCAGAGGTCGTCCTGCAGGGCTTGGAAGGAAGGGCTCTCTTATTTTTCCACCCCACAGCCGCGGGGGGACAGAGGTGAGCAGCCACGGCCTCATCCAGGGGCTGCAATTGCTCATAGCCCTTCTCCTGAGAGCCATTTACTGAGCTGAGAGCTGCAGAGGAAGTGCGTAGGCGGGCCGAGTAGGGGGCGCGCCACGACTTTGTCAGCTCGTCATGAACCTCAGGGAAGAATGGGGCAGGTCGCTGGCTGGGGGCCTGGCGGCGTCCTGGCAGGTACCACTCGTCCAGCCTGCTGCGTGTCGGCTCTTCAGGGGGGGCCCACTCCAAATGGAGTTCCTCAACGGCCTTGGAGAGGATGCGGAGAAGCTCGGCATCCACCCCAGCTCTGGCGTCGATGGGCTCCAGTGACGGCAGGTGGGCGGGGTCAGAATCGCCGGCCCAGTCCTCCGTTTCAGAAGCCGCGAGTGACATGGAGTCGTCAAGCGGCTCGTCCTCCGATCCGCCAAAAGAGACGAGGTCGCTCGCTTCAGCCGAGGGACGCTGCTCTGGGCGTGAGAAGAGGACAGGGGACGGCTCTCTCATTGGAGAGGGTGAGGCACGCGGGCGCTGAGCCGGCGTGAGCTCACCCAAATCCGGGCGCTGGGCCCCTCTTCCCCGCTGTCTTTTCCTGGCCGGCTCGCGGGAGGAAAAAGACGGGAGGGCGCGAGGGGCGGGATTACTTTCATTAAAGAAAGCAATCCGCGAGCGCAGAGAGGCGAGACTCATGCTTTCACAAAAGCAGCATGAAGTCTCAGTGAGTGCAGCCTCGGCATGGGGTTTACCCAGGCAGAAAACACACTCACCATGGCCGTCGTCCTCATGCAGAGGGGCTCTGCATGTGCCACAGCTGTGGCGCGGCATGGCCGTCGCCGTTAAAACGGCGTTAGAAACGCTCTTTTAGAGCGGTGAAAACCGCTGGAAAAAGCTCTTTTAGGATCGCCGGATGGCGGCAGGAGATCGCTGAGAAGCGGCCGGAAGCGGGAAGCGGGCGGCCCGAGATCGGCGCTGAGAGCGGCTGTCTGCGAGTACGCCGGCGCTGCAGGCGGTCGGCGGTCTCAGCTGGTCCGCTGCGGTGCCTCTTCGACGGCGAGAGCTCGTTCCAGGTGAAGGCGTTCAGCAGAGATCCAACGAAGTGAAGTCGTCGCTGAAGGAGTAAGATCTGATTTCCTCTGGCGATTGCCTGCTTATATAGCCATTCGCCCCGCCCATTCTGGCGGGCTTTGGCGCGCTGCATCGCCACAGGCTCGCGCAGCTACGCAGCGCTGTCATTGGTTTAAAAAAGTTTACAGATTAAACCAATGGCAGTGCAGTTGCACTGCGTTATTGAAAAAAGGCTTCAGTATCGAGGAAAAAGGGAGCTTTTCCCCATACGCAGTATGAGTGAAGTATCGAAAGGGAACCATGGTTACATTCGTAACCTGAGACGTTTTCCCCAAAGTGTCTTGGCAGACGCAGTACGAGTAAAGTATCGATAGGGAACTGCTCTCATCTTGCCCCTCAGTTATTGAGTTCAGCATTAATACTAGGCCTGTGGTAATATTGGTGAAGTGTTCGGCTTGTTTCCAGAACAATTATATATATATATATATATATATATATATATATATATATATATATATATATATATATATATATATATACACACAGGTTAAATTTGAAAACATTTTATTCTCAAATAACATTTTATGTCATCATCTTTATTTATGTACTGAAACGGTCCATCTTGTATGAACTTCTTACGCCTTTTGTTTTGGAACTGTTTGTCTTTGCAGGGTAAATCAAATATTTCAACTTAAATCATTATTTCATGTTTAATTAATTACTTTTTTTTGTTGCAAGTAGCCATCTAATAAGCAGAAAAATTTACAACCAGCCATGTGTTATCACAGAATAAACCCCTTTAGGTTGATGCAAGACCCTGACCCAATCACCCGGTTGGGGTTTATTCTGTGATAACTAAAGACTAGATAAACATTATCCCTTACATCTATGTCTGTCTCCCGTCACTTACATTACAGTAAATTACACATATTTTCCATATTAATTAGGAATAATAATAAAATAATAATAATACCAACTTTCATCCCTTCGTGAATAGTTGGTATGAAATATATGATATACTTGTTACACTCAAATCCATTCAGTTATTTTTGAAGACATATAGCCATTGAGTCATCTAAATGTTTGTATGACAAATAATACTAATAAAATAATAATAATAAAAAAAAAAACACTTTATGGAGAATATATTTATTTTTTATTGATTTTTTTATTATTATTTGTCATACAAAAAAATGAGATGACTGAATGGCTGTATGTCTTCAAAAATAACTGAAAACAGTCTTATCCGATGGGGCTTGGGCTTAGCACACAAATTTGCTTAGCATGAAGGCATGTACAAAATATTCCAACCCATGTTCCAATACAGTGTGATCAGAATATGATGTTCATATCCCACCCGTCCTTTTGCGAGTGTGCTTTTTTGTGAAAGTTTGAATCATTCATACAGAGGTCAATGGTGGGAAATAATGTAAGGGGATATACAGTATGTACACCTGCATAGGTCTATGACCTGATAAATACCAATAAATGCTTTGAAATGAGACTTCATGAATTGGAATGAGGCTTAAAGCACACTGGTGGATTTCTTAATTTAATTTGGTTAATTGCTTAAATGTTACAGTAGATGAACATCTCCTCAGTTATCAATCCTTCAGTCTGACACAATTGTATTTAACACACACTGAGTCACACACTGATTACTAACTGCCCATATTTTTGTTCCATGTTGAAAAAAGATCAAATATGCATGCAATTTAACCATGTGAGATCATTTCTCTACAAAGTATTCCAAATTAGGGTTTCAAACCACCTGCAATGAATGTCAAACCAACATACTAAATACAAATTTTCCCATGTTTCTGCTCTCTGAGGACATTTTATTTCCTCCATTTCAGCTATAACTACCACTGGAGCAAAGCCACACTGAATCTTTCAGAACTGGTTGGATTGTTTCAGCAGAGCACACAGCGCTCAACAGGCAGTCATATTGATCAACACATTTGTTTCCAATATAATTGCTCATCCAGATGCATTAATACCCCCAAGTGTAATTACTCACGCTATTGAAGTTCTCATTCAGGAGTAAGCAAACAGCATGAGGCAAGACAACACTCAGCTGGGATCTCTTTTGCCCGATCTCCACCAATGTGTGATCATTAATCTAAAATCACAGAAACAGACTGACATGTTTTCTCTGGTTATTTCTTTTTTCTCCCTTGTTTAACTTTTGGGAGGAAAAAAAAAATACACTCGAAGACCGTTTAAATCAGAGCTGCCACAAATTTAAACACTGACACAAATGTAAATGCATACCCTTTCCACTTTCCACAATACTAAACTTTAGCTATCCCCTAAACTGATATTTCATGACTGATAAGAACCAACCCTTACCTTTAACCTACAGTCTTATTGATTGATAGGAATATTGTTCCAGGACCAAAAAGCTTTGATTCAGGAACATGTCGATTTTTATAGCACTTTTCACACTCACATATTGTTTCATAGCAGATTTACAGCACATAGATCTTTTCAAATCCCTGAGTGAGCAAGTTTAAGGTGACTATGACAAAGGGGGGAAAACTCAAATGTTGAGCTGAAATTGTGCTTGGGAGGAAGTATTCTCTATATGAGCTGGGCGAGCCAAGCCTCCTCTGGCAGGGCATATATTACACTAAATGTCACATGTTATGTGTTATTTTCAGAAACAACTTGTTTTGATAATGCTAGTCGGAGGCCTAGCAATAGGGCAGGCAAGGCAGACAATTGCCTGGGGCCCCAAATTAAATAAAAGATTGTACTGTATCTCCAAGTTTTTATTGTACAGTATTGTATCTTCTGCCATAAAGATGAAGATTGATCTTTTTTTTTTTTTTAAGAATAAGCACTTTGTTTAAAAAAAAAAAAAATAAACAATTTATGTTCTATTACGCATTTTAACTACTTTTTCCATGTTGTATATATATATATATATATATAAATATATATATATATATATATATATATATATATATATATATATATATATATATATATATATATATATCTAATATATATATATATATATATATATATATATATATATATCTAATATATATATATATTAGAAGTAACAAAAATTGCAGAAAAAAAGAAAAGAAAAAACATGCCTTCATGGGCAGCACCCCGACATAAATGCCAAAAAAGTAAATCTGGAATGGCAATATAATGTGTTTCGTATACCTCTATTCTGAGGATGCCAAATTAATTATTTACTCTAATTAGCAGGTACATACAAATGCTAATCAATGCTCTCAAAAAATTAGAATGCTCCTCCCCCTATAATACCACCTGCCACAGACTATTATTAGCGTCTAATATATGATGGCTGTGATTCAAACTAAAGTCCATTGGGTATTTGAAAATGAGGGAAGAGCCACAATGTCCGATAGGTCATATATCAACACAAGAAATGTAATTAAATTTGTTAAGACATTTCACTGGGTCTTACTTAGAGTTTTTTGAAAAAGTGATATTCTGAAAGATGTCGAATCAGGTGGTCCTGACCTGAAATTCTTGACATAACTGATATTTCTTATCTTGTGCAATTACAGCTGGACTCATCTCTGAGAACTGGTGAAACAGGTTGACTTGACCTGTACTGGCCCACTAAATTCCTCTTTCCGACCCTTTATTTTCTGGTTTCACATCATATACTCCTCCTCTTGTCTTTTATTACATGATGGCAGCCTAATGGTTAGAGATTACAGCTAGGAATGACCCACAAAGAGAAAGACTGCTAAAGCCACAATACTGCTTGAGCAGCCATACTGTACACTTTTACAGGCATCATGACAGGATTTTCCAAAATTAAAAAACTATTTAACAATTTAAATGGTAACAAATTAAGACTGATTTACTCAAAATAAATAAATGTTATTTGATATCGTTGAATCAACCTAAATATTTACAAAAATATAAAAAATATAATATAAAAAAAGAAAAAGAAAAAGAAAGAAATTACTGGCTATTGGAACATGCAAGAATTTCATCAAAGCAACTCATAATATAAATCAGTAGTGTTTTATGGCCCCACATTTATGCACTCCCAACAACATCTAGGCATGTTCCTGATGAGATGGCAGATGGTGTCCTAGGGGAATCTCTTGTCAGACCTGGATCAGGGCCTCAGTGAGCTCCTGGAAAGTCTTTGGTGCTACTTGGCACTTTGGATGTTCCAATGCATATTAACCTATAGGTTCTCAATTATATTCAGGTCTAGGGAACATGAGGGCCAGTCAGTGGCATCAGTGTCTTCATCATCCAGCAACTGCCTTCACATTTTGGCCATATGAGGCCAGGCATTGTCAATAACCAGGAGAATCCCAGGACCCAGTGTACCAGCTTAAGATCTAGTTGTAAACACGGCGGCTTTCTTCTTTTGTGAAGGAGTTTGGCGGCATGTCATCTTTGTTTCCAGGTGGAAGGTTAAAGAATGCCACACATACGTCTTGCGGAAATCCTGTAGAATTCAACCAATCCGATGATGGCTTCAGCACTCCTGAAGTGTTTCCACTTTTGTGTCCCATATGCATCAGATGTTTAGCCTATGGTCCGTGGGCTTGATGTTTGAGGCTGAAACTACAGGCAGCATGACATTCCTCATCCCCATCTCCAGACTCTTTTACATCAGTCACATGTATCCAGTGTGAACCTGCTGTCATCTGCAATGGGGTGTCAATTCTGTTTTCTGGCAAATGCCAGTCAAGCTGCATGGTCCTGGGCTATAAGAACAGGCCCCACTACAGGATGTCAAGCCCTCATGCCACCCTCATGGAGTCTGTTTCTGACAGTTTGGTCAGAAACATGCAAACCAGTAGCTAGCTAAAGGTAATTTTGTAGGGCTCTCTGAGATCTTCTTGTTCCTCCTTGCCCAAAGAATCATACAACAGTCCTGCTGTTGGGTTGTTACCCTTCTTCCGTCCTGTCCTGTTCTCGCGGACTCTTGTGCTGTCCTGTCATGTCGGTCCTGCTAGGTGTAATTTTACAATGGAGGAAAATGTTTGTGGAGTTACGGTAAATACTCTACAATTCTGCATTTATGATATGATACTACAGTGAAAAAAAAAAAAAAAAAAAAAAAAAAAAAAAAAAAAAAAAAAACCCTTTGGGGTTGTCTTGCTGTTGCTTCTTCAGACTGGTATTACTGAAGTTTAATTGACTTGGTGTGATGAATAAGTGTTCCCTTTATTTATTTATTTATTTATACGTACTGTGCCTGCTCAAAATAAAAAGGCGCATAAAACTCCTGTGATTAGCCCTGTAATAAGAGTACTGTAACCAATTTGCATGTACCAGCAGAATGGCAAGCAACTTTAACAGCATAAACAAGTGATTCGATAAGTTAATTCAGTTGGCAATGATATGTTTCTTTGGCTTTATCTCTCTTTTATGTGTATTTTTAATACAGACTTGGTAATGAAGCAAGTCTTGAGCAGTGAATTAATGAAGGTCTGTTTGAATAGTGTAAATGAGACAGGAAGTGGCCCTTTTCTGCAGGCATACACATTTAGTTGGTAGATAAAGAGAAAGGTGCAGAACCATAGAGTTCGGTTTTCCTTTGCCCAACCCTGGGGAGTCTGTGACATTTCAATGTGCTACTGTGCCACTATCACTCAATTGTTCAGAGTGAGTGATCTTTCACCTAAACTGCAGACGCCAGTGCAGACGAATGTCAGACTGTAAATGAGGAGACTAAACATTATAAACTGAGTCTCAGCTCTATTCTGAACTGTTGACAAGCATTGTTCAGAGGTGAAGATGTTTTAAAGCAAAGATAATGAGATCAGTCATTTTCTTAAGCACCACAAGATGGGTGGGATGAGAGAGAGAGAGAGAGAGAGAGAGAGAGAGAGAGAGAGAGAGAGAGAATATTTCAAAATGCATAGTTTCTATTATGATACCAACAGTTAAAGTGTTTTGATAGATATAAAAAGGTTTACAGAAAATCTCCCCCATTAATATTTATTATTATTATTTTTGTTACCTGTCCAGGAGCAATACATTATACCCACACCAAAAAAAAAAAACATATCTGTACTGGGTTTTTCAGTAGGCTACAGGTGTTACTCAGATAATAATAATAATAATAATAATAATAATAATAATAATAATAATAATAATAATAATAATAATAATGCAGTATTCTGATTAATAGAAGTAACTGGTTAAATGTATGTATTTTACCTAAAAGACATGAAAGTACTGACATCATATACATCCACCCCCCCCCCCCCGGCAATTTTTTTTTTAAATAAAATAAATAAAAATAAAAATAAAAGTATCATTCATTTTTTTTTTGGGGGGGGGGGGGGGGGGGTTATAAAACATTTTATTGAGGAAAGGATGATATATTTAACATCCTTAGTATGCAGATGCATCTGATATTTTATATATCTGATGAATATGACCATATTTTTGAATGTACATCTCCATTCATCATTGGACAACATTAGATGCAATCACTTGTTCAGACAAGACTGTTCCAAATCATTTCTCCAACAGTGCCATCAAGTGATTCATGTAGGTATTACAACCAAATTTAGGTTCTCAGATGACCTAAGTGGAGGCAGTTTATAGATATTTATTATGGAGAATCAAAGGTCAAATATTGTTGGACATCGTCGAGATTCAATATATTATTCAGCAAGTCTAGAGCTCTCTCCTATTTCTGTTCCTGTGAGTGCTTTCACATTGACTTAAGGATTGTTAAATAATGAACTTGTGTGCAACCTGATGCATAGAATCAACATGTGTAGCTCATTATGTTAACTTGCAGTGTGCATTGTCCTACAGTAGAGAAACCCCTGTTCTCAGAAAGTGCTTAAGGCAGATTGCAGCATGAATGCTAAACCTGAACACTTACACCGCTACCTAATACCATATGAAATGCTCACACACAAACGCTCTCTCGCTCTCGCTCTCTCTCTCTCTCACACACACACACACACACACTCACACTCTGTCTCTCTCTCTCACACACCCATTGTAATATGCATGTTTCTTTTTTTTTTTGCTGAGTGTACTTCTGTAATACAGTGTTAAAGGATTAGTTCACACAAAAATAAAAATTTCCTAATTATTTACTCCCAATGCCATCCAGGATATCCATGGCGTTTTTTCTTAAATTATGTATTGTAAGGAAAACATTTCAGGATGTTTTCTTCATATAATGGACTTCAATGCCTACCAACTCAGTTGGTTGCTATTGTTTCCTCAAAAAAAAAAAAAAAAAAAAAAAAAAAAATTTCCAATATGGGACTCGAGACTCGACTCGGACTCAGACTCGAACTCTGGTAATGGTGACTCGACTTGGACTCGACTCGGACTCTTCTTTGGTGACTCGGACTTGGACTCGGACTCGAACACTGGGACTCGAGACTCGACTCGGACTCGAAAGTTGGTGACTCGACTACAACACTGGTATGTCATCATTGTATTACAAGCACTCTCATGCTGTCAAGAAAACAGTCAGGAAAATGGAGCAAAACATAACTAGAGGTATTTCGCATTACATGGAAAGATAGAATTTCAACCTACAGAGAGGCCTTAAAATTTGCTAGATCTGCTTATTTTTCAACTCTTTTAGAAGAAAATAAAAATACATTTTTCTATTACTGCCCAGTCTCTACAACAATTTTCATAGCATTGTTTGAAAGGCAGGCACACTCTGACAGTTTAAAATCTAGATTAAAAACCCATATAAACTGGCAAACACATGACATACTATCACATTTCAATTATGCAAATCATTGATGCAATATATCAAATCATTAATATATATAATTAACTTTGACAGGAAGCTCTGTCAATAAAATGCTAAAATATATATATATATATATATATATATATATATATATATATATATATATATATATATATATATATATATATATATTAATTAATGTTTCTTAGCAGAGTATTCCCACATCCACGGCAACAACCAGGAGCCACTAGCAGTACTACAAGTACTATATATTTATAATATATAAATATATATTAAGTATGAAAACGTATAGACACAACCATGAGATTGCACTGTCAAAATATTTGCATTTTCTTGCTTGTGTTTTATCATATCTTACCAAGATGGGTCTCACTGTTTGCAGATGTGCTTCTGAACAGTATGTACTCTAATTATAACTCTAGCAGTCCCTTCCTGCTTTCTTCATTGTTTTCTTTTATGGAATAAGTCTTCTGCTGATTTATCTAGACTCACTTGTCAAAAAATAATGGTGTAGGGCAGGTGTCAGATTTCACAATGTTGGTATTTTAAAACAGTTCAGACACCTGTCAAATCTTCAGTATAGTTCATTTATCTGGGGTGATTAGATTAGAAATAGACACATCAGCATTGTCAAGGAGTTGATCTTAGAATTTTTATGTAAAGAGAAAAGACATGATGGAAAGGCTTATGGATTCCCCTATGTGAGGGAAGAAAGATCTTTATATATGAATGATCAATATATTAAAATATTTAATAAAGAAAATATGCATAATATACTGTGTTTATATATTACAATACAATATATTTAATAAAACATAATTGCTAGTTTTCATATCTTTAAATGTGACAATATATTCATGTCATAATGAATGTCATTTTACACACAAACACACACACACACACACACACACACACACACACACACACACACACATATATATATATATATATATATATATATATATATAATTGTAATTTTACGGTAAAGATTTGTAATTTTAGATGACCCTTGGTATTTTTTATTTTATATTTTCTCTAAACCTTCTTGGATATTAAGACAGGAACCTGCAATTCTGGCAAAATTAAAAATACAATGTGTATGTTACGGCACACAGGGACAGGAGACTGTAATAACAGGAGAACATGGTTTATTCAGGCACAAGCAGAGGAGGAGGTAGTGAATGTGAGGGTCTAGTGGAGAGTAGAAGGGCTCCGGAGGAAGTGAACACAGGACGCTGGAGGTAGAGGACACAAACACGCACACGATGGAGACTGGGAGACGCTAGAGATCGCTGGAGAGAGGTAAGCAGAGTAATTGGTTAGTCCTTAGAGTATGCAGGTAGGTATAGACAATGTTGCAAACGAGACTGGACGGTGACTGAGTGCATGTGTGTGGTTTTTATGGGATTGGGTGTGATTAGTATTCTGGTGAGGGTGTGCGCTGTGATAGGTTGGTGTTGGAGCCTGGCGTGTCTGTTACAGTACCCTCCTCCCCACGGCCCGCTCCTGAGGGGCATGGGACCCATGAGCATTCCTCTGGACCGTATCTTTCCCAGTCCACTAGATACCGGGAGACCAGGATGTTTTGAACCTTGTAGGCAGCTCCATCATCAAGGAGGAGTGGAGGGGGAGACAGAAGGATGGTCAGGTTTAAGAAGTGAGACATGGAACCTTCTGTCAAGGTTGGTATGCTGGGGCGTCAGAGCGGTGAAGGTCGGCTGTCATCCTGCGCCTACGTAGTGCCCATTGTAGCTGGTGGTGGGCCGCGTCCCAGACCCTCTCACTCTCTGTGAACCAGTAGTCGACCGATGGAACGTCTGAGGGCTCTCCTTACCATGGGAAGAGTGGTGGCTAGTAGCCCAGCACGCACTGGAATGGAGTCCAGTGGAAGGTTGACATAGAGAGTTCTGTGCGTACTCGGCACACCCTAGGAACTGGTTCCAAGAGTCCTGGTGGCCGTGGCAGAAGGTACGCATGAAGCGGCCGATCTCCTGTATCTTCCTCTCCGTCTGCCCATTGGACTGGGGATGGTAAGCAGAGGACAGTAAATGGAAAGCTCTCCAAACCCGGGAGATGAACTGGGGACCTCTGTCGGAGACGATGTCTTCAGGAATGCCAAAGTAATGGAAGACTTGGTTAAACATCAGTTCGGCTGTTTCCATGGCCGTGTGCAGACCTTTCAGGGGGAGAAGACGACAGGATTTAGAGAACCGGTCAACAATAACAAAGATGCATGTATTGTTATCAGAGGGAGGTAGGTCTGTTATGAAGTCCACCCCTAGGTGTGTCCACCCCAGAGGGCGCCGGAGATTAAGTTGAAAGCTGACCCAGAATCGAGGAGGGTGGAAACTGGAAGAGACATGTCAGCAGCAGTAAGTGTCACTATAGTGGTGAGTGGTTTCATTCGATACTTCGAAGGGAGAATGGCACTCACCATGGGACAAGGAGGACAGACGGGGCATATGGAGATGATATGCCCCGGAGATGCACAATAGAGGCAGAGATTCTGGGCCAGCCATATTTGCCGTTCCGCAGCAGAGAGTCTGTTTGAGTCGATGAGCATGGGTTCGCTGGCTGGTTCGGGGAGCTGACGGTCTACGACTGTGTACGATGGTGTACGATGGTGTACGACTGGCCCTGGTACTCTTCAAGGCACGACTGCATACGAGTGGCGAAGCGGATGGATAGTTGGATGAAGTATTTGAGCCCGATGGTGTCCTCGTATGCAGTGAGATGCAACCGCACTCGAGGATCCAATCCCTGACCATAGGTGGTCAGCAAGGCTTGCTCATTCCATCTGTAGTGGCCGCAAAATTCCTGAACTTAAGAGCATATTCATTGACAGAAATTTACCTTGTTTCAAATTATAAAGTTTCTCACCAATGGATGAATCCCAGGCAGGTTCGCCAAAAACTTCTCGGAAATGGTAGACGAAGCTAGAATAAGACTGGATGACAGAGTTATTTTGTGTTCAAATGGAATCGGCCCACTGAAACGCTTTGCCTTGGAGTTGTGAAATCAGGAAGGCCACTTTAGATCCCTCGGTGGGGTATAAGTGCGTTTGCATCTCCAGGACCAGCGAGCATTGGAGCAAGAATCCGCTGCAATCCTCCACCAAACCAGAGAAGGGCACCGACTTGGCCATGGGGTTGGCGTGCACGGCGGGTGAAGAAGCGGCAGTGTTGTTACCGGAAGTGCTCGCAGGTGATGGGGATTCCCGGAAGAGTAGTGAGGGAGCGACGCAAAGCTGTTTTGTCATTTTTTTTTTATTTTTTTTTTACATAAGTTAGTCTTTAATGTTGCTGTTTGACCATAAAAAAGATCTGCAAAGTTACAAAGCTCAAAGTCCAATTTAAAAGGAGATATTTTGGTAACACTTTAGAATAAGGTTCCATTAGTTAATGTTAGTTAACTACTTTCGTTAACATGAACTAAGCAAGAACTATCCTTCTACAGCATTTATAAGTCTTAGTTCATGTTAATTTCAACATTTACTAATGCATTATTTAAATCAAAAGTTGTGCTTGTTAACATTAGTTAATGCACTGTGAATTACCATGAACTAACAATGAATAATTGTATTTGCATTAACTAACATTAACGAAGATGAATAAATACAGTAATAAATGTATTATTCATTGTTTGTTCATGTTAATTAATACATTAACTAACATTAACTAATGGAACCTTATTCTAAAGTGTTACCGATATTTTATTTAACAGAAATAACTTTTCAAAAACCGTACAACAAATGACTTAATAAGTTGATTTTAAATTTCAGGGCATCAACACATCTCAAAAAAGTTGGGACGAGGCTATGTTTACCACTGTGTGGCATCCCCTCTTCTTTTTATAACAGTCTGCAAATGTCTGGGGACTGAGGAGACAAGTTGCTCAAGTTTAGGAATAGGAATGTTGTCCCATTGTAGCCTAATACAGGCTTCCAGTTGTTCAATTCTCTTAGGTCTTCTTTGTCGCATCTTTCTCTTTATGATGCATCAAATGTTTTCTATGGGTGAACGATCTGGACTGCAGGCTGGCCATTTCAGTACCCGGATCTTTCTTCTGCACAGCCATGATGTTGTAATTGATGCAGTGTGTGGAATGGCATTGTCATGTTGGAAAAAGAAAGGTCTTCCTTGGAAGAGACTACGTTTGGATGGGAGCATATCTTGTTCTAGAACTTGGATATACCTTTCAGCATTGATGGTGCCTTTGCAGATGTGTAAGCTGGCCATGCCACATTCATGCAACCCCATACCATCAGAGATGCAGGCTTCTGAACTGAGCACCAGTGTTGTGCCTGAATGCGTTCATTGAACGATAGTTCATGAACTCTTCATATTTTGGGCGAACGTGAACTGAACGTGCTGTATTACTGCCTGATGAATGTTACTGTCAACTCGTTCATTCTGGTGTCTGTGAACGGCACACTCTTTCAGGTTAACTTTGTTCAATAGGGTGCCAGATTTCTATAGAGCCTTCCAGGGCGAAAACCCGGCTAAAACACACCGTAAACGGGTCTTAATATGTAGCGTAAAAACACCCAATCTGGCAACACCAACCACCAGTGTCGCACCGCCGTCCGCCGCATGCGTGACGCGTCATCAAAAAAAAAAAGCATGGAGGCGACAGCAGCATCTAGCAAGAAGGCGTATGATCATTTAAAATAATTGTATGATGTTTATGACAAGGTCGGTGAGAATGGGAAACAAAGCATTAAAGCAACAATGGGGAAATGCTGTCCCCTCACTGCTAATGTAAACACTGGTTGGATAAGGATTCAAAATTGGATATGAAGATGAAATCTGAAAAGCTTCATTATTTATTTATTTATTTATTTATTTTTTTTTTTTGACGCATAGTCATTGTTAAAATCGATAAAATAATTGCTGTCTGTGATTCTATATGGGCTGTGGCAATAATTGTGAAAAATAATAGCTCGCAGAAACATATGGAAAAAAAGAACTATGAACTAGTTCATTTTTGGAACTTAGTGAACTTAGTTCAAAATTTTGTAGTTTGAACTATGAACTGAACTAGTTCATTTTAAAATTTGTGAATTGAACTTTGAACTAGTTCATGTAGAAAGTGAACTTTCCCAACACTGCTGAGCACTGATAACAATTTGGGTTGTCCTTGTCCTCTTTAGTTGGGATGAAATGTTGTCCCAGTTTTCCAAAAAGAACCTCAAAATTTGATTGACCACAGAAAACTTTTCCACTTTGCCACAGTCCATTTTAAATGAGCCTTGCCCCAGAGAAAATGCCTGCACTTCTGGATCATGTTTAGATATGGCTTCTTTTTTTACCTATATAGTTTTAGCCGGCAACGGCTAATGGCACGGTGGATTGTGTTCACTGACAATGTTTTCTGGAAGTATTCCTGAGCCCATGTTGTGATTTCCATTATACTAGCATTCCTTTATGTGATGCAGTGCTGTGTAAGGGCCCGAAGATCACGGTTATCCAGTATGGTTTTCTGGCCTTGACCCTTACGCTCAGAGATTATTCCAGATTCTCTGAATCTTTGGATGATATTATGCACGGTATATTGCAATTTTTCTCTGAGAAACTCCTTTCTGATATTGATCCACTATTTTTTGCCGCAGCATTGAGGGAATTGGTGATCCTCTGCCCATCTTGACTTCTGAGAGACACTGCCACTCTGAGAGGCTTTTTTTATACCCAATCATGTTGCCAACTGACCTAATAAGTTGCAAATTGGTCCTCCAACTGTTCCTGATTAGTGCATTTAACTTTTTCGGACTCTTATTGCCAGAGGTGGGTAGTAACGAATTACATTTACTTCGTTACATTTACTTGAGTAATTTTTCGGGGTAACTAATACTTTTCAGATTATATTTAAAGATGGGTACTTTATACTCTTACTTGAGTAAATTTTTTGGGAAAAATCTGTACTTTTACTTCGTTACTGTGGGCGACGCTCTTCTCGTTACTTTATCTTAATGCAATAAATGTTATAAATGCTTCAGTTTATTCCAAACGCGCCGTCTACTTTTCTCTGTGCAATGAGCGATGCCCATTCGTGAATGATTCATTCTTTTGAGTCAACTCTGTTCAAAGGCTTGATCAAACCAATTGGCAAACGAGTAAATTTGTTCATGAATCAGTTTGAAGGAGTCGTTCAGTTCCCTGCCGCACGCGTTGAGCGTCTGAACCGGTTCACTCAGAGTTGTAACGTTTAAGAATATCAGCAGCGTTGAAAACGGGGCTATGGAACTGCACTGAAAGCAAATCTGCAAAGGCTATTATTTGCTTGCGATGGAGATCCTTATTAGATGAACGCGTGTGCTGTCTACTGTTTAACAGGTAATAACTTGGGCTACATTCGATTACAGTACACGATACCACTGTGACATTAGTTTGTTGTACGTGTGTGGCTTATATCAGAGGGGAGTCAAGTTGAATGCAGCTTTCAAAAGACAAAAAAATATCCGATTAAGATTGTATTCAGAAAACCAACTTTGTAAACCAGAGACAGGCGCGTTTTTACATCGTTGCGCATTATAACCAATCATACACGATTCTGTTGAGCTTTTGAATGCAATGGCCAATCAGAGGTGTTCTGGCTGAAATGCCGGTGCTTCCTTCACTCACTCGCTGACTGAATTACCTCTTTCTGACGAATTCTCTCGTCAGAAACAACAAAGTGCAGATGTGTGTACAAATCTATAATTAATATATTGATTTCACAGTGTTAAGAGTTTCAGTGATTTTAATGGGAATTTCTGAGAGACCGAAATCTAGACTCTCAATTGCTCTCTTTCTGGACAATGAAAGATTAGTAGCAATATTTATATCACATTAACTTTCAATGTTAAATTCACATTTAATATAAAGTCAGTCGTATTAAAAATATGTTATGGCATGACACCTATATTTGTTACTTAAGTAAACAGACAGGGTTTTATAATAAATTGCATAAATTGGAGTAAATGCTGAAACATATACATTTATACACACACACATATACATTACATACATTTTATCTATATATCTAAATAAAAATAGGCTCCGTATATATGACCCAAAGTAACTAGTAATTAACTAATTGAGTAGATTTTTTATCCGATACTCTTTTACTCTTACTCAAGTAACTGTTCAATACTAGTACTTTTACTTTTACTTGAGTGAATATTTCTAGAATTACTTTTACTTTTACTTGAGTAAAGTTTTTGGGTACTCTACCCATCTCTGCTTATTGCTGCCTGTCCCAACTTTTTTATAATTTGTAGCTCTCATGAAATCCAAAATGAGCCAATATTTGGAATTGCATTTCAAAATGTCAACATTTGATATGTTATCTATATTCTATTGTGAATAAAATATATGTTTATGAGATTTGTAAATTATTCCATTCCTTTTGTACTCACAATTTGTAACTTTTTTGGAATCAGGTTTCTTTGTATATGTTTAAAATTTTTTATTCTTTATGACATGTGTTTATGAAAACTGTATGAATGCATGTTTACCTTTATTTAAACCCATGCATTAACACATGACAGAGAAATCTCTTAATTTCTTCAATAGATCCATTGCATGTAAAATGTAATACAATTTTCTGTCTTCATTGCTATTGGATTGTATCAGACATGGTTGATGCATATGCAGTATATAAAAAAAAAATAAATAAATAAAAAAAATAAATAAAATAG
This sequence comes from Carassius auratus, assembly GCF_003368295.1. Lineage (NCBI taxonomy): Eukaryota > Metazoa > Chordata > Actinopteri > Cypriniformes > Cyprinidae > Carassius > Carassius auratus. Next base: position 7,602,552 of record NC_039284.1, read on the forward strand.
ATTCTCGTTTATAGGATTGCAGAATGTCATATATTGATTTCTATGTTTAAGTATATTTCCATATATTTTTATTTTGCAATCGTCTCTTCAAGCGTCTCTTTTGTCTCTTCAAATTTCTTTCAAATAAGCTAAAACCAGTAATGCCTCAGACAGAGAGTGTATTTATAATTTTATTTTGCAAGCGACTGTCTCTTCAAATTTCTTTGAAATAAGCTAAAGCCAATAATGCCTCAGACAGAGAGTGACAAAATAATTTGAATAATGTTAGATGTTGTGTTTACTGCATAATATAATGTTAATGCTTGGAAATGTAATTTGCATGGCTTATGAAACTTGAAAATCTCCTATCTTTGTAGTTCCAGTTCTTGGCATGGAATAGCACAATACACAGTTTAAGACTTGTACATCTTTTCTCAGGAATGGTCAAGATAAAGACCTGTTTTAATAGAAAATCCCCATGCAGACTTTATAGAGCAGTTATGCTAAACCTCTTACTGTCTTTCTCACTACCACTGCTACTATCTTTCAGCGTAACATACTTTAAATGAATCACCTGTGCAGTATAGATGAATACCAACTGCTGTCATGACAGTTTTATTGTGTGTGATTAAATTAGTACATTACCATTAACAATGAAAGCTAATATCATCTAAAGCTATAGATTTTCCTGTGTCATTTCTCCTTTTTTTTCTGTTGTCCTTATCAAAGGTTGCACAATACTTTGTCAAGACCAAATAACTAAAATCATAATTTCAATTTACCGAAACCATTGTGAATTCTTCACAATTACCTTACAATTTTGTGTGTGCGTGTGTGTGTATGGGCTTCTTGATTATAGTGTAAATACACTACTGTTTCATTAACCAGTGACTAGCATATACATGTTTGTGCAGTGTAAGGCCTCCCTCTTGTGGACAGTTATGTTCAGGGCATATGTGTCTTTGACGTACGGTAATCTGACCATCTTTATATGATATATGATTTATATGAATCAGTCTGGCCCAGGTGGAGCATGTCAGCTAATCAACTTATCAAGCACAATACATGTGTGTGTGTGTGTGTGTGTGTATATGTGTGTGTGTATATATATATATATATATATATATATATATATATATATATATATATATATATATATATATATATATATATAAACACACATACTGTATACACACAGACACAGCTACCTCTGTTCAACGAAAGTTTTCCAGCATCCTGCCTCCAACTCAGCATCTCAGTCTTAATCTAATTTAATCCCATTCTTGAAATTGGGCAGGGGGGAGTTCTCTGAGTTCGGGCTTTATCCTGAGCTTGGAGGACCACCCCCCATCGCCCCACCCCTTTGGACAGCACACCAAATTTGCTCTAGCTGTTCAATCACATTATACATTAGTGCGAACTTGTGAAACACAGTTTGGTGTTCTAATATGGTCTTTTGATGTTTTCCCTCCATAAGTAAAATGTGAATGATAAAATAGTAATTGTCATGCAGTTTTGATTTATTGGATTAAAATTAATTCATTGATTTATTAGTTTAAGTCATTGGACCATTTTCACAGAGTGTGTGTATTGTAAACCTTGCAAAGTGTTTTTATTTTATTGTATTATTATTATGATTATTTATTTATTTATTTTAAGTATTACATTGGACATTGCTTTCTCTTCCAATTGTTGCTATCAGTATCTCTGTATTCTTTCCTAATTTTTAATTTGTAAAAACTATCTTGATTGCTCAATTCATTTGGTTACTCAATTCAGCATGTGAAACTTTTTGTTCAAAAAAAGGACAGAATCAGGGGCAGAAGTGCACTTGAAGAAAAGTACTTTTATAAAATGTAATTTTTGCACAAATAATATACTTTAAAAGAACACATATAAGTGTGTAACTTTAGCTATGCACAAAGTTGGCATACATAGGCTGAACTCAAAATAAACCCCAAATAACATAACATGACATAACATAGCAAAAACATGTTTATGAGAATGCATACATGGATAAGAAAAATACTTTTTTTCCAATAAATTGAGGGAATGAATTAATAAATCATGCTCACGATTAATTTTTTTCTTGCATGTCATGTGCGGGTCTCCGTACTACACAATATACTGCCGCTAAGTGCAACCCTAGCAAACCTGTTTCCCAGTAACCATATACTATTACCAGTAATTTATCTTGCAAATAATTAAATGAAAATAATCTGGAATTAACAACAAAAGCATTTGTCATAAAATTATCTTTAATTCACTCTTATCTCCATCATTTACTGCTGTCATGTTTCCTCTTGTCCTCCTCTTCTAAGGGTTTTTTTTTTTTTTTTTTACCAGACGGATAAGTCATTTTCATATTCAAATTAGCAAATGCAATTATTTCAGATGAATACAATCAGAGTTATATTCAATAATGTGCAGGCTAATCCATGCTGTATAATGGGAGTGGATGGTAGCCCAAAAAAGTCCCAAAAATTGCACCCATCCATTTTACATTAAGTCCACATGGATTTGAGGGGTTAATATTATGAAAATATTAAACAAAAATATTACAGTCCTTTGTGCAGCTAACCTTACTTCTACAGGTATATACACAGCAATATAAACAATAGCTGTGCAATCTATCTTCATGTCGTTCATGTAAAATAATATTAATTTAATAATATAAGTATACAAGCACACCGCTCCACTGAGAAATCCACTTACTGGTGTTGCATAATATTCAGTTGAAAAAGCTGATCCAATGGGCGGGGTTAGGGCAGATATTCATAGGTTTGTTCCGTGGTGGGCATGGCCTTTGGAACCACTAACATCATGACTGCTGCCTCCACCTTTCCACCAGCCGCAGTGCCCCTGTCTGCTTGTCGCTGAGAGTGGCCGCCTGAGTCCGCCATGGCGCATCATCCAGCAAGTGGCGCCATGGAGCTGGGCGTAGGCAGGCAGATCCACCCGTTCTGGCCCCTGTCAAACCTGGTGGTGAGCGGAAGAGCAAGAGGCCCCAGGATGGGTGACCCAGAGAGGGAGGAAGCTGCTCTTTGGGGCATGGTGATGGCACCTTGGTGATAGAGATAGTTGGAGAATCTGGAAAATGTCAACCAGAGAGCAGTTTTCTCTATCTCTCGGTTCCAGGAGGGCACGGAGAGTCGCGGACAGCCCAACATTGGACCTCCCTCATCCTCTTCCTTTGCCAGCCAGCAGCAGTGAGCGGTTCGAGAGGATAAACAAAGGCCCTTCTCATGCACCCTCTTCAAAGCTGCGGAACCAGGTAAGCATTGCACCACACACTCATACACCCTCTGGTCCGCTCACAAGCCACACGAGTTGGGTCCCTGCATTCAACCCTTACTGCCCCACTGCAGGTATAGTGGTGGTCCTGTTGATCCTGCTTGCACTGTTTCTCGGTACCTGGCTAGCGCTACTGTTGACCACCAGCTCCGGCTATACGATTCAGTTTGCCCGGCATCCCCCACAACGGACCAGGTGCTCCAAAACCTCAGCTTGTTGGGTCTTTAAATCAACTGGGTAAAGATCAAACTCTCCCCGATGCAGAGGATCTCTCTGTGTGGAGTTGGATTCGGTCGAACAGACAGCATGCCTCACAGAGTAATGTGGCAGGTTGGTTCTGACCTGCTTGAATTCGTTCTAGGTCCCGAGGTGGGTGTGGAAGCGCGGCACTCACCAGGTAAGTCACACCGGCCTGTCGCCAAACCTTCACCCCGTGGTCAGATCTTAAGTTTCACCGGGCAGGAGTGCTGCTGCATCCGGTCTCCAGGCATACTGTGGTTTACATGGAATCCTCCACCACTGGGGCTGGGCATGCAGTGTCAGGGATTTGGACGGCCCCCATCTGCACTAGCATTTCAGTTGCCTAGAGTTGTTAGTGTTACGCCTTGCCTTGAACTGTTTTAAAGGGCGCTTATGAGGCAAGCACGTGCTGGTCCGAACAGACAAGACAGGGATCATTGTGTACATCAGGTTTCCTCAATAGGCGAGAGAAAAATGTTTGGCCAGCACTAATGAAGCATCACGAAAATTCAAGCGCAACATTAAAAAGCGACATTAACTTACATTGTGTCTACACTGGACAACAAAATACAACAGAACTTATAATCAGTGATGCTGTCTGCACTGGATGCGACGCAGCTTCGCAAGGAAATCCCCTGCTGAATCGTTATATTTATTACACACTGACACAAAGTTTAAAGATTTGCAATGCTTTGTTGCGTCCAGTGTAAATATATGATGTGATGGCAAAAAACATGGCGAGTGTTGTTAAGTAAAGAAAAGTGGACACTTTTAGAGTGTCAAATTGAGTTCAAAATGTCTATGAATGCTGATCCCAATACTAATTAAAAGTGTTAAATTATTGAGGGTTTAATGAGTTATTTTTGTAGTTTCCAGAAGCAATTCTAACAGGCAGCAAATGTTGACATGTTTGGCAAAGAAATGTGCCTGTGTCTGCTACAAGAAAGTTGTATACACACACACACACACACGCACGCACACACACACACACACATTACAGATTTAATATTGACAAAATTCAGCCGACAAATTTGTTTCATCAATGTTAAGTGCATTGTGTTGATGCTTTTATTTCTATAGATGACCTTTCAGACTTATGTTTGACATCCTAGCTATTTAGAAAAGGCTCTTGCAAAAAAAGGCAGCAAAAAAAACAACACCAGAGAACATAAACATTTTTTTTATTTGAATATGCATCTAACGACATGATGCAGCAAAATACACAGCAACTGGTGACACAGCTCGAAAATAAATACAGCCAAGTATGGTGACCCATACTCAGAATCATGCTATGCATTTAACCCATCCAAAGCATTTGACCCAACACGTTCATTGACTTCCTCAAGGGCACGTCAGTTGTGGTATTCCTGGCCCGAGACTCGAAACCACAACCTTAGTATGTGTTTGCAGTACACAACCAATGGACGGTTAAGACATTACTTTTTTGCAAACATTCATTTTCTTTACGGCTAAATTAATAATCGTTAATTTTACTAATAAATACATTGGGCAGGCCTCCACAAAAGTGCATTTAATTACCCAAAAATAAAAATTGCCTTGACAAAAGGGCACTTTGGGCATCAAGGGAAAAAGGGGCTGGTGCTCAAGCACCCACTACACACGCCTCTGCATGTGCCTGAAATATGATCATTCCACTCTGCTATCAAACATATAAACCATCTCAAATATAAATGATTTTCATAATTTTGCCTTTAGGTAGATTAGATCAGTGGTTTTACATGTCTTTTGAATCAAACACTTACTTTATGAAGTGAAATGTGTTTGTCAGTCAAATAAGATGTTTGCACTGTTGGGGGATTTTAAGGAACATGGTTGAAAGCCACTGGAAGTTTTTGGGATGGTAATACAAAAATTAGTGTTGTAAAAAGTGTTTATCGTGATATACACGATTTAGCAAATCGAGGGAACACAATAGTAAATTAAGGGAACGCAATAGTAATCGTGTGCACGTTTTAGTACATTGAGGGAACGAATTAGTAAATCGTGCACACAATTGATTTATTTTTTTTCCTGCATGTCACGTGTGGGGCTCCGTATGAATGTAATCCAGATGTACTACATTCACCATGCGTCATTGTCATATGACCTACTGTACGGCATTGTCACTTCATAAATCTCAACTCTCTTATGACCTTGTGAGATAGAAAAGTTGTCCATCTGAAATTCACTTCAGAATTTCACTGGAAGTAGTAAGTAGTTTGGGTACATTTCACATACTGTTTTATAAATGTTAATAAATGTAATAAACTGTGAATTTTGGCATACTACTGTTTTCTCACACTATTTTTCACCAATTACGTAGTAGGGAAGTATGCAATTTTGGATGCAGCCAAACAGTAATCAGCTGCATGGTATGTTGATAAGGAATTCATTTATTGCCCTGTTTTTGGCAGTTATGTTGAATTTATGATAGTCAAAGGTCAAAGCAGTTACAGACTTTGTTAGAAGAAAATGAAAGAACAGACCTCAACACCGCCATCTTACCTCCAATAGAAGAGTGGAATGCTTTGCTGTATTTTGAATGTGATTTGTCAGACAAGCTTGAAAATTAAGAATGTGATTGGTTGCTGAGTGATAATGTACAAGATAAGCTAATTGATAACGCAAACCTTTTTTATTTTTTATTTTATTTAATTTTTTACAGAAAACATACGTGAATATATACAATTTCAGTGAATATCTGTTCATTTTTATTTAGTAATAAAATATAAAAGGCCAACCAATAGCATTCACAATACAAAACATTTTCAAAATAAATTAGACCAATTGAATTGAGGCAAACAGATCAAATATACACTGAAGCTTAAAAGGATGAAAATAACAATGTTTGAAAATCACGAGAAGGCCTTCTCAGAAATAGCTATTTTAATTTCCCAGCAGGACACAAACATTTTAATCCCATTCAAATTTTGCTAATCCATAATCCCACTTGCTCCTTCCTCATTTATCCCATTCCTTCTGTAAACCTTGACCCACAATGCACAAGTCTGGATGCGAGACAGATCGAACTGCACTTCTGATTTCTGTTTGCTCACTCCATAGCTTGTCTCCACTGACTGAAACAACTTCCAGCCTGTGACAGCAAAACAAAATAAGAACATTAGTGAATTGAAGGATTAGGGAAGTGGGCCAGAGCTGGTTAGCACTGGTCAGCAGTAAGTCATTCAGAGCTTAGTTGCTGAGGATTAGCAGTTATATTATGATGTATGAGAGAGAAGAAAGTGTGTCTAAAAATAAATAAATAATGAATATATATATATATATATATATATATATATATATATATATATATATATATATATATATATATATATATACATATATACAGTACAGACCAAAAGTTTGGACACACTTTCTCATTCAAAGAGTTTTCTTTATTTTCATGACTATGAAAATTGTAGAATCACACTGAAGGCATCAAAATTTTGGATTAACACATGTGGAATTATATATGGAATTATATATATATATATATATATATATATATATATATATATATATATATATATATATACACACACACACGCACGCACGCACGCACGCACACACACACACACACACACACACACACACACACATTTCATGTTTCCTCAAATTCTCTGAATATTTATTTGCTCTATATCATACTCTGCTTCTGTCATTCCTTTACTGTACAGGCATTCACAGGCAGAGGCATTCACACCCAAACAAACTGTGCATTTTTTTTCACTGTATGTCACATGACAATATTTAAATAAAGGCCATTATATGCACCTATTTTTATATTTTTATTTTATTTATTTTTTTCACACACTTTACTAATTAATATAGAAAACTAAGTAGCTGGCACACAAAGGTACAAATATATGAAAATAGGACAGACTACAGATAGATTTGTCCTTTGTTATTCACCCAAGAGCTGATTGACATTTGCAAATTGAGCCCATAATTGAATTTTAAAAACTGCACTCTTTATTTTGACAGAGACAATCAAAGTGCTTGTCCTATAACATTTTCTATTCTCTTTGAAATTTAAATCTGGAACAGAAGACGCAATTTCAAGCATGAGTGGAACTTGCTTCAGAGACCCCTATAAAAGTTGTTTAAAATAAAGATTAAGCAAGAAAATATTGGATACTGTATCACTAAGCATCACAACCCAAAGGAGTTGAGTTAATTGATCAGAAATTAAAAGCTAAAGTTTTTCTCCCCAGTGAATTCAACAGAACTGCACACAGCACTGTTATCTGTAGCTGTTATTTATTTTATTTTATTTTTCAGAACATTTACTGAGTAAATGTAAATGTTTCTGGGTCAGTAACTCACTGATATTGGGTAAGCAGCTATGTAGCAATGTTGAAACGTTAAGAAAGACATTATAACAGCCTTGAGTTGATTGTAGTGAAATTCTGTGAAATGTATAATCATGCTGAATTTAAATGCAAATTCCATCTCAATATGATACATACTATAATTAGTATTATATAATACATTAATTTTAAGCAGTTGTACTTTAGCCTTATATTTGATATCAAAACAGTGTTAGACTCACCCATGCATGCTAATTGCTGGTTCACTCCCACATGTCTCTGCAACAGAGATTACTGGCACCCTGGATGGCAGGCTTAAACTGGGCCTCCTGTCTGACTGGCTGCGCCGGATGAATGGCTGGGGCCCTCGTGCAGACACTGGAAGCCGACCACGCTCACCCCAGGGACGAGGCAAGACACTGCTACCCGAGGAGGCCCATGCTTGAGGGGGCTTGGGTGTAGGAACGGGCTGAGCTTCAAATAACGATGATGAGACTGGACAAAACACTGATCGAGCATTGCTAAACACTCTTGAAGAGTCTTCACTACTGTTTTCTCTAGACCAGCGCTGCACTTTTGGGGAGGCAGGAGGCGACGGTGCCTTAAACGGGTAGGTAACCCCTTTCACAGTGATGGGGGTGTGGTCTTGCCATGTTGCGGGCGTGCTTGGCAGTGTTCGTTGGCCAGCAGAAGGTGGTGTGGGGAGTTTACGAACTACAGGAGGGCTAGAAGAAGTTGAAGAAGAAGGTTGACTTTTCAGTACTGGAGGACTAGGCAGTCTCCGATGTAACAGAGGTGTGGATGGCAACACTCGAGTTCTGAATGCAGTTGGAGTGGCAGGGGTTTGGTTCTTGCAGGCAGTGATTGGCACTGATTCACTTGTACTGTTCTCCTTTTGTGAAACTTCTATGTCACCTTGGCAGCTGGAAAGCTGTCTTTGGCCCTGCTCTGCCATAAGTTTCTCTGTCGGCGAGTCAGAAGAATGCCTCAAGTGGATTATCTTTCTTGCTTGTTTGTAGAGGGAAGCAGCCTCCTCACTTTCTGTGTCTGTTTCATGGCTGGAATCATGGTGACCACCCTTCACAACTCCTCTGATATTATTGTTTTTTGAACGAACTGGTGACATGCTAACAGAGCCTTTACACAAATTCCCCTTACTGGGTAGCACTGTAACAGACTGAAGAGTGGCACGTAACCTCTGAGACATCTGAGTCCTTTTTGGCAGAGTGGATCGGCCCCTGCTTGGTACATTTTCTTCCATGTCTTTTGTCTCTGCATTTTCAAAGGAATTGTCCATGAGAACCTCAAGTGGAGGCGGTGGTAGATTGTCAAAATCAAGATCCTCTGTCCTTTCAGAGCACTGTGACTCTCCTTGACTACTGAGAATGCTATTTTCATTGAATGCTAATGTGGCAGAGGGACCTAAACCTGGAATGATGAGAACACCACATTTTCTAACACCTTTAAGAGGTCCAAGAACTGTTGCACTGTCTGGGGTCTGCTTACTTTCCTCCAACCCCTGACTGAAGGTGTCAATGAGTTTTTTAACAGAATTCCTTTCCCTATACAACCCTGAAGATTGGCGGGGTGATGGTGGAGGGCTTGGCATAGGTGTTACCTTAACAGGCCCTTTAAGGGGAGGGGTTTTCTTGTCCTTGTCCTTGTCCTTGTCCTTTTCCTTTCCCTTTCCTTTGTCCTTTTTCTTTTTTCCCTCCATTTCTTCCTTCACACTTTCTTGTTCTACTTTTGCATTAGATGCCTTTCTTTGATTACTTGGAGAAAAAATTATCCTATTCAAAGATTGCTGCCTGTCTGCAGCAACTGATGAAATGATTTGTGTTTGCGGTTGCTGGATTTTTTTAGATGATCCTGGCTTTGTATTTCCTTCACACTTAACCTTGGTCATTCTATCCAGCCTTTGGTTGAGTTCCTTTTGAGTTCTCTCCAGTTCAATGAGTGTAGGGTCGTCTACTTTATTACGCAGAGAGTCTGCTGACCTTGAACGTTTGGTAACTGTGGTCTTTTTCTTAGATGTCTTAGAGGCAGCTGTTTGAGGTCTTTTATAACTTTTATCACCATCCTCAGTCCACTGACTACTGCTGTTTGTGTTACCTGCCTGTCTTGCTTTTTCTCCCGGTCCTTGGGATGGCAAAAAACGAATCCGGCCACTAATGGCATCTTTTAGCTTTAATGTCATTTCAACATTTTGTGGATTCTCTATTCGTTTTGCTGGCAAACGACGTGGTTGCCTCTGGTTTGGAATACAATAATCTATTTGTTGGCTTCTGTTCTCCTTGATATGTTCATCTTCACTACCATCCTCCACATCATTCCTGCCACCTTCATCCAAGGAGACAGAGCCAAGTACTGATTCCCTATCCCTCTGTTCTTTTTCTGTAATAGTGCAAGTTGAGTCTAAAGAGTTAAGAGAGCTGCTGTTGCTTATTGTTTTGAGAAGTCTTCCTCGGTATGAGCCTTTGTGAACTGGTGCAGAACCATAAGGGCTATTTGATGTAGCACAAATAGCTCCAGTTGACTCACAACTTTCTCTCCGTTGACATTGTCTCTCTGAACCTGCCAAGGATTCGCTTTCTGCCCCAAGTCCACTGTCTTCACTAAATAGTGCCGAGTCTTCTGGGCCAGGTCTTTTCTGTGATGCTGCCTCAATCCGGGAAAGCAGCCGCAATAATCTAGACTCTGATGCACGTTTTATCCTGAGTTTCTCATCTAGAATTTCAGTAATGGAGGAAAAGTAATCCACCGAATCCTCAAGTGACGTATCTCCAATTCCACACAATGATTGACCTACCTGACGCATCCTCTGTACAGTGTACTGTAGGAGTTGTTGTAGTAGGTCTGGTGGTGGCTCACTGCATACAGGAGAGGTCACATTTTTTGCCAAGTTGGATGAAGAGGAATTATTTTTTTCACAAGGCCAGGCCAGATGGACTCCGTTTTCTTTTAACAGCATCTCCCCCTCTTCTGCTATTTCTTCCAGCCCTTTGTTTATTTCCTCATACCGAAAGACCATGAATGCCACCATGGGTTGCAAGGAAATTTGAGTTTGGGCTGCCTGATCAAGTAACCCCAACAGATCTTCATATTTACTGATGCTGGGGTTAAGATATGCATATGCTGCTTGATGAGCTTTCACAAGTGCCTCTGGAAAGTCAACTTTTTCTTCATTAAGAAATGTTCTTTCTTTTTCTTTTTTCCTGTTCAGTTTGACACCTTTATGGCCTTTCTTTAACTTCTTTGGTCCCTTTTTCTCATAAACCTCTTGTTTTTCTTCTTGTTGTTCCTTCCCTTGAGATAATATATCAATGTTAATATCGTGTGTACCCAGTTTGGCAGAAGCAGCCCCTTCAGGCTCAGCCGTAGAGGATTTCCTTCCTAACAACGTGGAACTTGTGTTATTCCGAACCGTTGAGTTGTCTCTCGCTGTGTCCTGTCCACAGGATTCTCCACTGCTCCCATCATAAGATTGTGATTCTCCAAGTCTTTCATGAGTCCCTGGAAGTAGAGTTCTTCCTCTTCTGAATGCACCTTGTGCTGTGTCGAGACCGTTCCCACGTGAAGGAGTGCAGCCCATTTTAGAGTAATTGCAGTTCACTACGATTTTGCAAAAATACAGTCCAACAAAGACAAGTAGGCAGACCACTCCATCTTACAGCAGGATGGTTTAGGATCACCAACTGCATTTGTAATTTTCAGTTGACTCTAATTACCATACACAGTGCCAAAATAGTCTCTTCACTTTCAGTTAAAAAAAGAAAAAAGAAAAAAGAAAAAAAAAAATATTCCACCACTGATTAAAACTGTATTTCATTTGAAGAAAGCAGTGACAAACATTTTATCTAATGCTGTTGAGGTCCTCTGTACCTTCTGGAGGACAAGCAGCTGAATGGATTAAGGATTTGAGAGTAGTCCTAAGCATGCGCATATGTCACCTTAGAGCAAATACAACGCACAGTCTCAATACTTTAAGCTCATTAAGGTAATCACAGTTGTTTTCAGGTAGCTTTTTATAGCTCAAACCCAGTGTCCAATAGCAGAGTTGATCTAAAATAAGTTTCTGTTGAGTGAACTCTTGTAATTTAAAAAAATACTCCACTAAATATTAATATTGAATATTCCACTAGCATTCATGCATCTTGTTTCAACTTTTTTAAACAGATAAATATATTTATTCGGGAAAGATATTTTATTGCAGCAAATGTCTGTTGTTTTAAATAAGACATACAGTTCACATCTTAATAAATGGCGTGAATATAATAATTGTGGTTAGATATCTGATGCTCTGGTTCTCTCCCCTTAACACTTGTGTACTGGCACAGTGACTGTTTATTAGTACTTACAAAGCACCTATTAATACTCTTTTCTGCATGACATACCCAAACTTAACAATTATGTTGCAAAAGTCATAGATTATTGAGAATTTGACCTTAAAATAAAGTGTAACCATTGCAAGTTGCTTATAATTAAGCAATAAATCACAAGCAAGAGTGCTGCTACCCTGTGTGTTGGGTTATGTCTTGCTAGTTTATTAATTAACAAGTCAGCAGTAATCCACCAGATATGAATTATTTTAAGGAAAAGTAGATTCTTCATGAAATAAGACAATTTAACATTGTGTGTACTGTGCACTCATCTAATAGATTTGTTCCTAATAATTTTTGGAACAAATGTCTAGTAAGGAAACCCAAACCAGTATCTACTGAATGTATTTAGTGACCCCATTATAAAACCAGTCTCCTGTGTTATCTCTCGGATAAAGTCGATGATGATGATATTGGCTTTCGCAACATATGCCACTCGAGTAAGCTGTTCTCTGCAGAGAGACCATTTATTTTACGAAGTGACAAAAAAAAAAAAAAAAAAAAAAAAAAAAAAACTCCATAACATGACACCAAGATTGCAGCTGCTTGAATTGAATAGCACTTGTACATTAGCAATGTAAACAGGTATAAAACAGACCCACACAAAAGGTAAATTAGAATGCTTAAGAAAATGTGTCCAGTCTCATTGAAAGTCTGATGTAGCTTTCTCCATTTGAAGGCCATCAAATAGCAGATAGATGCTAGCAATACAAAATAGCAAAGCATGATGGCAAATCCAATGCCAGAACCTTTATTGCACTGTACAGTATTCATTATGCTTTGGTCAGAATGAAATATCTCCACAGCTGGAGTATAAAAAAAAAATCAACAAGAAGATGCAGATGAGGACTTGAATGTGAGTACCACAGGTTATGATGGCATATGACTTTTAAAACTTTTTAACACAATCATGGCGATGCAGTACAAGAAACCATGCAAAGGTGTGCAGAGCTTTAACCAAAATACACAAGACTGTGAGTGAGAACCCTAAGGCATACAAGATCTGTCGGCCCTGCAAATGTGAAATTTGGGTTTGCCAATGAACAATATGATGCTAGTAAAGCGGAGTGCTAAGCATGCCATGATTAGACAACAATGTTTCCCCCTGCCTGTTTCATGACTGGTTTTCCATAAAACACCAAAAAGATGATCAGGGTGAAGAACAACATCAGATAACCTAATACAGTAAATGTAAGTAGAACTATAGCTTGGGACCCATCCCATTTCCAGTATTCCTCTTCTTCTGGCTTACAGAAAGGCAATGTGGTGAGTCTAAAAGAAAGACAATGTTGATTTTATTGTAAAGTATATTTAAATCAAGAAAGTTTTTCATAACATATATTTTCCCTATGTATGTGTGTCATAATATGTATTTTACCTTTTAAATTTGTTTTGAAATCATTTAAAAACTGGGCTTTAACATGACATCTGTGGTTGAAACAGCATGATCAACAAAAACTAGTAGTATGTCAGGATGTAACAATTCACTGAATTTACGTTGCAGTAAAATCTATTATACAGATTAGACAATAACATTTTCCTGCAATTTATTATTATTATTATTATTATTATTATTATTATTATTATTATTCAATTGAATTGATTATGATTATTGAATTTTAAGCAACAACAACATTTTCTGATTTTAGTTGTGTGAATGAGATGCAAATGTCACTCTATGACAGCAGGTGGCACTAATTGAACAGCAAGTATTTATAGGCAGTTGCCCCATTAAGACCGAATGCACACAAATGTTTTAAAATGCCTGAATGGCAAGGCTTAGAAACAAGTGCAAACAATCAACTATGATCCATTTCACCCCTTACATTCACTTGTCAAGATAGCCCGTTGGCCAGGGCAGTAAAGCATTTTGGTAGCCCGACTGAAAAACACAAAAGCCCCGGGACGTTGGGCTAGCTATTTTGCGAACCCTGAATATGTAACATAAATCCTGTCTTTGTTTAACAGTCTGTTTTGTATTTTAATTTTCATGTCTTGTCTTTTCTGCTGTTCATTTAGCTGTCTTCGTCACTATCATGTTGATGTCTTTGTTATTAAAACTTCTGATCTATTAGAGGAGTATTTACTCATTCTGGGGTGTTTTTGCTGTGCAGGGGCTGTGAGTGGGGTTTTCTTATAACGTACGCAATGCCTTAATGCATTATTTTCTTGGTTGTTAATTCTAAACAGTTCACCAAATCGAACTGAATCGTTTGAAATCCACAAATCGACACCCTTCAGAAAGGCAGGGCATCGAGGAAAAACAATAATGCACATTATATGGAAAATATATTTTAAAAACCTTAAACTTTATAAACACATTGCATTACACCAAATACATGATAAAATAATGCTCTTTTAGCAATGTCATATGACCATGTTAAATACGATTTGTAAAATATGTTTTTTTTTTTTTTTTTTTTTCAGAGTTCTTAAATGCAATAAAACATTAACGATATTTTTGCAGAATGTATCTATACCATAATCTTATACAATTTATAGTTGATTGTCATCCTTTTTTAGCCTGTAAATAATGTTTTACTAGATGTTTCAAGTATTTTTTTATTTTTTATTTATTTTTTTTTAGTTGGTGAGAGGGAAATGACAAAGGAAGATTGAAGGAGTCTTCAGAGGGAGCGGTCTTGGGACAGTACAACAACACTCCCCGTAACTCTGAGCGGTGATCCATCAGATGGCATCAGTGCCCATAACTTCAGGTTGCGGTGAGTGTATGGGTCAGTACACGTGCATCATTTAAGGGGGGCACAGATCAGGATTTTTGAAGCAGATCGGAGATCACAGAAAGCAGTATCTGCCAATAACGATCACAGATACTGATAAC
This sequence comes from Carassius auratus, assembly GCF_003368295.1. Classification (NCBI taxonomy): domain Eukaryota; kingdom Metazoa; phylum Chordata; class Actinopteri; order Cypriniformes; family Cyprinidae; genus Carassius; species Carassius auratus. The sequence goes on from NC_039284.1 coordinate 7,617,596, forward strand.
CTTTTTTTTATTATTATTATTTATAACTATATATTGATACTCCAATCAGGATGTTTAGACAATTATTCGGGGACTGAATTTTATTTGTGAAAATGGGGGGAATTCCCCTCTTAGCTGACTCTTGAGAACTGCCTTTTCTTTTGCATTTAACCACTTAACTGTCACTCACTTTTTTGAACATTGACTTTGAAATGCACGATCCAAACTTAAATTTTTATAATTCATGAATGAAAATATGTTGTAACATGATATTGGTGCATGTAAAATATATATTGATATATGATTTGCATGGTAATGCAATGTTTGATTTTAAAATGGTTTTTAAATAATTAATTTTGAGATTTTAAGTTTTCAGTTGATATATAATTTCTGATGATTTTTAAAATGTGATAGAGAAAAAGGCAACAGATATGCCTTTAACCCTAACCCTAAAGGTCAAAACTCCTGTGTTATGATGCAGATTTTTGAGGGTGCACTCTAGTCATAAATTAATCGATTACTTTTCCTACATAATAAAAAAAAAAAAAAAAAAAAACATTGGTAAAATATATATATTTGGGAGTCTTAGACATTTCCAGCGATATATAGGTTGTCAAGATTAGATTAGTTTTAATAGTAATATAGTGAAGTAAATGTAGGCATTATTAAAAACAATTCTGACGATCATAAAGAACTTTGTTTTTCTACCTCCACGAGTGCCACCTATTATTTCCTTGTTCATCTAAAAGTGCTCTTTCCCTTTAAACATAGCCAAAAAGCGTGTTGACTGTTCTACACAGTAGGCATTAAAGCGGGGGTGAAATGCTAGTTTTCACTCAATATCCTGTTAATCTTGAGTACCTATAGAGTAGTACTGCATCCTTCATAACTCCAAAAAGTCTTTATTATATTTATAAGAGAAAAATAGTCTGTACCGATTATTCCCGAAAAAACACGAGCGCCTAGAGGCGTGACGTGTGGGCGGAGCTAAAGAATCACGAGCGCCAATAGGCTTTTGCGTTGAGAGCGTTTGGAAGCTGTGACACAGATCCAGAGGCTGACATTTAACAAGAGCATCATCAGCAAAGGCGTCTCTATGTGGTATGTACTGAAACTGTATATATTTGCTTAGCGGTTTTGAAAAATGAATAAGTTCCACTTTATGTCGTCTTTTTTTTTTTTTTTTTTTTTTTTTACTGTACATGTGGAAAGTGCAGTTTGATGACAACATTGCATGTTGTTTACTTGATGTGCTTACACGCCGATAGCTAAGTTAACAACACAGAGATATTTGAAGCAGTTTTACTCACCGCATGCGGTTCCAACACACGATCGTGACCCTTTTTCATTGGGATTGCATCATCCTTAAGAAATAAACAATGTGCAAATCTGGCGTCAAACTGGGCCTTGTTTGTAAAACAAGCATCTTCGAAATGTAGGGAACAAACAAAAACGCTTGCACAACTCCGTTGATGCTCTGTAAAAATAAACTCCATCCACTGGTCCCTTAATGCTGGTTTTTTTTGGTAATCTGTGCAGGGTTGTCTTGCCCTGGCAACCAAAAACACACTCCTTTTGTGACATTTCGCGACGCTCTCGCTCTGATCAGTGATTGTCTGTGCACAGCCTCTCTCTGCTCTGCTATACGGGAGCACGTGCTCTTCCGGCAGACGCGCCCTTAGGACCCATATAAGGAAATTCCGCTCCATCTAACGTCACTCAGAGCCATACTCGAAAAAAAACTTTCCGAAACTTGTGACAAACCGGAAGAGGTTTTTTTGGAACAAAAATACTCCTTCAAACGTACAACTTAACTTTTGAAACTTTGTCCATGTTTAGCATGAGAATCCAACTCTTTCACAGTGTAAAAATCTCAGTATGCATGAAATAGCATTTCACCCCCCCTTTAAATAATATGCAGTTATTGTGTAATTACTACATTTTCGTGTCAGTCCATATATTTACTGAAAACAATGTGATGTTATTTTAATTCAGTGCAGCAATAATAGATTTTAATAATAAACCTTGATTGTGCAAGTGACAATTCCTATGTTACTTATCCAGCTCGCTTATAGACATACGTGATGTGTGGTGATTTGAAGCCATTTACTTATTTTGAGAGAGAAACAGAAGCATCATCAGCTTGAGATTGAGCCTTTTTAGAGACCACCGTTCAATCATCACAACGTGATTATCGGCCGATAGTTATTGGTAGCCGAGGAGTCAGAGCACTCCTAGCGTCATTCATCAAAATGTCCTCTCACTTTCAGTTTAGCCCCTGTGAAAATGTTCTCATGCAAGCTTTTAAGTAGGTCACACACCAAAAATGATGACACTTTGGTTATCTAATTAGATTCTGCCTGCTGCTGTACAGAGATGGATTTTTTTTTCTCCGGTCAGGCAGCTGCCTGGCCAATAAACAACTTATTTGAGTGAGTGAAGTGACATACAGCCAAGTACAGTGACCCATACTCAGAATTCATGCTCTGCATTTAACCCATCCAAAGTGCACACACACACACTGTGAACACACATCCGGAGCAGTTGGGAGTTAAGTGCCGTGCTCAAGGGCACCTCTGTCGTGGTATTGCAGGCCCGAGACTCAAACCCACAACCTTAGGGTTAGGAGTCAAACTCTCGAACCACTAAGCCACGACTTCCCCATTTAGCTGTTTTCTGAAATGTAGCCTTATTTATGCAGTAAAGTTTTATACCCTAAATTGTGGACTTTGCTTAAGCTGCTGTAAAAGTGAAGTATTGACAAGGTCACATAAATTATTTTCCAATTTTCTGCCTGTCAGCACTGATACATCATTCTCTCTCTCTACTCACATCTAATTCACTCTCACACTTCACTTTAATTCACTTCAAACAGAGATGTTTAACTGAATTTGAGTGATCGGGCTCATGCTCAGCATGGATAAATAAAAATGAATAGGATATTGAATAATAATTTATATTGACTCTAGCTTATTTTTAGTTTCTGGGGTTGTTTAAAGATCTTACAGATTTGACTGCTTTGTTCTGCAGAGTTCTCTTTCTTTGACCCAAATGATCCTCTGTGTCGGGAAGTTCTGTTGGATCCACAGACCTCTGTTCCTGAGCTCTTCGCTGTTCTCAGACAGTGGGTTCCTCAAGTCCAGTGGAATATTAGTGCCTTTGGCAATGAGGTCAGAGTTCTTCTGAGTGTCAATCTCATGCTTTTTAAAGATGATATGAAATGCAATGATGCACATTTGAATTAAACTGACACATTTTAGATTTTTTTCAGGTTCTGTACAATAATAAAGATGAATAAAGATGAATAAATAAAGATTAATTAATTAATTAAAACTTGAAAACATTTAATTTTAACTAGTTGTCAACATTTAATTCTATATAAGGTGGAAAATAAGGCTTTTTATAAGAGCAGCATGAGGCACAAGGCTGTACTTTGCATAATAATGCATGTTCAAAACAATCACTTCAGGAAAAAAGAAACTGCCGTTAAACTGTATTAAAAAAAAAAAAAAAAAAAAAAAAAAAAAAATTATATATATATATATATATATATATATATATTCCTACAGTACTTGAAATATATCCCATAATCCTTAAATAGATGATTATTAGTATATTATTATACTACACCTGCAGCACTCTCCAATAATTTCTCATTTTCCCACTCTCCCCGTTTGACTGGAAGAGGTGGAGGTACTGGTCTGCTCATCTCTAATGATTGGAAATTTAATCATTTACCATCTTTGGGTATCAACAGCTCCTTTGAATCTCATTCAGTTACTGTTACCTACCCTTTTAAAATACATTTTGTAGTTGTCTATCGACCCCCAGGACCACTGGGTAACTTTTTGGATGACTTAGATGTGTTGCTCTCAACCTTTTCTGAGGATGGTACTCTCCTAGTTATGCTTGGAGATTTAAACATTCATCTAGATAAACCTCTGTTTGCCGATTTCCACTGCTTGCCTCTTTTGATCTCAACCGAGTGTCAACTACTGCTACTCACAAATCAGGCAATCAACTGGACCTTATTTATACACGAAGCTGCTCTACTGATCATGTTCTGTTTACTCTACTGCACACGTCGCAACACTTCCTCCTCACTCTTAACCTCAACATGATCCCTGACACATCACTTACCCCTCCACATGTTATCTTAGAAGTGTCAAAACTCATCCTTTCTAATCACCCTACAACTTGCCCCATTGATCCAATTCCATCTCATCTCCTTCAAGCCATTTCTCCTGAAGTTGTACCTGCACTTACTCACATCATCAACATTTCCCTCCACACTGGTGTTTTCCCCTCATCATTTAGACAGGCACGTATAACTCCACTACTTAAGAAACCCACCCTCAACTCATTTCTTTTAGAGAACTACAGACCAGTTTCCCTTCTTCCTTTTATTGCAAAAACACTTGAACGAGCTGTGTTCAAACAAGTCTCTACATTTCACACACACAACAATCTCCTTGACAGCAACCAATCTGGCTTCAGAAGTGGACATTCAACTGAGACGGCCTTGCTCTCTGTGACGGCCCGAGTGGTGGCCGCACAAGAGCGGTAAAGTGGATGTATCCAGCGCACACACACATGCATACATACATTTACACGAATGACATTCATTTCAGAATGAGCTTTATTTAAACTTCTTATTCATTTTCATTTGTTTCAGTATGATCGCATAAGTAACCACAGGAAACACAATTCATTCATTCATTCTCTATTTATTGTTAGGTTTGAATAAGTTTACATTTACATTCACAATACATTGTGACTGATTTGAAGTGCACACAAATTAGTTATGTTGTATCTGTTATTTATATTTGTTTCTATTTTGAGTTTAAGTTTACCGGTGATCAACTTCAGCCATGGTCCGTTGCAGCCGCATCCTGGTGTGACGAAAAACAAGAGTCCGGCAGGAACACCATATTTAAGCTTATTGGTTCCGTCTGGACGTACCATTCACTGGGAGTTTCCGGGGGGGAGGAAGGAACGTTGATGTGTTTATTAATTGATTTATTTAGTTGTACATATATGATATTTGATTACATTTTGCTTTCCTTATCTTTATTTACAATGTATCTCTGTTTGATTTGATTTTGATTTATGTAAGGTTATATGTTGTATGTAAAGTTAAATTGTTTCCCCTCTTAATTTGTAATGGGCCCATCCCTTCCTTTATAAACTGTTGCTTTGTTCATTTGAGCAGGTCAGTTTTAGTTTGTTTGTTTGGTTTTTGTCCAATTGTTTTGATCTCGGTTTCTGTTTGTTTATTTTTGTTGTAAGTGTGTAAAGTTATTTTGTTTTGGGGTTCAAATAAAGACCCATTTGTTTGCGCAATGCTTGTGTTCCTTGTTCTTGGCTTCTCAGTCCCTCACACTCTCAGTTGTTGAAGCTCTAAGACTGGCAAGAGCAGAATCCAAATCTTCAGTACTTATCCTGCTTGATCTGTCCGCTGCTTTTGACACGGTTAACCACCCGATCCTCCTATCAACGCTACTGGCGAAAGGCATCTCAGGAACAACACTTCAATGGTTTGAGTCTTACCTATCAGATACTTCAAAGTATCTTGGAGAGGTGAGGTGTCCAAGTCTCAGCATCTAACTACTGGGGTGCCTCAGGGCTCAGTTTTTGGACCACTTCTCTTCTCTGTCTACATGGCATCATTAGGTTCTGTCATTCAGAAACATGGCTTTTCATACCACTGCTATGCTGATGACACTCAACTCTACCTCTCATTCCATCCTGATGATCCAACGGTAGCTATTCGCATCTCAGCTTGTCTAACTGACATTTCTTCCTGGATGATGGACCATCACCTTCAACTCAACCTTGCCAAGACAGAACTGCTTGTGATTCCAGCAAACCCATCGTTCCATCACAATTTCACCATCAAGTTAGGCACATCAACCATTACTCCTTCAAAAACAGCTAGAAGCCTTGGAGTTATGATTGATGATCAGCTGACTTTCTCAGACCACATTGCTAAAACTCTCCGATCCTGCAGATTTGCTTTATTCAACATCAAGAAGATCAAGCCCTTTCTTTCAGAACATGCTGCACAACTCCTTATTCAAAATCTTGTTCTGTCCAGGCTGGACTATTGCAATGCCCTCTTGGCAGGTCTTCCAGCCAATTCTGTCAAACCTTTACAATTAATTCAGAACGCGGCAGCAAGATTAATTTTTAATGAGCCAAAAAGAATACACGTCACACCTCTGTTTATCAATTTGCACTGGCTTCCAATAGCTGCTCGCATAAAATTCAAGGCATTGATGTTTGCCTAAAAAACTACCACTGGTTTTGCACCCATTTACCTAAATTCATTACTTCAGACTTATGTGCCCTCTAGAAGCTTGTGTTCTGCAAGTGAACGTCGCTTGATTGTGCCATCCCAAAGAAGCACAAAGTCACTTTTACGGACTTTTAAATTAAATGTTCCCTTCTGGTGGAATGAACTCCCCAACTCAATCCGAGCAGCTGAGTCCTTAGCCATCTTCAAGAATCGGCTTAAAACACATCTCTTCCATCTTTATTTGACCCTCTAACTTTAACACTCACTATTCTAATTCTATTCTTTAAAAAATCGAACTATCTTTCTAATCTTTTTGTATTCTATTTTCTTTTCATTTATTATGCAATTGTATATGTGTGTTTGTATGTGTAAAGACCTCTAACTAGCTTGCTCTATTCTTTTATTTGTTTATTCTATCTGTTTTTATTTTTATTTATTATATTAGTTAAAATCCCATGCTACGTGTACTGTGTTAACCTAACTGAGACTTGTTATAGCACTTATATATCATTGCTCTTTTTGTTGTTTTTGATTGCTTCCACTGTCTTCATCTGTAAGTCGCTTTGGATAAAAGCGTCTGCTAAATGAATAAATGTAAATGTAAATAAAACTTGTGCCGGGAAAAAAATGTGCCGGAGAGCACATCAAGGATCAAATTAAAAAGTTTTCTCTTTAATTTAATAGCGATTTTGCAAAAAATAAATATCATAAATTTTTCCTTGATTTACAGAAGATACACCCTAAAATGTAACTCAGTGTAACATACTTGTCAGGCATATTTACAACAAATATAAATTTATGACATATTAAAAGACTAATTACTTTCACCTCAAATACTAATTAGTTGTAATTCTTTATTATTATTATTATTATTATTATTATTATTATTATTTTATTAATTTTTTTATTTGCCACTATCCTAGGTTTTTGCCCATTGGTCAGTAATTATTATTTAAAACACACAATAAAATGTTATATACTCCCTTATTATTTTATATATTTTAATATGTACAAGTCAAAATAAGCTTTTCCTCTACGTCCGCTACGTTCTTAAAACTCAGGCAATTTGATAATATCTAGAACATCAAAATCAACTGCGGGCGGCAGATCCTTTTCCTATTTTTTACATAAATATTGTGTGATCCTTTTCCTAATTTTTACATAAATATTGTGTTACACTGAATGACAGAATGGAGAATTTTATTCTCCAAAAACATATTTGAAATCTTAAAAGTTGACACTTTGTTTACATTTAATGTTCTTTGCATGGACATAAAAAAAAAAAAAAAAAAAACTAAAAAAGAAAAAAAAAAAAACTTTTGTATAAAGTTAGTTTGAAGCGGACAACTTAATGTCTTTGACCCAAAAACTAAATGTAAATAGGTAAAAAAATATATATATATATATATTATATATATATATATACAGTATTGTTCAAAATAATAGCAGTACAATGTGACTAACCAGAATAATCAAGGTTTTTAGTATATTTTTTATTGCTACGTGGCAAACAAGTTACCAGTAGGTTCAGTAGATTGTCAGAAAACAAACAAGACCCAGCATTCATGATATGCACGCTCTTAAGGCTGTGCAATTGGGCAATTAGTTGAAAGGGGTGTGTTCAAAAAAATAGCAGTGTCTACCTTTGACTGTACAAACTCAAAACTATTTTGTACAAACATTTTTTTTTTCTGGGATTTAGCAATCCTGTGAATCACTAAACTAATATTTAGTTGTATGACCACAGTTTTTTAAAACTGCTTGACATCTGTGTGGCATGGAGTCAACCAACTTGTGGCACCTCTCAGCTGTTATTCCACTCCATGATTCTTTAACAACATTCCACAATTCATTCACATTTCTTGGTTTTGCTTCAGAAACAGCATTTTTGATATCACCCCACAAGTTCTCAATTGGATTAAGGTCTGGAGATTGGGCTGGCCACTCCATAACATTAATTTTGTTGGTTTGCATAGGGCAACATGACCTCTTCAAGTATTTTAACATATGCAAACTGATCCATAATCCCTGGTATGCGATAAATAGGCCCAACACCATAGTAGGAGAAACATGCCCATATCATGATGCTTGCACCTCCATGCTTCACTGTCTTCACTGTGTACTGTGGCTTGAATTCAGAGTTTGGGGGTCGTCTCACAAACTGCCTGTGGCCCTTGGACCCAAAAAGAACAATTTTACTCTCATCAGTCCACAAAATGTTCCTCCATTTCTCTTTAGGCCAGTTGATGTGTTCTGAATGCAAAGTTGATGCAAATTGTAACCTCTTCTGCACATGCCTTTTTTTTAACAGAGGGACTTTGCGGGGGATTCTTGAAAATAGATTAGCTTCACACAGACGTCTTCTAACTGTCACAGTACTTACAGGTAACTCCAGACTGTCTTTGATCATCCTGGAGGTGATCATTGGCTGAGCCTTTGCCATTCTGGTTATTCTTCTATCCATTTTGATGGTTGTCTTCCGTTTTCTTCCACGTCTCTCTGGTTTTGCTCTCCATTTTAAGGCATTGGAGATCATTTTAGCTGAACAGCCTATCATTTTTTGCACCTCTTTATAGGTTTTCCCCTCTCTAATCAACTTTTTAATCAAAGTAAGCTGTTCTTCTGAACAATGTCTTGAACGACCCATTTTCCTCAGCTTTCAAATGCATGTTCAACAAGTGTTGGCTTCATCCTTAAATAGGGGCCACCTGATTCACACCGGTTTCTTCACAAAATTGATGACCTCAGTGATTGAATGCCACACTGCTATTTTTTTGAACACACCCCTTTCAACTAATTCAACTAATTGCCCAATTGCACAGCCTTAAAAGCGTGCATATCATGAATGCTGGGTCTCATTTGTTTTCTAAGAATCTACTGAACCTACTGGTAACTTGTTTGCCACATAGCAATAAAAAAATATACGAAAAACCTTGATTATTCTGGTTAGTCACATTGTACTGCTATTATTTTGAACAATACTGTATATATATATATATATATATATATATATATATATATATATATATATATATATATATATATATATATATTAACATGATTATGCCTTAAAATGAAAAGATTTGGGCTGAGGTAACACCCAGAACAACCTTAGCGACCCTGCTGCAATGTTGATTAACACAAACACCATTTACAATTTCTTCAGAAGATGCAAAAATCTAGCTTGAAAATCTAAATTGTCCAGAGGAAAGGAATTTAATTACATTTAGACGAAAACAAATTGTAAAAACAAACTTTTTTTTTCTTCTGAAAAACATTCACTGATTAATTGTGCGTAACAAGGCCAGTTATATTTAATCTCTAAACAGGGTCAATTTTAATTTCATGTTTTCTTGCAGCTGTCATTAAACAATACCCACACAACTTTCTCACCCTAAGTTCAGTGTCAGGCTCTGTTGAATGAAATATTATCTTTGCAGACAGTGTGTGTCTCTGTCAGCATGCATTTTTCAGCTGGATGTCCTTGCTATATCTATTCAAGTGGGAAATTTTGTGCTCTGTAGATTCTGAATAGAGGCTGTGGTATCAGTGACACAGATGGTCTCACTGATATGACTTTGCTGAACTACTGCTGCAAGGCAGGAGCTCCAGGAATAGGTGAGCATGTATTCAACTGAAAAAATAAAATAATAATAATAATAATAATAGTGATTAATATGGCAGATCTTTGATACATACACCGGAAAAAGAACCGATATGAAATCACATCTGATTGCAGGTGACGCCGAGAGTGCGGCCGGTTTCGTCCGTCAGCTGTGGTTGCTGGGAGCCGAGCCATCCGTACCACTGGACCAACATGAATGTGCTCCACTACGCCACATTTTTCGATGTCTCGAGTGCTTCTGCAAGCTTCACAGTCGGGAGGTGAGGAGAGATAATGGAATAACAGTGGGAATCAAAATAGCAGTTTGAATGTCATGGCAAACTCAAGTGCTTGTGTGATGATGTCCATATGTGGTCTGTTGGGTTTCAGAGGTGGATGCGACCTGCAGTGATTTTGAATCCGGCACTGCGCTGCACATTGCTGCCTCGAACCTGTCTACCTCTGCAGTGAAGTGTCTGCTGGAGCTGGGAGCCAACCCCGCTTTTAGGGTTTGTGATCTTCTGTACGGCTACTAACAACGCAAACTTTAATCAAGGTTTCTGTGTTTGTTTTTCAAGTGTTTATTGTAAATCTGCATTATCATATTGGAGCTGTGACAACTCAAGTAGTAAACATGTTCACTTTGCAGGAGAGCAATGTCTGCAACCAAATTCTGGTTCGAAACTGGTCTATGTCATGCCTTGTTCTCCCTAACTTTCAAAACTTGCAAAAGATAATTCGGGAAGGGTGAGACGAATCAACTTGAATTCCATAACTTTTTGCCAGCATGGTCTGAAGATGATCTGAGCCAATTTTGGTGAGAATCAGACTAACCGTCTAGGACGAGTTCGAAAAAGTTGATTTTACGAACATTTAAAAATAGTGAAAAAAATAAACCTATTTTATTGTTGGTGTTCATTCGACTCGGCATGCGCCAAGGATTCAGAGGAAATCGTAATATACTGGCTTATGGTTAAAAAGTTATTTGCATAAACATGAGTGCAACTTTGTCACTATGCACCTTCGGAGCTTGGCCCTTAATAATAATTCACATGTTATTGATTTTTTATTTTTATTTTAGAATTGTAGAACTGCATATCTCAGTGTGGGGGGAAAAATCATCAGTCTACAATTTGTTTTAGATGGATGGTTGAGTAGATAGTTTGGTAGATAAATGGATATATTATTAGGTGAACACAAAGGGTCAGGCTGACGCATACACTCACACATTCACAGCCAGCTTTATTATCTTCCTTTCAGTCTGTCTCATCAGCACAGCGGTAGATTAGCCATGCACATTTCTCTCCCTGAACTCATTTTACACTCACGGAGCATCACTGCCAGGGGTCATTCTCTTCACAAACAGCAGATGTCACTGAATTATTGATATTACTTAAGCTTTTGTAAAATTCATGCATTTAATTGCAGCAGGCCTTTTAGTAGGGCGTTAGTCAGAGAGGTTTGTTTGCATGTAAAGGGTTTATCAGCTCTGCTGCCAGAACATAGAATAGGAACTGTGTGATGTTGCCGGTATTTTTTTGTTTTTGTTTTTTTGTCTCTATGTTGTGAGGAAGCCAGAGTTTTCCATCCTTCATTTTTTACCCCACGTTATCTCTGCAAGTAGCATGCCTTGTTTTTCCCAGTGTTTTTTCTCTGGGCATCTGTCCATTGCTCATCAGGCAGGAGATGTTTTTTGAGCTCGTTTTTTGTTTCTCAACTGACACTCTAATAGAGATATCGTCAGTGTGGGAAACATTCATCAAATCATCTGATAACATCATAGCGACAAGCTTGGCAGACTTTCGTGTAAGTGAAGAATGTTCTGGAGCAGCTGAGATTTAACCATAAAAATATTCCTTGTTGCCAAGCAACAACACTGACAATAGGAAACAAAGGTAGAATATCTGAGAAGGAGTTTGGAAAATAGCAGACTGTTGTTGTTCACCGTCACCCAATTACTCCTGTTTTGCTTTATATTGGCCAAAAACATTTTTATATTGCACACTATAATCCTTTATTTTTCCTTCTTCATTCTTTGTCTCTTACAATGTTATTTCATACGCCTAAATGTGGAGTTATATTACCATCTTTCATCTCTCTGACATGGACCTCTTCATCATTATGAAATGGAATAGTTGATCTTTGTACAGTCACTTTTGTTAACCACTAGGGTGCAGTCTTGGGCAGTGCAAATGAGGTACACTGGGAGCACTCAAGTGGGTTGAACCTTTTTTTTTTTTTAAGGTGTAGGGTCAGCTTCAGTTTCAGAAAATATTATGTTGTTTGCTCTTTGATACCAGAGGAACATGATCATGATCATATCACCTTTGAATAATTCTGGAAAATTCTGCATTACATAAGCAGCGACTGATGCAGTGAATTGTTTCAGACTAATAACGTATGAAAAAACTATATATATATATATATATATATATATATATATATATATATATATATATATATATATATATATAATTACATTAATTTGGCTATATTCTTCAGCTTGCGTGGTCATTGCAATACTGAGCTTCATTAATTTTATCTTCTGAGCATCATCATTATCAAACCCCCTCAGGCCTTCTGAACAGAAAACGTTTTCATTTAGTGACATGAAATGATAATTCAGCACTGTGTGCATGTATGTGCTTAAACTTTGCATGTCTTTTTGAATTTATGAACAATTAACTGTACAGGCAATAGATTAAAAAGATGAGCAATGAATGAAACCTCTGATTATTGAATAAATTACCATGTTTTCTCCTGTCATGATAATGGTGATAAACATTTATTCAGCACCATTTTATATGCAGTTCAACTTTAATTTTAGCTGATGGGGATATACTGTAGCCTAAGCACAGGTTAAGCGTGCTACTTTCTACTAGTCAGCATTTCTCCCATCACTGTGTGCCTACACCATCCATCTCTTGGATATTTTTTTTTTGTACCAACAAACACAAGCCGAGTCACGACCTTTGTAGTTTTCTGTGATTCAGCTAAAAAAAAAAAAAAAAAAAAAAAGGATCAGAGTAAAGGTTCTGGAAGTGTTTGAGTGTATGTTTTTGTGATTGCACAAGCAAAATTGGCAGCTTCTGAAGAAAATCACCTGTAGAAAAGCTATCTTCCAGAACCTAGTGAGCCTTGCTGCTACTCTTATGTAAAGCATGGCGGCGCTAGGGCGGGGCTTGATGGGGCTATAGCTCCATCGCAAACTTGCTTAGTCCACGTACAGACCGCCCACCATGCCAGAGCATTCCTCACGATGGAGCTAATTTTTGAAAACTGCTTATTTTTGGAAATATTTTTCTGAATTGTTGGCAATTGATCTATGAAAAAAATACAAAATAAAAAGCCAGTTGGCATTGAGAGTGACTGACACTTGATGGTCCAAAATTATTTTGTAAATAGATGTGTGAAATTAAATAAAAGAAGAAGAAAAAAAAAACCTACTTTCTCTGTTTTCTATGTGATTGTTTTCTATGTTATTGATTGTATTAATTTGTAAGTGTCATATTTGCCAGTTGGCACTAGAAATTATATTACTAATAACAGTGGCATGTGGGAAGTTTAATATATATATATATATATATATATATATATATATATATATATATATATATATATATATATATATATATATATTATTTTTTCATACGTAATTAGTCTGAAACAATTCACTGCATCAGTCGCTGCTTATGTAATGCAGAATTATTCAAATGTGATATGATCATGATCATCACTCTTCACTAGTAAATTCCACAAATAATTACAAAGAAGTTACTTAAGAAAGACTTGAGACTTGCTCTCTTGTAAAATGTACTCTAATAATCTTTTTTATGTATGTATGTATGTGTCTATGGATAATTTTATTTATTTACTTATTTTTACAGTTTAAAGCTGAACAAGCAGCATTTCAGTGTATCCCTCCAGTTGAGCATGTGCAATAAAAAAAGTGTCTTAATAGATCATGAAAAGTGAAGAGAAACCATTTTGATCGCCACCTGGTGGCTCGCTGTCATAAAGCCTGCCCTGCATATAAACACTGGGACAGCACATTACCCTTCAAATACATTTTACCCAAAGATTGTTTTCGGTCAGCCGTACTTTTAAATACATTTTAGTTTTGCTATAGTAAATCTACATATTCACATTTACATGTGAGCAGCGGCAAGCATGTGAGGTTGTCATGTTAACCACATACTTTGCTCGCAAACTACAGCTGTGCTTCTATTTTGCCACACTAAACTTAGCAATAAACACATTGCACAATAAACATGCCTGTCAAAACAATCTTAAAGGAGCCTTTTATTAAGCAAATCAAGGAGTTAATGACTTATCCACTGTTTTTAAAACAGAACTTCTGTTGGGCTTGATTCAAGTTGATGCACAATGAGGTGCACACTTTCTATTTAGTACTACTGAATAGACAATAAAAAGTTATAATCAACTTGGATGTACTGTAAATGGTCAGCATAAAAATTTGGATCAACTTTTTCTGATTGTTCGGGTCCGGTATCATAAAGCATGGCATTGATATCTTCATCTGATTTCTCTGCAGTTCGTGTTGTTAAAATGCCCGACATCATTTTATAACACACAACAGGCAAGCATTACTGTTAAGTCTATTATCCACCAAAATGCAGATTTGTCACGTGACAATTCTTGAGATTGTGGGAGACGTTAAGTTTGTTTTGATTTGTTAATTTACTTACAACAACAATTTAAAATGTATTAACTTTTACATGTACTATTATTAGTACTATTATCATAGAAAGGTTTTATTCTACCTCTGAATGAAGTTCATCCATGAGGCCTTCAAATGCTAAGTAGGTAGCTCACTAGATTTGGGAACAGAGCTTTTGTCTCATGCTGTTTTAGTAAAAGACCCAATTGATGTATGGAGCTGCATGAGGCACAACATCACCCAGCGGAGTTGTTTATCTATGATCCCATTACAAATTAAGAGCCCTTAGTTTCCAGTTGTCTGGAGCCATACATTTATATATGTGTCTGAAGATGGAAAACGACTCCAACACACCATGCCGTCTAATAAATGCGTGGTACATCAAACCCTTTCAGCTTTTCTCAATGCAAAGAGCTCTCCAAATAGATGTCCCAAACATGGACACTGCCATCCACATATTAATGAGCACAGTGTATGGCGCAGGCGAAATGGGCAAGCACATTAAGCCTAAAGCCCACAGAGAGCCAATGGGCCGAGGAAAAGTGAAACACAGTTACTGCTCGCCAGCCAAGCCATGTCAAGGACAACACATTTGTTTTTGCCATCTTCCTTGTCTGGTTACAGCTCGGTGCCTGCCACAAAACATTGTTGGATAAGACAGAAGGGCACAATAAGTCCACTACTCAGACAGTTGGCTGTGTAATACATTTACAAATGGTGCTGAGCCATGCTGCAGTAGAGACACTGAACTGTTTGGTTTGAGGGGGCTGATGAGACATACTGTTAAACATTTGCACAAGTTGGCTTGCCATGTCTTGCCATTCAGTGATTCAGTTTAGCCTGCACACACGATGCTTATAAATACAGTATTTTCTAGAAATAAAGTCACACTGGGTCAAAATTGCAAAGCAAAAAACAAACAAAAAAACAGTCACATCGTTGTGTAAGTCACATTGTATTAATACAATAAGAAATAATGTGAAATACCGGTAAATAAACCAAAGCATATTTTTGGTCCCCTCACTACATTACCAATTTTTATTTAATAGTATTCTGAACTGAAAAGGAATGGAAAAATATAAAAAAGTCTGAAACAAATATAAATTATAATGGCATTCAGTATAATCAACTATCATTATAAATGCCTGCCTAAATTAAATAGTGAATCTGAAATTAAGAGTGTGTGGGGGATGTTCCATTTAAATGAACTTGGGGTTATGTAACCTCTTGACATTCTTCACAAATCCAAATGTGCATTTTGTGCATGTTTTGTGTGTTTGATGTTATAATTGCATTATATAAGTTGCTTTGTAATATAGGTCGCAGGACATTTCCGATAATAAAAGTTTCATGACAGTTAAGCCGTTTACAAAATGGTGTAGCTTTTCCCATAAGAAGCTATTTTCTTTTAACAGTTAGCACTTTAGCATTACTAAATGCAGCATATAAATTATTCTTTTTTATGAATAAAATAAAATAAAATAAATCAATGACATCTATTTGTTTAGCTTTAACTGCTATACCACGCCACATTCAAAATAAAAATAAAAATGTAGAAGTAGATATTGATGTTTATATATTTCCCTTCCAAGTTTGAGTTTATAATTATTATTTGTAACTTTAATTATTGTGAATTCATGTGATTGAGGCAGTCATCCTAATTGAGATCCCAGTTGAGATTTTCATTAAACCACAAACACTTACAACGTTAAATGTTCCTCCTTAAAAAGCTTTAATTTAGTTAGACACTTTGTTAGTAGCTGGTAGTGAACACTACATTTTTTTTTAAGATTCACTAGACTGCGGCTTAACTACTTTACATTACAAGTAGATTGTAAATTGCTGTTTCCCTAAAATGGTTTGATGGTCACCTCCCGACCTCCAGGTCTCCTCTCGGACAAAGCTCGTGCCCAGCTTTCAAGTATGGGACTTCACATTGGAGACAAAGTTATTATTGCAGGTCAAAAGGTACTGAATACGTCTTCACTTTTGACCGTGTAATGAGCAAACATATTGTATTTATATTTTTATTGCACACACAGTGGCATCAAAAAGCATTGGCATGCTCGACATTGATATCTCAATGTATTATTAACATGTTCTTTTTGGCATAAGATGCAAAATATCAAAAGTTATATTCACTTTCTCGAACCACTCTGAATAATTTTTCATCAACTTGTCTAAAGGTATTTTTTTCAATATATGAAATACAATGAAAACACTGGTGTAGTTCATTATATGAACAATAATAATAATAGAAATAATACCATAATAATATTATATTGGCATAATACAAAATAAACATATTTACACTATTTTAACATGTAGTTCATTATATTAGCAATAAGCTTATTAAGGAACACTCCGACTTTTTGGGACTTTAGCTTATTCACAGTATCCCCCTGAGTTAGATAACTCCATACATACCTTTTTCATTTCTGTGCGTTCTGTAAGTGTTATTTGACGCACCCACCGCTTGCCTAGCTTAGCACAAAGACTGGATGTAAATGGATAATGGTAGCATAGTAATCCCAATAAGTGGCAAAATAATGCAAACATTTTCCTATTTACGAGTTGTGATCTGTATAGTCACAGCGTGTACAAATAACAAGGCTATATGAGACAGAGACCATTTTTAATCGTATAAATACTGCGAACTATATTCTCACTGGGCGTAGGAGCACAGCTAACATTACTTGGGCGGAGTGGCTACTTGGGCGGAGTGATTAGCGCAGCACACGAGACGTGAACAAAACAAACGTGACTAACTAGGTAGGCGTGACTCGTGATCATGGCTGACTTTGAGGAATTGTCAGACAAAGGAGGAATTTTAATGTGTATCAAACCAAGATCCAAAACCATATAGTTTTGAGCCAGAATACACAGTCTAGGAGTTACAAACTTTGGAAGCTGTAAGAAAAGATGCCGAAAAGATTGATGTCGAAGGGAGAATCAGAACGAACACGGACTGGTGGTGTAAATTTGGTACATGCCAACCTATGCCGACAGAAACCGAGTGCCTGTATCCTTTAGCACACGTTTCATGGTCCGTGTGGCAACTTGCATTTTTTCAAAATAGTTATCTACAGTAAAATGTTCAGAGCAAACAAAATACTTCGTGATGGTGTTTACAGGTGTGTTTGGATCTATTTCCAGAGCAAGTAGCCATCGATTCATCAGGTCAGCGTTTTTGGTTGGAATTCAATGAAACATCATACTATTACCTATTATAAAGGATATATACATATATATATATATATATATATATATATATATATATATATATATATATATATATATATAAATATATATATACACACTATAGGCACACACACAGAGTTCACTGCTCTGTGTGTGTGCATTTCGGGTTAAATGCAGAGCACAAATTCTGAGTATGGGTCACCATACTTGGCTGAATGTCACTTCACTCACACTCACTCATAAATTAGTTAGGTTTCATTAACCTAAAACAATATTCAACACTGCTTTTATACACATACCACACTGCTAGTGTTTTTTTTTTTTTTTTTTTAGTTTACATATTCAGTGGACATGTTCAGTTTAATCATTTCTAAATACACACACATATCTATCTATCTTATCTATCTATCTATCTATCTATATATATATATATATTAGTGCTGTCAATCGATTAAAAAAAAATAACTAATTAATCGCACAATTTTTTTAAAATTAATCGCGATTAATCGCGATTAATCGCAATTAAAAGACTGAAACTTGGATATTGGATATGTAAATGTAAAATGTAAATAATTAATGTAAACTCAAGACAAAGAAACTATTTAAATTCAAAATATGATTGTTTATTGGAATGTTTGTTTAACTTGTAACAGATTTTCTCATGTAAACAACATACCTGCAATAAACCATCAATATCCTCAAAATTAACTGTTGGCTTGAAAGCCATATTTATTACAGAAATAAAAACACAGGCATGTAAGTACCATTTGAATTTCAAAACAATCAATGCCAATAAAAAACTAAAATGATTTCCATGTTGAATTCTAAGTGGACTGCAAAAAAATTCCAAAGTATAGTCATTGCCAGTGCTGTAAGTGGGCCAGTATGCACCAGTACTCAGTACCGCCACTTCCAAATATAGCTCTTGAGCGTACCGCCACCTCTCCGTGCGCCCAGAACGTGCTTGTAGCGTACCGGTACGCTCATTTGGACATCTGTTTTAATAGAGGTTTTGATCTTTTACCTGCACTGCCGATTTTCAGAGCGCCCTTCACAATGCAAGCTTCCTAATTCATCCCACCCAGAGCAGAAACTACATTACCCATTCACCCTTAAGTTACACAAGTGAATAGCGCATGTGTCGCTTTTCCCACTGTTAAGTGTCAACAACTCAACGTGGCCGGAGAAGGTGTGTGAAACTCGTTGTGAGTTATACTAAAGCAAAATCTTCAGTATTTATTTTCTGATAAACATTAAAAACTGTCTGCGGAGGTTGAGTCGTCCTGCAGCCCCCACTGGCTGTTCATTGGCTGCAGCATCTTCTTTCTAAGTTCTAAAAAAAATACCGTAGACGGCAAGGCACAAATTTAGATATTCATTTATCTAATTAATCTATAGCCTATGCACAAAGACAATATGATCTTTTTGTCCCCTTTTTGTTTTAAAGCTTGATGAAGAGAGAGAGCGCAAGTTGCTGCAGCTGCAAGGACAGTGATGCACGCGCACAGGAGTGATTGACACTGTGTACAAAAATACTCCGCTACATAATTATTTCGTTATTTTCGTTTAAGTTTATTAACGTTAGCGTTACAGAAAGGTCTGATTTACGCACTGTTACAGTCATTGTTTTTTTTTTTTTTTTAAACAATGACATTTGAGTTCATGATTTTTATGTTGCTGTTTCTTGTGGCAGACTTAATGAAGAGTAGGCTAATGTTTCTTGTGGCAGACTGAAGAGTAATCCAGCAGAGTTTTATACTGAAACTTTCCGTCTAAAAGTCCTTCCTTGGTCTTATCCATATTTCTTTGCATGTTGAACACACATAGGCCACAACTGGAAATAAAAAAAACTGCAACCGCGTTAATTGCGTTATTTTTTTTTAACGCGTTAAATATTTCAAATTAATCGAATGCGTTAACGCGCTAATTTTGACAGCACTAATATATATATATATATATAGATAGATAGATATATATATACTGGGAAAATGTACATTGCTTAAAAAATCAAGGAAATGCATGTTCTTGTTGGTTCTCACATCAAACGTAAAAACAGGTTAGAGACGTTAGAGTTCAAACATAACATGTTTGCTGTGATTGATATTGATTGAAGCAGTTGAGAAAACAAATTTAATAGAAACAGGTGCACCCCCACACAATGTTCCACAAAATGAGAGTTGTCTGAAAGAAATTACTGCTCCCAGCGAAGAACTAAAATGTCACTGAACGGTATCCTAAAGCTGCCACACAATCAAAATCTCTCTTACATTCTGTATAACTGTCTGCTATTCACTAAAGCTAAAAGGCAGCTCTACTGCAAGCTGTGGCCTATTGTGACATTATCAGTAATGGATGGGGTTTTAGCTGGGATTTTCAAATCTTTGTGCAGTGGATAGGGAACATGGTGGGGTCAGAAAACTGATTTAAGAGTAAAGAGACCAGAGGGCTTGCTCATCTGCATTGTCCTTGCAGAAATAATTACGTTCATTTATTTGTATTTTTTTGGCTAGCTCTCGCCCTCTCAAAACTACTGTACACTCCAAATTATCAGTTAATGAAATCCTCCACCACATTGGGGCTAAAGTGAGCAGAGTGCCTAGAATCTGCAGATTGGCTAATCAAAACCCGATTATCTTCAGGGATCCTTGGCACCGCTGGCTGTCTTTGATCCCTATTTTACTCTTAACGTTATTTTTATCCAAACTCATTTGCCTGTTTATCAATGTCGGTGCATAAGAAAACTAGGTCAGCTCTCCAGCAACCAGTCAAACGGGCCTTAATACATGCCACAGTGTGCGAATGTGCTTGTTTGTTTCTGGGATAAAGAAATAATCACTTTTCATTGCTCTCAGGAGTATGGAGCAAGGTAAAGAGAGTGTGAAACAGTTCTATTGAACATGTATTATCGCCACAGCAGCCCACGCAGCCAAAAAAATATTTCTCACACCATCCCCATAGAGCCTCCCCTCCGTTTGTTAAAGTATTTCTGCAGGATGCTTCTGTGGTCCTGTGATTGAATGCATTAAGGAAAAGTGTAAATCTTAATTTACTATGCGGCTCTTGCTTGTTTTGTAAGGTTGGGTTTTGTAAGGTTCTGTGGCACTATAACTAGAAAACTAGGGACCTTAATTTTTTGTTACTTGCAAATCAGGCACAACAAATCACCAAGGAATGAGTCATTTCACTCCCAGCTACAATTTTGAAAAATGTGTTATGGTGATATTTGAGTATCCATTGCTAACTAATGGGTGTAATGCTTACTAACTAGTAAACCAGATGCTGCACTACATGACAGAGCACCAATAAATCAAAAATATTTTGTGTGTTAATCTGAATTATTGTCTTAACCAGCCACATCTCAGTTGTAATATGATGGTATTTAAGCAAGTGTAGTTCTGCTATAGAAATTCCGCTAGACCAAGCCCAGGACGAGGCCATGCCTTGAGTGGAATGGGCTCTGACTCCTATGGGTCTGGAGACCCAAGGAGAAGTATGCTAGTGTGATAGTGTCAACTAACCTTTTTTTGCAGCCTCCAGAGCATACAAAGTGTTGAACTTTGTAAGGGAAACAGGTAAATTTAGCTCAAAGGGAATCATTTAAGATTTTAAAGGGAATTTGAACAGAATCACTGTTTCACGGCTGAGCACTGAGACGCCCTGCGATTCACTGAATGAGCCGTTTAACATCAAATCTGCGCTGGATTTTAATATCCAAAGTATAGTGAAAACACTATCAATTAGCACAGTAACAAGATCGGCAGTTTAAGACATTAACTTGTAAGCACAAAACACAAGATACTTCGCTTTTCAATATGAATAAGGCTTTATTAGATAAATCTAAGACATATGAACTAATCTAACACACAGACACATGCACTCACACATTCACACAAGTTGCAGGAAGATCGAAAGTTAGAGAAAGATGAGTTTAAGAGAATGGAAATGTGAAATCCCAAGTTTACAGCAATACGTTAAATTGCATTGACATGAACAACCGCGTGTGGCGGCGCGTCCACACGCAGCGGCTTCTCTCTGTCCCGACAGAACAGTGTTTTTGTGTTTTTTGTCTTGTGAGTCGCAGTGTTTTTGCACGTTGTCGTCGCGTCTACCTGTCTTGTAAGCGCAAATACAGTCGCGAGTTTCTGCTCGATGTCGGCAAAACCACATTTTTACAGTTAAACTCCGCGCAAGCGGAACAGCTGCGGGATCTCGATCTGCTACGGAGGCCTTCACCATCATCGACCCCCACTACTGCATCTCGCCCGCAGCGGAGGCGCCACAAGCGGCGTGAGAGGAAGCAGAAGAGGGGGAAGCGCGGAGGTATCCGGGCTAGGCTAACGGCTAACCCACACAAGCCATCTGTCCCAACCATCGTACTGGCTAACGTACGCTCGTTGGACAATAAACTGGACTACATTCGTTTACTACGCTCAACTCAGAGGACTGTAAGAGACTGTTGTGTTTTTTTGTTCACGGAAACATGGCTCAGCAACAGCGTTCCAGATGGCGCTATTCAGCTCGACCAGCTGACGTGCTATCGAGCGGACAGAGCTCTCGTCGCGGGAGGAAAAACCCGCGGCAGCGGGCTTTGTGTTTACATCAATGACGCGTGGTGCCGCGATACTGTTGTGATCAGCAAACACTGCTCAACCCTGGTGGAGTTTATGATTATTAAGTGCCGGCCGTTCTATCTGCCGAGGGAATATACTGCTATACTGCTCATTTCAGTGTACATTCCCCCATTCAACATCACCAGCAACAGGAACGACGCACTAAATGAACTGTACCAGCACATCAGTGAGCAGCAGATAGCACACCCGGATTCTTTTCTCATCATAGCTGGGGATTTCAACCATGCTGACCTTAAGAGTGTGTTTCCAAAAATTCACCAACACGAGGTAATAACATTTTGGACTTTGTTTACACCACACAGAGAGGAGCTTACAAAGCCCTCCCCCTCCCCCACCTCGGAGCCTCAGATCACATCACTGTTATGCTAATGCCTGCATACAGACCACTCATTAAAGTCGCCAAACCAGTTCACAAACAGATTAAAGTGTGGCCAGAAGGATCATCAGAGATTCTTCAGGATTGCTTCAAAACAACTGACTGGGACATGTTTAAACAGGCTGCCACAAGCAATAACACCACTGACCTCCAGGAGTACTCAGAGACTGTCACTGCCTACATCAATAAGTGTATTGATTATGTAACGATCACAAAAACGATCACTGTCCAGGCCAACCAGAAGCCATGGATGACGGGGGAGGTCTACAGACTCCTGAAGACACGGAATGCTGCCTTCAGAGCTGGAGATGAGGTGGGCCTGAGAACAGCTAGGGCCAACCTGTCCCGCGGCATCAGAGAGGCTAAGAGACAGCACTCCAGGAGGATAGCTCATCAATTCAGTGACAGCAGAGACACTAGGAGCCTGTGGCAGGGGATACAGACCATTACGGACTACAAGCCCCCACCACGGACCTGTGACAACAACATCTCTCTGCTGAACGAGCTGAACACCTTCTTCGCTCGCTTTGAGCAACAAAACAGCACCACTGCACAGAAGACTCCACCTCCTCCCGGCGACCAGGTGATGACTCTGACCCCAGACAGCGTGAGGAGATCCTTCAGCAGGATCAATGCCCGCAAAGCTCCGGGTCCTGACAACATCCCTGGGCGTGTACTGAAAGACTGTGCAGCAGAACTCACTGATGTCTTCACAGACATTTTTAACATCTCACTGAGACAGGCTGTTGTTCCCACATGCTTTAAAACTACCACTATCATCCCAGTCCCGAAGAAGCCATCTCCATCCTGCTTCAATGACTACCGTCCTTTTGCACTTACCCCCATCCTCATGAAGTGCTTTGAACGGCTAGTCATGCACCACATCAAGTCTGCCCTCCCACCCTCCCTGGACCCCATCCAGTTTGCATATCAGTCCAACCGGTCGACTGATGATGCCATCTCCACTGCCGTCCACTCAGCACTCACCCATCTGGAAAAAAAGGACTCTTATGTCAGAATGCTGTTCATAGACTTCAGTTCAGCATTCAACACAATCATCCCTCAGCAGCTCATCTACAAGCTGAGTCAGCTGGGGCTCAACACTTCGCTGTGCAACTGGCTGTTGGACTTTCTGACTGGAAGACCTCAGGCAGTACGGCTCGGCAGCAACACATCCAGCACCATCACACTGAACACTGGGGACCCCCAAGGATGTGTGCTGAGCCCCCTCCTCTTCACTCTGCTGACCCATGACTGCACACCGTCACACAGCTCCAACCTCTTCATTAAGTTTGCAGATGACATGACGTTGGTGGGTCTCATTAGCAACAAAGATGAGACAAACTACAGGAGTGAGGTGAGCCGCCTGGCTGGGTGGTGCAGTGACAACAATCTCTCTCTGAACGTGGAGAAGACGAAGGAGATTGTTGTAGACTTCAGGAGAGCACACACTCAGCATGTTCCTCTGACCATCAACGGTGCGACTGTGGAGAGAGTGAGCAGCACCAAGTTCCTGGGTGTGCACATCACAGAGGACCTCTCCTGGACAGACAACACCGCAACACTGGCCAAGAAATCACAACAGCGTCTCTACTTCCTCAGCAAACTGAGGAGAGCCAGAGCCCCACCCCCCATCATGTACACATTCTACAGAGGCACCATCGAGAGCATCCTGACGAGCTGCATCACTGTGTGGTATGGCGCCTGCAACGCATCCTGCCGAAAGACAACGCATAGTGAGAGCAGCTGAGAAGATCATTGGTGTCTCTCTACCCTCCCTCCAGGACATCTATGGAACCCGTCTCACCCGCAAAGCCCTCTGCATCACAGGTGATCCCACCCACCCATCACACAGCTTCTTCAGCCTGCTGCCATCAGGGAGGAGACTGCGGCGTCTCCAGGCCAGGACCAGCAGACTGAAGGACAGTTTCATCCACCAGGCTGTCAGGAAGCTGAACTCCCTCCCGAACCTGCCACCCCCCCCCCTCCCCTCTTCTTCCCCAGGCACCACTGAACTATGAACCCAACTAATTATATGATGACATGCACGAATCACTTGTGCAGCATTGGTCTGCTCACTCACCGCTCACTACCTCATTCGGCAGTTCGAGGTCAGACGTCGGAGACTCGACGTTACAAAACTTAACTCAGAACACAAAACTCTCAAACGGGAAAGAAAAGGAATAAAGTTTGACGAGACTAGGTGGTGTTTCTTCTCATCGTGGCTAAATAGCAGCAGGCGTGCAGGCCGAAGCACGCTGGAACCGCACTCAAAGAACGCTTAAAGCATGGCTAAAAGCTAAAGCTAGGAAGCAAAGCTACAAGCTAAAAGATAAAAGCAGGCTTCGTAGCTCGCAAAGCCAGGTCTGTAAGCACTGTGCATCTCCTTGAAAGCTGCGGGGTCAGGTCCAGATTTGTCAATGGCTTGGAGGAAAGGTTTGGCCTGAACGACCTGGAGCATGGCCATGCGGTGCAGAGCTGAGGCCCCTTGCCCGGCTGAGGAATATACTCATCCAGCGAGGGCAGACATTGTTCAGCAAGACTTGGAGGGGTTAGCGACCTTTGCTTTCCATCCAATGGCAGTGGGTGGTGCAGAGTCATCGAGAGGAGGTAGTTTTTCATAGCACCTTTTTTTCCTCCCCGCCATGTATATTTTTACATTGCTCCCTGCAATACAACCCTGATTCTTCAATTGCACCATATAGTGGTCTGTTATTGATACAACCACAACTACTAAAACTGTTAACGGACCGCTCAAGTGGGAGTAGTTATTATTCTATACCTTCTGTCATGATGATTTATGACTTTGACCTTTGACCTTTTGACAGGTTGAACTTCCGGTAACCTTATGATGGATGGGCGGAACTTTCCGACTTCAAGGGTTAACCTATGACCTTTCCACGCATCGATCATGTGCTTTTGACAGAAAGTTTTACCCTATTGACCTAATTAGTTCTAAATCATGGTTTTGACGGCTAGTTTAAACGGTATATGAAAGACTCCCCACGCATCGATCATGCGGTTTTGACAGAAAGTTTTACCCTATTGACCTGTTAGTTCTAAATTAAAACGGTATATGAAAGACTCCCCACGCATCGATCATGCGGTTTTGACAGAAGTTGTTTGAAGTTTGTGTCAGTTAGCTTGTTTGAAGTTTACCACAGTTATACGGTTATGTGTGTGTGTGTGTGTGTGTGGTTATTCGGCTTCTCCCGCCTCCCACTACATTCATGAGCGGTGTATAAATGGGGTCGGTGTGTTCTACATTTTATATATAAAACATCCTATAATTTATATATATAAAACAATTAAAGATTGAAAAACATTTCAGTTATATAATTTATATAATCTAAAACACATTTTAATTATTTCACATTTATATATAAAACATTATATAATTATATAATCTACAACACATTTTAATTATTTCACATTTATATATATATAACATTAGATAGTTTATATAATATACATAATCTAAAAACAATTTAACTAAGGTTGAAAAAACATTCCGTTCTTTTAAAAAAAAGGTTATAAATTAAACCGTATAAAAAATATACTGAAACCGACTGTTTCAGATAAAACAAGATCTTTTTTTTTCTTTTTCTTTTTTTAGAGAGCAGGAAAGAGATGTTTTCACATCACCTTCCTGACCTGGAAGTATTCACAGCGTCTTCGTTTGCACGCTACACTTCACTTTCTTCCGAATTTACTAACCAATCATAATATCTTCAAAGCCATTTTTAATTAAAACCAAACGTATCTCACACGGGAGTACCATGATTTTGACAGTTTTCTGACGGTTCACCTATGAATTACGGCTGGTGCGCGTCTAGCATCTCTTGTACCCCCTTTCTCTCTCTCCCTCTCTCTCCCTCTAATGCCTGTGTACACACATTCGTCTCCAAGTCTTATTTTCTTCTTTTAATGAATATAAACACATTATACATTCACAAACAATATAAAACAAAACATTTACATTAGTTTTGTTCATCACTAAAAAATATACATTTTACCAGGATCGGGGAATATATAATTGAACAGAATGAAGAATATGGTCTATTGAGGAACCCGGACGTGTCATTGACACAATTCAGTTAAATTCATTTCACATTATTTGTTGCAAGACATTTTCTATATTATATTTAAAACCTTTTATATCCATCTTTATATCATATCTTTTTCAAAAAGCTGTTTAATTATTTATTTTAACCGTACACCTACAGTACCACCATACAATAAAATGCTGCATGCACGTACACTTTTAAGCGATCTGAATTATGACTAGCCTATAAATTTCATCATAAGCCACACGTACCTTGTTATATCACTATAATATCCACGGCGCTATACAAATTTGTATTCTGATAAACCATATAAACAAGCGGACATACGCGTGGACATATCAAGTTAAAAAGAGACTTATCTCTATTTTAAACAATATTAAATTATATATGACGGCATGTTACTAAACCGGAACATACATTTTAAACAAGTATTCATCGTTTTTATAAAACACATCGCAGTAACAGACATGTTACTAAACCAAAACAAATAATTTTATCATACATTTTTTTTAATCATGTATTCAATCAATACTTATACAACATATACAAACACATTTTAAACATATTTTAAACAAAAACTAATCATAAACGCAGCCTTCTCAAAATTACAGACATGTACAATCATGCTGATCACATATTATGGGATATTCAGACTTTTAGCCACTAATACGTTTTAGGATAATGAAAAACACCAACGTCTGAGGGGTGTCAAAATATCTCCAGTCCCCAAAACCCACTCAGTCTCCAGGGGTTAAAGAATATGGAAATAAATAATTATATAATGACATCGGGCTACTAAAGCAATTCATTAAACAAAAAAAGGTATTCAACATTTAAGTTAATCAAACTTAAAAAACACACCATACTCTTCTTTTTTTTAAAAGATAACTTATTTTAAATGTGATAGCATAGTATATATACAATAAACATTTCTGATGATACATATAAAAAATTATCCCTTACAGTTTTAGACCGGTGAGAGATGTCCAAACATGAATGAAATATCCCCAAAATAAAATAATACGACTTATAAAATAACATAAAAATGATTAAATCATAAACAGAATCTCACAGGTCCTCGTAGTGAAATGTATGTGAGACCCGAGGGGCTGCTTCACACACACCCCGCGCAGGCGAGGGTGGAGTTCCAGACCGCATGATCAAAGTGTACATTAGAATGGATAGAATGGTGTACATAGAATGGTGTACATTATTTCAAAGCTAACATTAATGTAATGTTTTTTAATAATCAGTACCCCCAGTACATCTGATGTCCGTTGATTCTTAATTCAACAAAATGATGATATGTATTACCTAAAATATTTTATATTTTTATATAATATTATATAATAAAAAATTATTTATATCATATTATATCATATATCATATATATGATTATATTATATTAGATGCGTCATGCATTAATCACTTTAGATTCTTTAAAGTTCTTATTTTTAGCACCATCTTCAAAGTTTTCATACCATCTCTCTCTCTCTCTATCTCTCTCTCCCTCACACCCACACACACACACACACACACTCTCTCCCCCCCCCTCTCTCTCACACACACACTCTCTCTCTCTCTCTATCTCTCTCTCACACACACACACACACACACACACACTCTCTTTCTCTCTCCCTTTCCCTCTCCCTCTCTCTCTCTCTCTCACACAAACACACACACACAATGAAACATGAAGCCAAAGTCTTTCTGTATGTTTTTTAAAAATAAAACTTAAAATATTGATTTTGCTTTAAATCTATGCTGAGGAGCTCGTTTGTTTGTCACAGTATAGACTGTGAAGTTTAGATGAAGTTGCTTTATCTTTTAGAAGAAAGACCCTCGATCGTATTCAACCATTAAAGATGGTTCAGGAAAGACCCACGCGTCCTAGAGATGTAATTTATGTGCGTTGCTACGGTCGTAAACCTTTCACATATCCACGGTACTTTCAGACACAGAGCAGGAAAGACATTTGCAGGCCCTCTGCTTAGCCGTCCCAAAATACAATTTGAAATGTGTTTAAACACATTGTGTGTCACTAAAGCAAGGCACACCGTCTATCGTCTTATTTTTTTAAATAACCGATGACCGTCATCGTCTCTTCATATAATTTATGCACCCGAGTGCTTTTCTCACACGAGTAGAAAACTCTTTCTCTTTTGGATGTGTTTGGCAGAAACATAATTTCTACATCAGAATTTTTTTTTTAAATGTACGCTAAACTTTTCTCATTCGACAGAAATACTATTTTCAAATTATTTACCCGGCCTATAACACTCGGTGTAAATGTTCTTACCTAGAACAGAAAACATACGCTTTGACTGTTTTGTAGATGCCAACAGATCATGTCAAGGGTGTTTCACTAAGAATCACAATTCACAGTTTTGTAAATCACATTTTTCTTACACCTCGAGATTCGAGGTCCGTTCACAATTTGTTTGTCGGATCCTAGGTTTTTATGCGATCTTTGTGCGGCGTCATCGTAATAGGAATAAATGAAAATTAAGAAATTAAGTTACAGTTTTTCTCTTCGAGATATTTCTTTTAGCTCAACTTTGTGTCTGTCCAAAAGTGTGATCGCATGAAGCATCGAAGCAAAAATGAAGTCTAGCTGTTTTACACTTTAAACTATTACAACCTAAACAAATCAAACGGTACACTCGTTTACGTTTGAGCGCGTTAAAGTTTCCACACTCTTGTGAGATACATTTTATCCATAACCTTTTGTGTATTCGAGCGACCAAACCGCTAAGAAAGAGAGTATAGCAAGAAAACTAACGTTTACAACGCATATAGAATTCAGAATACAATTGTTAAAGTATTTTTTTTTTTTTTTTTTTTTGTTAAATGTTGATTTGTAAATGATATTTTTATTACTCCGTTAGATTTACTCATCGTGTTCGGATAGCGGATGACACAATTCACATTTTGTTTTAAGACTCCTGTAAGTTCGTGCTAACTCTCGCGTGGGAAAGAGAGCGGGGTGAGCGTATTCTATTCATTTAAGAAAAATTATTAAACATTTCCCCCGAACATTTTTAATTATTTTGACAAAACACGACACGACGACATTAAAGAATGTTATCAGTTCCTACGGCCATCTTCTTCGATTCAAATAAAGCAAAATCTCTAGTGTACGTGTGTATGTGCTAAACATCTTTGCTTCTCCACTTCTCCAGATTTGTTAGATGGGCTACCGTTGTAATACAAACACATTTGAGAACTACGACGTTCTCACTTTTGTACGGTTATAGAAAAATGCCGTACACACTTTTGCATTTCATATTTCGGTGATTTTAGCTGTAATGAGCACATAAGACAAAAATTGTCAACGTGTGACTCGTAAACATGTATCATTTTATTTATTCATTTATTTTTACCAGAGATAGTCGACCGATCTGTTGACACGTTGTTTTGCAGTTTTCCCTGACTGCGGTCAAACATACACTGCCTGTTCATAGGAATTTTACATCTAGAGCTCTTGTTCATATAGCCGATGACCGTATTCGCATTGTTTCAGCATTTGCCGCTTGACATTAAAGAGCAGGCCTATGCGTACTCCCCTTCGGTCGTAAGCATAATCATCTACCATGCGCTGAGATTTTTCTGATTTGTCCACTTTTGACGGATTTGCTAGAGGGACTATGTCACCTCGTTGTAACGTGATTACGTTTAAGATCCATAAGACTGAACTACATTCACCTGAAAAGGTTATAGATATAGACTTTTATACAGGAAATGTGTATCAGAATAACAATTACCTAATAGTGAAATCCACTCTTCTAAACTATTGTGAAAACTTTTAATGTTGATCCGGCCCACCAGCCGTGTATCTTTTTCATTGTTTTTTAGATAAAGAATATTCTCAGAGTATGTTCAGTATTTTCATCGTATGCATCTCTAAACAGTAATTCAATAAATAAACCGCTGTTGATAAGTCGTTCATTTAAGTGAGAGGCGGGATGATTTTGACCGTTTTAGTCATTGATCGTGCTTAAGGTCTGATCCGGAAAACGCGCTACAACTGTAACTGCGCTGTCACGTCTACATAACCCGCTCTTCTTTAAGAAAACCGCGAGGCGAGCAGTTTCTGACATCTATTAATTCACTTCATTTTTTTCACCACCGCAAATGTTTTGTTTAGCATACATGTTAGTTTTAGTCATTTACATAGGTGTCACGCATGAAGTTTATAGTTATTTTAAATAATTATGATAGAGTTACAGGTTTAGGTAAGTGGGGTGCCTGTAAGCGGTGACAACTTCGAGCATCGGAGACGACGGTGCTACTCAAACAGCCCATATCTTTTAACAAAAACTATTGTATTCCATGTTACTAAGACAAAATCTGTAACAGCGTCCATCAATATGTTGAAATGAAAATAAACATACAAAACTTTATAATGACCGTATAGCCTAACACCACATTGACAAATGTTTGTTCTAACGCTTTCGCCCAAAAGTTGCTACATTTCTTAACGGACGCTAGAGCGAACTGTAAACCACACACTTCCTCATCGCATTACGCTAAGAAACTGCACATGGTTAAAGCTATTACACCATAAACTGTCTAAAGTTGTTAATGTACAAGCACAGTAAACTATTTCTACAAAAAATATCATTGCACTACTGTTTTTGCATATAATACATCGTTCAACAATACTTTTGCACACTCATTCGACTTTATTTATTACCGCCGTTCTCACGTTCCTGCTGTTCATAATGTATATATAATCCTTCATTGCTCGGTTCATCATGTACATACGATTCCTACATTGCATTCATATTTATATTCTGTATATACTCTGATCAATATCGTATATAGCAACTACACTGTATATTCTGTATAGCTTTACTTACTCTGCACTTTTATGTATATAAAACACTATATTCTTGCACTTCTGGTTAGATGCTAACTGCATTTCATTAGCTCTGTACTTGTACTCTGCATAATGACAATAAAGTTGAATCTAATCTAAACAAGTACAATCGTACGCTTCCAGGACTCTGCTCATTCTTTCTGTTTCAATTTGTTTAAACGGACTTTCGCATTCTTATCTTATTTTCACCAACTAAGCGTTATTCCTAGGCCTCGCGGATTGTTTTCTAGTTTTGGCCTTCAACCTCTTTGTTCATACGTCGCTATATCTCTGTGAATTTGCTCGATTTCATAAAATATCTTTTACGTTATATCATTATACTATCCTAGTTTATATCAGATACAAGTTTGTTTCTTCATATTTCTCTTACATCTACTCCCGTTAGAGTATCCGCGACAGTATACTCATTGTAATGTGCTAAATCATTAAAATCCAAAAAATGAACTCTGAGAAAGAATATCCGATGAGAGGATTCAAACTTTTATTTCAACAAAACAGTGTTGAATTTACAATGAAGTAATGAAGAAAGTGATCAAATTGTTATTACAAACAATAGGGATGACATGACATCACAAGTTATCTAGCCAGAAAAGAAAATCTCGGCAGGCCCTCAAGTTTTGTTCTACTATGAAATCAACGACGGTTTCAATAATTTCAGGTATGGCGAAACCATAATGTTTAGCGACTAACATCACACACAAATCCGTTATGCACGTACACAGACAGAGAGTCTCGTTAATGTACATCTCGCCGCTACATTCGGACGTCACATACAGAATTTTTCTGGTCGTTACACAAATCGGCGTCTTGCTGGTCGTATACAAGCTCGTCAAATTGGGCCACGGATTATTTTTCAGTCTTCTTACAACGTCCATTTCTTTCTTGAGATTTGTTACGCGCTTGGAATCCGTCGTACAATCAAGATTCGGATCAGACGCATCGTCTATGATTTTACGCATCAGATCAATCATTTGCTCTCTGTAACATTGTTTAAACATAGAGTCTATGTTGGCTTTTACAGGACACATCTTTCCTTCGGCACAGCCGCACTCCACTCGACCATCCGCAGCAGCGCTGGTAGTGGCGGACATCCTTTTCAGAATTTGTTCCAAGACGTAAACCGAGCGCTTTAAAATCCACTACGATCCAGTGTTTTTTTTAAATCGAAGACGATCCAGTGTTTTTTTTTTTTCAAAGCGTTCAGATCCGTCGAAGCCTTATTATTTGAAAATTTGAGAGTGCGTCAGTTTCAGACAAATTTGATCGTTGAAGCCGATTCTGTCAGTCCACGTAGATACTGACAGATACTCCGTCGACCGCGCTGTAAAACCCTTGTTCGCGGATCATAAGAAAACCTGCGATAACTGCAGAGTTTATGAGGTCAGCCGCTCACAGGGGATAAAGACTAGCCGTAGTCACGAGGAAGTAGCGGTGGATCTTCTGTACATTCTACCAAAAAATAGGTTGTGGGTGTTGCGCTCAAAAAGCGGAGGAGGGTGAAGGGCCGTGGTTAGGGGTTTGACTTGCGAGAAATATGAAGAAACAAACTTGTATCTGATATAAACTAGGATAGTATAATGATATAACGTAAAAGATATTTTATGAAATCGAGCAAATTCACAGAGATATAGCGACGTATGAACAAAGAGGTTGAAGGCCAAAACTAGAAAACAATCCGCGAGGCCTAGGAATAACGCTTAGTTGGTGAAAATAAGATAAGAATGCGAAAGTCCGTTTAAACAAATTGAAACAGAAAGAATGAGCAGAGTCCTGGAAGCGTACGATTGTACTTGTTTAGATTAGATTCAACTTTATTGTCATTATGCAGAGTACAAGTACAGAGCTAATGAAATGCAGTTAGCATCTAACCAGAAGTGCAAGAATATAGTGTTTTATATACATAAAAGTGCAGAGTAAGTAAAGCTATACAGAATATACAGTGTAGTTGCTATATACGATATTGATCAGAGTATATACAGAATATAAATATGAATGCAATGTAGGAATCGTATGTACATGATGAACCGAGCAATGAAGGATTATATATACATTATGAACAGCAGGAACGTGAGAACGGCGGTAATAAATAAAGTCGAATGAGTGTGCAAAAGTATTGTTGAACGATGTATTATATGCAAAAACAGTAGTGCAATGATATTTTTTGTAGAAATAGTTTACTGTGCTTGTACATTAACAACTTTAGACAGTTTATGGTGTAATAGCTTTAACCATGTGCAGTTTCTTAGCGTAATGCGATGAGGAAGTGTGTGGTTTACAGTTCGCTCTAGCGTCCGTTAAGAAATGTAGCAACTTTTGGGCGAAAGCGTTAGAACAAACATTTGTCAATGCGGTGTTAGGCTATACGGTCATTATAAAGTTTTGTATGTTTATTTTCATTTCAACATATTGATGGACGCTGTTACAGATTTTGTCTTAGTAACATGGAATACAATAGTTTTTGTTAAAAGATATGGGCTGTTTGAGTAGCACCGTCGTCTCCGATGCTCGAAGTTGTCACCGCTTACAGGCACCCCACTTACCTAAACCTGTAACTCTATCATAATTATTTAAAATAACTATAAACTTCATGCGTGACACCTATGTAAATGACTAAAACTAACATGTATGCTAAACAAAACATTTGCGGTGGTGAAAAAAATGAAGTGAATTAATAGATGTCAGAAACTGCTCGCCTCGCGGTTTTCTTAAAGAAGAGCGGGTTATGTAGACGTGACAGCGCAGTTACAGTTGTAGCGCGTTTTCCGGATCAGACCTTAAGCACGATCAATGACTAAAACGGTCAAAATCATCCCGCCTCTCACTTAAATGAACGACTTATCAACAGCGGTTTATTTATTGAATTACTGTTTAGAGATGCATACGATGAAAATACTGAACATACTCTGAGAATATTCTTTATCTAAAAAACAATGAAAAAGATACACGGCTGGTGGGCCGGATCAACATTAAAAGTTTTCACAATAGTTTAGAAGAGTGGATTTCACTATTAGGTAATTGTTATTCTGATACACATTTCCTGTATAAAAGTCTATATCTATAACCTTTTCAGGTGAATGTAGTTCAGTCTTATGGATCTTAAACGTAATCACGTTACAACGAGGTGACATAGTCCCTCTAGCAAATCCGTCAAAAGTGGACAAATCAGAAAAATCTCAGCGCATGGTAGATGATTATGCTTACGACCGAAGGGGAGTACGCATAGGCCTGCTCTTTAATGTCAAGCGGCAAATGCTGAAACAATGCGAATACGGTCATCGGCTATATGAACAAGAGCTCTAGATGTAAAATTCCTATGAACAGGCAGTGTATGTTTGACCGCAGTCAGGGAAAACTGCAAAACAACGTGTCAACAGATCGGTCGACTATCTCTGGTAAAAATAAATGAATAAATAAAATGATACATGTTTACGAGTCACACGTTGACAATTTTTGTCTTATGTGCTCATTACAGCTAAAATCACCGAAATATGAAATGCAAAAGTGTGTACGGCATTTTTCTATAACCGTACAAAAGTGAGAACGTCGTAGTTCTCAAATGTGTTTGTATTACAACGGTAGCCCATCTAACAAATCTGGAGAAGTGGAGAAGCAAAGATGTTTAGCACATACACACGTACACTAGAGATTTTGCTTTATTTGAATCGAAGAAGATGGCCGTAGGAACTGATAACATTCTTTAATGTCGTCGTGTCGTGTTTTGTCAAAATAATTAAAAATGTTCGGGGGAAATGTTTAATAATTTTTCTTAAATGAATAGAATACGCTCACCCCGCTCTCTTTCCCACGCGAGAGTTAGCACGAACTTACAGGAGTCTTAAAACAAAATGTGAATTGTGTCATCCGCTATCCGAACACGATGAGTAAATCTAACGGAGTAATAAAAATATCATTTACAAATCAACATTTAAAAAAAAAAAAAAAAAAAAAAATACTTTAACAATTGTATTCTGAATTCTATATGCGTTGTAAACGTTAGTTTTCTTGCTATACTCTCTTTCTTAGCGGTTTGGTCGCTCGAATACACAAAAGGTTATGGATAAAATGTATCTCACAAGAGTGTGGAAACTTTAACGCGCTCAAACGTAAACGAGTGTACCGTTTGATTTGTTTAGGTTGTAATAGTTTAAAGTGTAAAACAGCTAGACTTCATTTTTGCTTCGATGCTTCATGCGATCACACTTTTGGACAGACACAAAGTTGAGCTAAAAGAAATATCTCGAAGAGAAAAACTGTAACTTAATTTCTTAATTTTCATTTATTCCTATTACGATGACGCCGCACAAAGATCGCATAAAAACCTAGGATCCGACAAACAAATTGTGAACGGACCTCGAATCTCGAGGTGTAAGAAAAATGTGATTTACAAAACTGTGAATTGTGATTCTTAGTGAAACACCCTTGACATGATCTGTTGGCATCTACAAAACAGTCAAAGCGTATGTTTTCTGTTCTAGGTAAGAACATTTACACCGAGTGTTATAGGCCGGGTAAATAATTTGAAAATAGTATTTCTGTCGAATGAGAAAAGTTTAGCGTACATTTAAAAAAAAAATTCTGATGTAGAAATTATGTTTCTGCCAAACACATCCAAAAGAGAAAGAGTTTTCTACTCGTGTGAGAAAAGCACTCGGGTGCATAAATTATATGAAGAGACGATGACGGTCATCGGTTATTTAAAAAAATAAGACGATAGACGGTGTGCCTTGCTTTAGTGACACACAATGTGTTTAAACACATTTCAAATTGTAGGTGTAATTATTTGACTGACTATAAGAAAGATGTATATTTGTTATTTTACAGTACCCATACAATCTACAGGATAGAAGGATGGGGATACAGTAAAATACAACTATAAACTTTAAGAAAAGTTAACTTTCATTACACTATTGTAAAGGGATCTTACAGTAGGCTAAATGAAAAGCACTACTAAGGCAGAAGGGCAAACAACTGATGGAAAACACACGTTGGGGGGATACTGTCGGTTAAATATATTGTTTTAAATAAAGATTTAAATACAAAAGTAAGTACTTTTAATACAAAACATATAAAATAGAACTACAGCCTGTTAGATGTACAGGCGGTCATTTTAATATTTTTGCTTTTAAATGGAGGTATTTTGGGACGGCTAAGCAGAGGGCCTGCAAATGTCTTTCCTGCTCTGTGTCTGAAAGTACCGTGGATATGTGAAAGGTTTACGACCGTAGCAACGCACATAAATTACATCTCTAGGACGCGTGGGTCTTTCCTGAACCATCTTTAATGGTTGAATACGATCGAGGGTCTTTCTTCTAAAAGATAAAGCAACTTCATCTAAACTTCACAGTCTATACTGTGACAAACAAACGAGCTCCTCAGCATAGATTTAAAGCAAAATCAATATTTTAAGTTTTATTTTTAAAAAACATACAGAAAGACTTTGGCTTCATGTTTCATTGTGTGTGTGTGTTTGTGTGAGAGAGAGAGAGAGAGGGAGAGGGAAAGGGAGAGAGAAAGAGAGTGTGTGTGTGTGTGTGTGTGTGTGTGTGAGAGAGAGATAGAGAGAGAGAGAGAGTGTGTGTGTGAGAGAGAGGGGGGGGGGGAGAGAGTGTGTGTGTGTGTGTGTGTGGGTGTGAGGGAGAGAGAGATAGAGAGAGAGAGAGATGGTATGAAAACTTTGAAGATGGTGCTAAAAATAAGAACTTTAAAGAATCTAAAGTGATTAATGCATGACGCATCTAATATAATATAATCATATATATGATATATGATATAATATGATATAAATAATTTTTTATTATATAATATTATATAAAAATATAAAATATTTTAGGTAATACATATCATCATTTTGTTGAATTAAGAATCAACGGACATCAGATGTACTGGGGGTACTGATTATTAAAAAACATTACATTAATGTTAGCTTTGAAATAATGTACACCATTCTATGTACACCATTCTATCCATTCTAATGTACACTTTGATCATGCGGTCTGGAACTCCACCCTCGCCTGCGCGGGGTGTGTGTGAAGCAGCCCCTCGGGTCTCACATACATTTCACTACGAGGACCTGTGAGATTCTGTTTATGATTTAATCATTTTTATGTTATTTTATAAGTCGTATTATTTTATTTTGGGGATATTTCATTCATGTTTGGACATCTCTCACCGGTCTAAAACTGTAAGGGATAATTTTTTATATGTATCATCAGAAATGTTTATTGTATATATACTATGCTATCACATTTAAAATAAGTTATCTTTTAAAAAAAAGAAGAGTATGGTGTGTTTTTTAAGTTTGATTAACTTAAATGTTGAATACCTTTTTTTGTTTAATGAATTGCTTTAGTAGCCCGATGTCATTATATAATTATTTATTTCCATATTCTTTAACCCCTGGAGACTGAGTGGGTTTTGGGGACTGGAGATATTTTGACACCCCTCAGACGTTGGTGTTTTTCATTATCCTAAAACGTATTAGTGGCTAAAAGTCTGAATATCCCATAATATGTGATCAGCATGATTGTACATGTCTGTAATTTTGAGAAGGCTGCGTTTATGATTAGTTTTTGTTTAAAATATGTTTAAAATGTGTTTGTATATGTTGTATAAGTATTGATTGAATACATGATTAAAAAAAATGTATGATAAAATTATTTGTTTTGGTTTAGTAACATGTCTGTTACTGCGATGTGTTTTATAAAAACGATGAATACTTGTTTAAAATGTATGTTCCGGTTTAGTAACATGCCGTCATATATAATTTAATATTGTTTAAAATAGAGATAAGTCTCTTTTTAACTTGATATGTCCACGCGTATGTCCGCTTGTTTATATGGTTTATCAGAATACAAATTTGTATAGCGCCGTGGATATTATAGTGATATAACAAGGTACGTGTGGCTTATGATGAAATTTATAGGCTAGTCATAATTCAGATCGCTTAAAAGTGTACGTGCATGCAGCATTTTATTGTATGGTGGTACTGTAGGTGTACGGTTAAAATAAATAATTAAACAGCTTTTTGAAAAAGATATGATATAAAGATGGATATAAAAGGTTTTAAATATAATATAGAAAATGTCTTGCAACAAATAATGTGAAATGAATTTAACTGAATTGTGTCAATGACACGTCCGGGTTCCTCAATAGACCATATTCTTCATTCTGTTCAATTATATATTCCCCGATCCTGGTAAAATGTATATTTTTTAGTGATGAACAAAACTAATGTAAATGTTTTGTTTTATATTGTTTGTGAATGTATAATGTGTTTATATTCATTAAAAGAAGAAAATAAGACTTGGAGACGAATGTGTGTACACAGGCATTAGAGGGAGAGAGAGGGAGAGAGAGAAAGGGGGTACAAGAGATGCTAGACGCGCACCAGCCGTAATTCATAGGTGAACCGTCAGAAAACTGTCAAAATCATGGTACTCCCGTGTGAGATACGTTTGGTTTTAATTAAAAATGGCTTTGAAGATATTATGATTGGTTAGTAAATTCGGAAGAAAGTGAAGTGTAGCGTGCAAACGAAGACGCTGTGAATACTTCCAGGTCAGGAAGGTGATGTGAAAACATCTCTTTCCTGCTCTCTAAAAAAAGAAAAAGAAAAAAAAAGATCTTGTTTTATCTGAAACAGTCGGTTTCAGTATATTTTTTTATACGGTTTAATTTATAACCTTTTTTTTAAAAGAACGGAATGTTTTTTCAACCTTAGTTAAATTGTTTTTAGATTATGTATATTATATAAACTATCTAATGTTATATATATATAAATGTGAAATAATTAAAATGTGTTGTAGATTATATAAATTATATAATGTTTTATATATAAATGTGAAATAATTAAAATGTGTTTTAGATTATATAAATTATATAACTGAAATGTTTTTCAATCTTTAATTGTTTTATATATATAAATTATAGGATGTTTTATATATAAAATGTAGAACACACCGACCCCATTTATACACCGCTCATGAATGTAGTGGGAGGCGGGAGAAGCCGAATAACCACACACACACACACACACACATAACCGTATAACTGTGGTAAACTTCAAACAAGCTAACTGACACAAACTTCAAACAACTTCTGTCAAAACCGCATGATCGATGCGTGGGGAGTCTTTCATATACCGTTTTAATTTAGAACTAACAGGTCAATAGGGTAAAACTTTCTGTCAAAACCGCATGATCGATGCGTGGGGAGTCTTTCATATACCGTTTAAACTAGCCGTCAAAACCATGATTTAGAACTAATTAGGTCAATAGGGTAAAACTTTCTGTCAAAAGCACATGATCGATGCGTGGAAAGGTCATAGGTTAACCCTTGAAGTCGGAAAGTTCCGCCCATCCATCATAAGGTTACCGGAAGTTCAACCTGTCAAAAGGTCAAAGGTCAAAGTCATAAATCATCATGACAGAAGGTATAGAATAATAACTACTAGTGGGTACTACCAGGGTATTTACACCCCACATAAATTTTTGGTCATGCCCAACATTTTTAGATGTCTATCTTTAAACCCTTTCAAGCCACAAGCTTTTAAAATCTGAGTGTCAAAATCCAGCATTTTATCAAAAAAAAAAAAAAAAAAAAAAAAAAAAAAACCCGGTGCCTAAAGGGTTAATGTTTTGGGTTCAATTATTTACTCATCAGGCAAGTGGCCGCATGCTAAGCAGGAAAATAACGAAGCGTAGTCTTTCACCCTGCAGAGGTTTCTGTCACAAAATAATCTACTGACTATACACTATCCCTCAGCCTTGCCGCAACCCCCCTCCAATATTCATGTATGTATGTATGTAAAGAAATACTGCTGCTGTATATTTAACATACAAAATAACTCCCATATATAACACATTTGAAATCATCACGTGGCAGATCTATATTGGTGGAGTTGGGGAAGGTGGAGGGTTTCTAAAATGTGCTGCTCCTGCTATAGCAAGGCTGTAGCCAAGTATTTGAATGTTGAACAGCAAGCTCATTGACTGCTGATGTGAAAATAAATCAATCACCTGCACAATATGAATGATGATGTAATTATATCAGATTGAGTTAGAACAGCCTGCGCCATCTAGAGTTTCATGACAGAACTTTGTATTTGGTGATACCAAACCCTATTTTTCCCCATTTTTTATTTTTTTTTATTTTTCATATTAGTTGGACATTTTACATTTAAGCATTGGCTATTTTCACGTTTTTCAGTACAATTTAGGGCTTGCCTTATTGTCTCTTCTCAGTGGCTAACAAACTGCTTTGTCTTGGACCCTCTCAAGGAATCTTCACCCCATTTTTAAAGTCAGCAAGCTCATGGAACGCCAGAAAAACAATCCCCGCCAGCCCACTGCTCCTGTTTCACACCCTAGATGTATTGATTTGGCACGTGTCGCATCAAAGGTCAACACAGGTACATCTCTCACTGTCCCAGCTGCTTAATGCTCGTCTTTACAGCTTTACAAAATATCAGGAGAAACCCTTTGGCCACCACAGACTCAAAGCTAATTACCATCCCAGAGGACCTGCTTGATAAATAAACTTACACAAGTGTGAACAGCGATAGTGGTGATAAAGCAGTTGGCTGTGTCACTTTATTGTGTCCCCTTGGGGTTTGTAGAGACAGTAAAAAGCCATGTGAGCACTGAAGAAATGGAGGAATCATTTATGGAGGTAATGTCACTAGTGTGCCATTACAGTGCTCACCCCAGGGCCTGTTTATACAGATGTGACACCCACTGATGTGTGGAGTGAATCACGCTAACATACATAAACTCTGCTTTTGACACGTATACAAATGAAAGAGGACAAATTACTCATTTAAAGTCTTCCTGTATTATCATACATGACAGAAAACCTTGTACAATGGAACTTCGGATTTCGTACAATGGAAGTTGACATGAAATACTTTTGGGAATTTGTCCTTCATGTATTCATCATGAATATCAGTATTTTCATTTTATCATATTCTAGGCTACCTACGACAAGACCATTTGAAATGAAAGTGAAAGTGACATAGACAATGGTGACCCATACTCGGAATTAGTATGTATCCCATCCACAGTGCACACACATCGTGAACGCACACCCGGCGCAGAGGGAAGCCATTTTTTGCTGCAGCACCTGGGGAGCAATTGCTCAAGGACACCTCAGTCGTGGTATTAAAGGTATTGAACAAAAATGTTAAAGGGTTAGTTCACCCTCGTGGCATACTAGGTGTATATGACTTTCTTCTTTCAGATGAATCCAGTCGGAGATATATTAAAAAATTAACCTGGCTATTCAAAGCTCTATCATTGCTGACAGCGGGTGTTTCAGTTGAACGGTCCAGGGGGTTAGGAAAAGGAACATACATGCTGCGTCTTCCTATGACTGATTCTGTAAGTTAGAGAAAAATGTTTTTTATTTTATGTTTGAAATATGGATATTTTTCTTACAAAAACTCATACATTCATTACAGGAGGCCTTTATTCACCCCCCAGAGCCATGTGAGGCACGTTTTTATTATGAATGTACGCGCTTTAGTTGAAAACTTGTGGACTGTTCAAATGCAACACCCTCTGACTGCAATGATAGAGCTTGGAATAGCCAGGACAATTTTTTATATAACTCTGACTGGATTTATCTGAAAGAAGAAAGTCCTATACACCTAGGATGCTTCGAGGGTAAGTAAAAAAAAAAAAAAAACGACCACGACCAGTAATGTAATCCTAATGATCATGACCAATGGTAGAACATATCTTAGGCCCAGTCCCAATTCTTCCCCTTAGCCCTTACCCTTTCCCCTACCACTCCGTTTCGCGCGTTCACGTGAAGAGGTAGGGGTGTCTCGATTCTCTTTTTGATGGAGGTTAGGGGGTAAGGGGAAGGGCCAGATAGCCCTTCAAATGAATATTTTTCGGGATCACACTTCAAACGAAGGGGTATGATTTATCTCGGCAACATGGCTGCTACAGCGAACAAAAAGACATATAAATGTAAGCTTTTCTGGCATGAATAAAGATTTCAACAAAAAAGTAATCATTTGTTTTATGTTACATTCAATTGTGAGTTCATATTAACGTTGATGCTCATGTTTTTTTTTTTAAATTTATTTATTTATTTATTTTTTGCTAATGTCATATCATTACAGACTGCATGATAGTGCCACAGCATATGTCTTATCAGGGCGATAACTGCCGTAGATATTAATCCCCCCAATAATTAGAAATCACTAAACCATTTTCTCAAATATTGCCTATTCAAGAGAGAGAGAGAGAGAGAGAGAGAGTGAAATGTAAGTTGTGTGTATTCGCATCTTTGCATTTCTCTTTTTAGAGTGAGTTTACTTAAAAACATTGTAAGAGCTAGACGACGATCGCTGATGACGTGTGACGTCATGTTAGTGATGTCCCAATCCTTAGGGGAAGGGGAAGGGCTATAAAATAGAATCGGGATTGGGCATTAGTCTGAAATTGTAATGTTTAGATCAATACATAAATAAATAAACAAGCATTTGAACAAACAAACATATGAACGAAGACATTACCATAAAATAGTTTTAAACTACTGACAAACATATACCCCCCCCCCCCACCCAACACACACACACACACACAGTAATAAGGGCATCAGTTTTAAGTACAGTATATGTAACACACTTAAATATCCTGTAACCTGCTGATATTCTCCTTTCTCATTATATACATCTACAGGGAGAGGTAGTGTTCCCACGCAGACTTACATTAGTGCACTAATGCTGATGAACAGCAGTTCCTCTCATCACCTCTATTACACTAGAGACTTTCCCTCGCTCTGTCTGTGTGGCCTGCTGGAGTTGGGTGGTCTTTACCAGATTGGAGTAAAAAAAAAAAAAAAAAAAAAAAAAAAAAAAATCTGTTTTCCGATTATCTCGGAGACAAACATTTCCACTGTGTCTTCCTCCAGGACTGTTGTCCACTCAGACAGCTAAATGCAGACATATGGATCTCAATAGCTTTGTGTGGCTATAGCACTTTTATGAAGAGCCCTGAAGGTATTGTAATTCGACAAATGCTTTTCTACTCCTCTTTTTACTTTTTTTTCTCTCGTTCCTTTTTTTCTTGTTCCTTTTTATCATCTGTCTGTGTCTGTTTTTTGGGGTTTTTTTGCATGTCTAGAGTCTCATGAGAATCGGATGGTAAAATTTACTTTTTTTTAAAATGTATAAAATTTCACCATGCAAAAAATTCTTAATGTCCTAAAATAAAGCTTAACTCTTTTTTAACTCTTCATCAATAATAATAATAATAATAATAATAATAATAATAATAATAATAATCATAATTAGTAATAAATAATTATGGTTATTTATAGTTTACACATGTATGCCAGAGTGTTATATATCCAAAAAAGAAAAGAAAAAGTATTTATGAATGTATTCATAATAAATATGTAAATAATTGTGCCTAAAGAGTTAACCAATATTAATATATATATATATATATATATATATATATATATTTTTTTCTGTTAGTCAGCAGTGATTATTAACACAGTATTACTGTGTTTTTTTTATTTATTTGTTTTTGTATTTCATCTTCTGCATCATCTTAATTACTTTTTCATATTTTTTACTTGGTTATTCTTTTTTTTTGTCTATAATTTTAATAAATATAAAGTGTTAGTTATTGTATTACATTGACACACTAAAGGAAAATTAGTTTTAGTTATCATAATAATTCAGTGGGTCAGTTAGTTTGTCTGTATTTTTTTTTTTTTTTTTTTGGTATTGGCTACACTTTATTGTAAGGCGTCTTTGTTACAATGCATTTATAGATTCACATACTGAGTAATATTAATTAACTACATGTACTTAATTTATG
Organism: Carassius auratus; assembly: GCF_003368295.1. Taxonomy (NCBI): domain Eukaryota; kingdom Metazoa; phylum Chordata; class Actinopteri; order Cypriniformes; family Cyprinidae; genus Carassius; species Carassius auratus. Next base: position 7,662,154 of record NC_039284.1, read on the forward strand.
TTAGGGTTAGGAATAGTGTTTGGCTTAGGGTATATGCATGTAATTAAGCATAGAGTTGTAAAACCTGAAAGAATTATCACATCTTTTAAAGAAGCAACATTGTATTTTATAAACCGCCTTGTTATGCCCACCCACTATTTTCTGTTCCCTAGCTTTCTTTGTCATGTTCTTCTCTGCACATTTGCACTTTTTGCATTTCCATTCTTCATTTTGAATTTGGTTAGAAGAGGTTGAGTCACACTGTGTGCATGAAGACTAATATGCACATCCAAGGAAGGCGACAGAATCAGTGCTCTGTAGGGCACTTGTGAGTCACTCGTGGACCGACTTCAAATATGACGCACATTCTAAAACCCAATTACCAGAAAGGCTTTATGTGCACCTTCAACATGCTCAAAAAACCATATCCAAGCAACGCATTGTTTTTAAAATGACACTTTAACGATGTCACTGTTCTCTTAACCACCACAGAAGAAACAGCAGCTGCATGTTGTCCTCTAATCAGTGCCATTATTGTTTTTTTTTTTTTTTTTTTTTTCACTTCTATTCCTGAGGTGATTTGAATAGTGGACCGTGGTGGATTTCCATGTTCCCCGTTGATTGATTGTCCAATGAAGCCAAGCTTAATGAGCAGTTCTCACATCAGGCTGAATAGACTGCCAGTAATTTGTCATGAAAAAGAATGAGGGAGAAGTGGTGTGTTTGTTACCGCTGTAACCCTTTATAGTAAACCATTATATTTCATGTGGTTGTAGAACCAGCTCAGTTTCCTTTGGATGTAAACTGTTGATATTTAGTGGATAATCGTTCATAATAAAAGGATATTTCTTTGAGCGATGCGATCCGTAAAGACAGATGATGAGTCTAGCGCAGGTTTAATGCTTTTGCTTAAGGGTGGGCCATAAATGTTTTATCTGCATAAAAATGACTTCATAAGATTATGTTGTGAATGTTGTATTCTCAACTAGAGCGTCTTTAAAACACTCCATGTGCCACATTTGAATTGACTCGACCATATTTCATGGACATGTTTATTATGTTTAGCACAGCACAATGCAAATTCTTTCAAGTTTTATGTTTACAATGATGCCGGAATTGCTTCTCCTCAAGATTCAGCATGTCAAAGTTGATTAGAACTTTGAAAATCTTTGAAAAGTGAAAATCTTCTAAATGTTCTTGACTATGTGGCATATGAATTTGAAGGGCAACACAGACAATGTTGACAGTAAATATGTTCCATATTTCTTCCTGTGAGTATGAGAACGTATTTGAAAGTAAAAGCATGTGACTGTCTGCATGACTGATGTTTCCAAAAACATCTGTTTATTATTTTAATATTGATCTGTAGTTTAGAGCTGAAGATCTTTGCCCGAACGCTCAGTTTTGGGTTATATCATCTTATGCGGGCTCGGGCCGGGCTCGGGCTTGCGCTCCGGTTTGTGAGGTAAACGAGAGGTCATGTGATGCATTTCGATTAGCGCGGGAAAGATGCGAAAAAGGATGTTGAGTAGGTGTAACGGAGGCTTGCCTCTGACGATTACATTTTGGTTGCACCAGCAACTAAAGAATAGTCTGAGTTGTGGAAAAGTTTTGACCATGTTTATAATGAGAATAATGAGTGAATAATGAGGCACCATCAGTGAGCGGAGGAAAAAACATGTAGGCTTAGCCTAATCTCTGTGAGTAAAGTTTTTTTCAAATGATAAATATTCATTGAGTCTTAAATGCATAATTTGGACAGGGTATTTACTCTAATGCATTATTATTAACGCTTGGCATTATTCTTCTATTAAACGTCAGCTGCTAGTGGTGAAGCAAATCTTAATTTCGTTATTGCCAAATAACCATCTTAATTTAAAATTTTATCTTAATTTAATTTGTTAAAAAAAAGATTCGTTTTTATTGGTGCGTTGGTCTATTTATAGGCTAAATGAGCCTATGTCTATTTAGAGTGCTGAGATGTTACGATGTTACAGAGGACTTCTTTCTTCCAACTTCCAAGTGGCCTAGTCTACATTAGTTATGAATAAATTATGTTAAAACATGTATAAATGACTAATTGTTGACAAAAGGCAAAAGGGCTGTGTGCGAGCGCACATTTTAATAATGTCGGGCTGTAAACGGGTTTGGCTTTTAAAAAGCTGTCAATCAAAATCTACTTGTCGGGCTCGGGCCAAAACCTGTCGGGCGCGGGTCCTGTCAGGCCTAACTCTTATGGCCGATTACAGCTCTACTGTAGTGTCTCACTCTAAATCTCTTTAACCACATGAACTGCAGTGGTTCCTCTGTTTTAGTAATAGCTACCTGTCCATGGTATTTATCCCAGTGTTAATATTGAACTGGTAAATCTTAATATTGTTTGTGAAGGTCAGGGATGACACCATCTTGGCCTTTTTGGTTTGCTCATTGTGCGTATATTTGCATTTTAAGGGGTCTTTGGGGACAGCGTGTCGTAAACACTCCAATAGATGCTGCGTCTTTGTGTGGGCCTTGTGTACAGAACAAATTATTTTTATGCTTTTGTTTCTGTGGTGTCAAACATTATACACATTCCCCGTTTTACATGATTTATACAATGCTGAACAACTGTGGCCTGCAAACTCAAGGTATTTAAATAAAGTCAGTATATTAAATGTAATTCCACATAGTCCTGGGCTATAAACAATGTTATATTGAAGTCGCTATCAAATTTAAGTTGATGGCATTATGCTCTGGACATTTTTACTCAATATCGATTAATCTAACAATAGAAATAAATATGACACACATTTAGTAGGGCTGAGTATCGAGTCGTGTGTAGTGCGAAATGAAAACGATACTCGTCCATACTGGCATATCCACTACATTTCAGAATAGATGTCCATCCACACTACACGACCAAAAACGTGAGTTGCTTGACCATTCATGCACACCATTGACTGTATTAAAACATGGACATACATATACACATAAAAGAGCACAGTATCTACAGATGCACTTATACTGATCACATTATTTAAGGAAAAGTTCAAGTTTGTTCATCTTTGCAATTCATTCTTTCACTGACATTTAATTATTGTGTATTTTGATATCATGTTATCTATATATAAGTCTACCATTAAAGTCTGCCTTTTAGACGTTTGCTTTTCATACTCTCTCTGCCTCCAAGAAGAGTTAAAATAAGATGCACTCATGTTTTTCTTCATTCTACATTCCACCAGCACCACTGCCACATCCTAAACAAAGATAGGCCAATACACTGGTCTGAGAGAACATTTTTGGACTTTGTATCTTTACACCAAATCGTGTTTGGGGCATTACAGTCTGTTCCAAAAGTACTGGCTCTCGGTTATGAATTAGCCTCTAAACACATTTCATTAATGAACACTTGAGCCCATGAAGGTCTGTGAATATGATGGCTTAATGAAAGCCCTCATTCCAAACTGCTTTCCAAGAGATGAAAGGTTAAAGCTGCTTCTCTTGTGTGGCCTATTTCTTGTTCCTTTAAGTGCCTTAGATAAAGTTTTTTTTTTTAGGTCTTGTTAGATGTCTGTAGTCCTGTGCCAAGGCTGGGCACTTTCCCATGGTTTCACAAGATTAACATTTTGCTGGAACTCAGACAGGCTTCAAAGACTACATATTGGCTGGAATTAAATAATGTGATTTTTGCATTTAGTATCTGGTATATTTTTGGTAAACTTTAGTTTTTATTTGTTTACTTTTGGTGTGATACTTGTCCTGGACCAGCTAAACTACGGACAAGGATGATAAATCATATCATGTGGCTAATTGAGAAGAGGTGTGATATTGTTTTTCAGAGCCATCAGACTTATGATTTGCATCTGGCTGATGATAAAATTGGCTTTCTTTGAGAGAGGAATCCGAGCCATATCTAGAAATCGAAATATCATATAGACAGGCCATCAAGTGAGTAAGTAAGTAAATTGTATTTTTATAACACATTTAATTATGGCAGTTGGTTCCAAGGCTAGTTCACTCTTAGTTTTTAACCTGGAACGAGGGACAGATGAAAGAGCCCTGTCAGAAGATCTTAAAAGTCTGATAGATGACTTGGGGGTAAGAAGTTCTTTGAGACTAGATAAGATGAAGCTTTATAGTTAAGAACTTCAAAAACAAAATCTTAAACTGAATTCTTAAAATGGACTGGGTGCAAATAAAGCGAAGCCAAAATTGGAGTGACATGGTTATATTTCTTTGCCATGGTCAGCAGCCTTGAAGTTGCATTATGTACCATCTGGAGGCATGCAAGCGATGACTGAGGAAGAACCAAATACAGTGAATTGCAGTAATCTAGACGTGAGGTAATAAAAGCATGAATAACCTTCTCCAAATCTTAAAAAGACAAACATGATTTAAGTTTGGAAATGATCCACAATTGATAAAAAACTGTTCTTAATAGAATTTACTTGCTTGGATAAACATAATTCAGAGTCGAGGGTAACACCAAGGTCCCTAACCTGAGGGGAAATGATTGCCCAATTCCTTAATGAGACCTGACCTCAATTTTTGGGACCAACAATTATTTATATACAATTATAACAGTGTCATCAAGTAGTATCAATGCATCAACTTTTCATTAAAGGTACTATATCTTGTGCATTTTGCCCATATTCACTGAAATTTGTCAACCAGGATTATTTATGCGAATGTAAGTGCATTAGCAGGTAGTTGTGAATTGCTAGTGTATTATATATAAGACAAGGAGATTACTGCAGCCAGGGATGAGGCCGAAAGCAGCATGTCTAGTACAAGAAGCCTTTGACTTTATTTGAATTTTATTAACAACCGTGTCAGTCTTCGACGCACATTCACAAGAGTACCACGACGCATGTGTGTGCATTTATGTGCTTGTTAACAAGTTACAGCGCCATCCATGTTCTATGTTAGAACACCGGCTCCTGCGTCAGCAGCACCACACCCAAACGGTGTGGTACTCTCTTGAACGTGCATCGCAGACTGCCACAGAAGAGAAGAAAATGTTGAATAAAGTATTTATTTTTGTTGGTTGAACCACTGATGTCCCATGGACTATTTTACCGATGACCTTACTACCTCTCTGGGTCCAGGAATGTGTCTGTATTTCCGTCTATGCATGGTCAGAAAGCCCTCGGAATTCATCAAAAATATCTTAATTTGTGTTCTGAAGATGAACCAAGGTCTTACAGGTTTGGAATGACATGAGAGTAAGTTATTAATTACATAGTTTTCGTTGTTGGTTGAACTATCCCTTTAATTATAGGCTAATTCATGTAAAGCTTCTTCTGCAATTACTGATTGCAGCGTTATGAACCTTTAACATGTAGCTCTTAAAGAGATATTCACACTGACAGCTATTTGCAGTGATAACCTGAAGTCAGTCATTTTCAGTGAGAGTTAGCAATATGAGTTGATAAAAGTGACCGCGATCAGTGCGGATGTGTTAAAGATTTAACTTTATGGAAATGAGAGGTGACACAATTTGACAAATACCAATAGAAGTGCTACGTGTGTGGTCTCGCTTGCATAAAATACTGTTATATAGGCAAGAAGGAGAGCTTAATGGTAACTGGGAGTATTTGTCCTATTCTTTATTATTTTATTCTGTGTGATGATAAGAAAATATGTGTGGAAAATACTGAAGTTGTCTGCATCATATCATAAACATCAAGCTCAAAGTCAGTGGCTCCTCCAAGAAAAGTTTAATTCTGACAGATAGATACATAGATAGATAGATAGATAGATAGATAGATAGATAGATAGATAGATAGATAGATAGATAGATACATAGATAGATAGATGTGTTCCCTCAACACCACACCACTCTCTGGAAAGTATTTAGCATAACAATGCTTAAGTATCTGTTATCTTTCCAGAACTTTTCCAAGAAAACTTTGACTTATGGGATTTATGATGCATTTAACATTGTAATGTATGATACATTAAGCCTCTCTCTCTGCATCTGCTGTGTTCAGCGAGCGCAGAGAAGAGCAGCACGTTCGTAAAAAAAAAAATAAAAAAATAAAAAAAATAATTATGTTGCTTCTAACTCTATTTTACAAGCAAGTATAGCCGACATCAGTCACATCACAATCACTGACTTTATAATATCTGTATTTGATTTCATTAGTGCAGATTAATGTTTGAGAGCTGGTTATGTAGTCTTAATGGACCGCGTTTCAGTCATTATAATATTCATTATGCTGTCTGACAGAAACATAAAAATATAGTAATAAAAACTATAATATTGAGAATTAAATTAAATGGCTGAATTAAATGCAGTATGTGAGCATAGGGAGACAATATAATACGACACACTTACGACATAAATATGCTAATTAGCACATGACGCCACAAATTAAAATGTTTCAATGTTTGATTTTTTTCAGAAATCAAACCTTGCTTAGGGCTGACAGCTTTCGTTAGCCAAGGTTCGCCCATGAGGCCCATTCGACCGTAATTTCAAACAACAAATAACAGTTTGTTTTGTTCCGTGTCATTTTTGTTTCCAGGAGGATTGTTAAAGAACACGTCGCACATTTCTCCCAGAAAACCTGTATATTTCAACCACTCCAATGACGACTTTGACACTACTGAAGTGTTTCCACTTGTCCCATATGCAGTGGATGTTTAGCCAACGGTGATGTCTGAGGCTGAAACTACAGTGCATGTGGCATACCAATTGACAAATGGGGATAGCACTTTGATAGACAAATCTACTTAGAGTGTAAACTAAACGAGCTGATGCATATTGGCATGCAATTATTGGCTGTCTCCCTCCACCCTCAAAGTCCAGGTTGCCACTATTGCTGCATACCAGGACCCTGTGAATCGGAGGTCTTTAGGTAAGAATGACCATTATCCCCCTTACACTGTTTACTAGGTGATCTATCAACTCTCAATCAGGAAATAACAAAAAAAAAAGGATGCTCCTTGTAGCCTAAGCCATCACCAAGAAAACGATATTCTTGAACTGGAAATCCCGAAGCACTTTTCACATAACACACTGGATAAATTTGCTCATAGACTACATCTCCCTAGAATATTTTACACCTCATTACAACTGTATATCGGAACCTCAACACTCCAGATCAGACCTCATCCAACTATTACAAATCTGACACACTAATCCCGATTAATTATGTATTCATTGTGAGTATTTTCATTATTATAATTATTATTGACATTATGGTTATTAATATTTTAAATATCATAGAAACATTTAACAGTGAAGGAATGATGGCGATGTGATGATAATTTGCTTGATATAAGGGTGGTAATGGTATAACGTATATATTAAATGATATATTAAGAAAAAAAAAATAGGAGAGGTGTGGTATGTGGTGGGTGCATGTAACACGTGTGTGTATTATTATTATTATTATTATTATTGATTCTCGTAAGTGTATAGTCCACCGTACAGCCTTAGAGCCTGTGTTTCCCCGGCAGACTTTTGCCTTTCCAAGAGGGTTTTAGTCACCTCACATTTCTCCATATACACCTTAACGGATGCTATATGTGTATTTGCTCCCGAAAACTCCTTCGGAAAGAATGGTGCTTCCGCAGCATCCCTTTTCCAAACAGAAAGGGTATGTTCTCCGAGTGTTATCCAATCTCACCATTGAGGTAGTGCTTTGACAATGGTGAGTGGAACTACTTGTTCCGAGCCCTGGCCTACAACTAATAGGGGTACAGGCAGCTCGCACAGGGCACTGAAAGGGGCAGCACCCATGGAGGGATCACAATTCGTCATTGCCACAGTTGATGTTTACCGCGGCTGAGCTGCAGGGTCTCCGGTTCGGCTCCTCAGTGAAAACCTGGTATGCATTGCACCTGCTGCCTTCTTATACTCACCCTGTGATCAGCGGCAGCTGGATGCAAAAACTTGTCCTGTCTGGGTAGTTTGTTTACTAGCGTGCAGAACAACCACCCAAATAAAGCATTACAATAATCTAACCTTGAGGTCATAAATGCGTGGATTAAAATTTCTGCATTTGACATTGAGAGCATAGGCCGTAATTTAGATATATTTTTGAGATTGAAAATATCAGTTTTGCAAATGCTAGAAACGTGGCTTTCTAAGCAAAGATTGTGATAAAATAGCACACCTAGGTTCCTAACTGATGACGAAGAATTAACAGAGCAGCCATCAAGTCTTAGACAGTGTTCTAGGTTATTACATGCAGAGTTTTTAGGTCCTATAATTAACACCTCTGTTTTTTTTTTGTTTTTTTTTCAGAATTAAGCATTAAGAAATTACTCGTCATCCAGTTTTTTATATCGACTATGCATTCCATTAGGTTTTCAAATTAGTGTGTTTCACCGGGCCGCAAAGAAATATAGAGCTGAGTATCATCAGCATAACAGTGAAAGCTAACACCATGATATCTCCCAAGGGTAACATATGAAGCGGCCCTAGAGTAGCGGCCCTAATACTGAGCCTTGAGGTGCTCCATACTGCACTTGTGATTGATATGATACCTCTTCATTAACTGCTACGAACTGATAGCAGTCATATAAGTATGATTTAAACCATCATACTTATACTCATACTTATATAAACCATCATACTTAATGCACTCCATTAATGCCAACAAAGTGTTCAAGTCTAATGTGACGTCTCCAATCCCTCCTTCAGAGAACGATGGTTACTATACTTAACCGAAACTTTCTTTTTAAAACACACTAGACTTGCTTATTGTGTGCATTTTTAGCACTTTTTAATGAAATCATGAATTTCAAATGTTCACACAAAGAAAGAAGCCGTAACTTTTGTTCTCGCTATTGCCGCCTGGTGAAAAAAAAAAAAAAAAACCTAAGTTGAAATCCATCTTCCTCTCAATGTGCCCTTTGCATCTGCTGTTTGTACATTCATAGTATAATGCTCACCTGTGTTTTGTGCTTTGTGCTCTGCTTACTAAAAAGCAACTGTATGTTTGTCCTTGCATCACAAAGCATTACAATGCTTTTTGGAAGGAATAGCTGGATTTACTCAAATCGCAGGATTTGATATTGTTTTTAGGTATAGGTATAGGGTCGCACCAGAATTGGTATAGGCTCGAACTGTACTGAGAAATGACAGATCGGAGATTATTTACCCAATCTCAGCTCGGCGAGAAAATAACTTTTTTTTTTCTCACAATGTGTCTGTTTGTACAATGTGTGTGTGTCCCTGACAGGATTTTGGTTGGGGATTGAGTTGGACAAGCCGAGCGGAAAGAATAACGGATCAGTTGGAGGAGTACGATACTTCAGCTGTCCTCCTAAACATAAAGTCTTCGCCCAACCCTCACGAGTTCAGAGGCAAGTGTGCCATATTACTTCTGGTGTCTTGTTGACTTTTAGTATGATTGTTTCTAGCCGACTGTGTCTTTGATTGTTGGATGGACATTTCAACCTTTCTGTACTAGCATTATTAAGATTGTGCATCGACATTTGCAAGTCATTTCTACATGGAGACATAACGGCGCCCACAGAAATTAACTGCGCTGCCCTTGTGCTGAAAAGGCATTTCAAATTAGATCCCAAGCTGAGATCTCAGATAAAATTACTGGACATTGTTCACATAATCAGCTTTTTTTTAGATGAATAACACATCAGCACTATATAAATATGCTGTGCCCTCTTATTTCTTTATTTATTTTTTGCAAGAAACACACTTAACATATTTTTAGTATTCATATTTTTTGATTAAAATCAAGTCTCTTTTTCTTTTAGTCAATTTATTTTTCTTTAGTCAGTCTTCCGTTATGGCTCTAATTCTTCCCATCACCAACGATCTGTACTCCATTTTTTATATTGTTATATATATACTTAATTCAGAACCATTCACCTATGGCTTACTCTTCTCTTTCTTTCTCATTGTATTTCTGTAAAGCAGCTGACTGTCTGATAAGCACATTGTTCATCGGGGCAGCCACAGCTGGACCAATAGAGATTTTAACCACTAAATTTAACACACTTTTTTCGTTTTGTCAGAAACATTTTAAGTCATTCTGAAATCATAATATTTAATTTCGTAATGCATGTTCCTTGTCTTACATAAACTTAGTAGCCAAAAATGAACATTCTCTCATCATTTACTTATCCTAATGCCATCACAGATTCTTCACAGATCACTGATTCATCCACATCAACGCACAATAGTGTTCTGTTTATTAAAAGTTCAGGCTGTAGTTATTTCACCTGTCTCTTTAAATAATCCAGTTCTTTGAAGATGGGTGTATTCTTATTGGCTGTCAATGTTATTATCGTTTATCAGATGGGGAAAACTTAAAACTGTCTTAAATTGATTCCAATGATATTGTTCTTCTGTGTTGTTACTGTTATAGATGATGTGGACCTCTTTGAATTAGAAGGCTTATTAAAACTTAAAGTAAATGGTGCTGGTAGTTTTTCAGGAGAGGAATAGTCTTCAGCAATTACTTCAAACTTCTATTGAAGTCTGACACGTTTCCTGTACAGAACGACCATAATTCATGATCCAATCAGTTCCCAATAGACTATTTGATTCTCAAATACATTGCATTATGGAAGTAAAATGGGTTTCGATTGCCATTTCATGTTGACTTTAAAGATTGAATTCAAAGATTTTATCAGTCCGTGTTTTTTTCTTAGTTTTTTTTTTTTTTTTTCTGTCCTAACGTGTAAAAGATTGTGATTTTTTTTCCTGCTTACATATTTACATGTCAGATTGTTTATGACAGTTCTGACAAGGATTTGTCAAAATAAACCCATGTGACAGTCACTGTTTCGAAGTGATAAATTTGTTGTTTGACAGCTAACAGAGTATACGCAAGGGTAAAATAATGTGTCTTGACAGTTTTCTGAGAAAGCATCAGTTGTAAAAAAGTGCAATGGAAGAAGTAATACTGAACGTTCACTTTGTTTTAACTAGCAGGATTCATGGCTCAGTGGACTGTCTGTCAGAGCTGTCCTCGTCTCGGATGAACTATTCCTTCACAGGTGAGCCATTCCGGGTTGTCTGCTGTCCGATTCCCTCTCCTCTGTCAAATCTTTTAAGACTGAAGACAGTTTAGAGATTCCTTTTTCAAATAAAACTGCACATTTTCAGATATTTGGTCACTTTTCAATGGATGTTTGTGTTTGTTGTTATAAGGAGTTCGATGCACTCTCAGCACTTCTTCCGCCATCGCCACACAGAGAGAGCCAAGATGCAAAAGCCAAGCAAGCAGGTGGGAATAATGTTCAAGATAAGTCATCATTTTCTCACCTCATTTTCATGATTGATTTCTGCGATAATTGGCAACACCAGCTGCAGGATAGCCAGATCTTATTAGACCAAAATCTAAAGAAGCTGAATCTCAAGAATTTCGAAATAGGCACTTTCTTTTTAATTTTCCACTAAATTTAAATACATTAAATATAAAACTTAAGTAAAATATTATTGATAATAAAAAATATTTATATATATATATATATATATATATATATATATATATATATATATATATATTAATTATGTACATTAATTACCTATAATTAGTGATGTACCAAAATATTTTTAGAGAAAATTAGTTTTAATTTAGCCAGAACCAAAATATAAAATGTTTTTTTCTTTATTTCTTTAATTTTAAATAAGATTTAATAATCAATTAATGAATCAAATTAATGTAATAATCAACAAACTAATTCTAATAATAAACACACAATAAATAAACATTTATATTTACATCTTATTTACATTTTGCACAGAATGTAGTTTAATAATTTAATTTACCTTTTGCACAAACTTTTTTTAAATATGTTTTAAATGGAATCCAATTTCTGCCACAAAAAAAAAATAAAAAAAATAATATATAGATGTAACCCCTTTGAATTGTACATTCATATTTTCTTATTTTTTTAAGTCCTACAGTAAAATTATTTATAACTATTTTTGTTTTGTGTGCTAAAAAAAAAGAAAAAGAAACTGGTATCTTTGGTGCAGTACTTTGATGAACCACTAGAGGGTGGTTAACTCCGCGGTATGTTGAGAGTCGATGTATATTGAATTCAGACGAAGAAGCCAGCTGAACATGCACGCACGAGGTTAGCATGAGATTGCACAAACGATTTAATTTCAATATGTTTCTTCGTTTTTATGTGTATATTCTTTTATAAAGGATGTTATTAATCGTTTAGGTTGCTAATTCATCCTGTAACTGAGGAAAAAAAAAACACCAGTCAATGCTTTTGATTACTGGTTTGTCTTTTACGAGAACTCTGGTGAGTTTTGCTTATGTATGCATTACTTTGACATTCAAATTGACATTCATCTTTCACTTTATATGTCCTTAAAACCAATCAGAGTTATATATGACGTTTTAGGAATTATTTTTGTATGTTTAAAAGGTCAAATTGGCATAGAGTTAATTTGTGTACAACGTTAGTTTAACTGTTTTGGTTAAATGATTGCATCTTCAAGTATGTAAATGCACCAAATGGAAAAAAAGGTGTTGTACAACAGGATATTTTGTATATTTAAGCACTTTTATGTGTTTAAGCATGCTTATGTGCACTTTTGTGTTCACATGTTAGATTAACATTTGTACTCGCAGACATTTTGTGCAGCTGATAGTGAATGTCGGTGTAGAAATTGTTGACATTTAGAAATGTTTAATGTGACTGCATTGTTTTGTGCAGATTGGGTTTTTTTTGTATGCGGTCTCTGTTTGAGGATTCACCTTTTGAACGGCGAGCCAGACCCTGATCTACGATTCAAAAGAATCATCTTGATTCAACACGGATCCGAACTGCGAGCTAAGCACATACACACTACCCGGGTAGAAAACACAAAGAGGCCTTTATACACAATAGACATTTGAAACTTTTACACACACATACACACAAGGGATCCAGAAGGACTATTGAGACTTTTTGTTTGGTTTTATTTTATTTTATTCCTTGACTTCACATTCTTGAGTGGAAACCAGAAAAATTGTGATTTCATGCACATTGTGAAGAATTGTTCACTCAAAGTTTTTTAGTCTCTGCAATAAAATTGCCGGCTGTTAATTGTTTAAATTTACATTTGTCTCAAACTTTTTCATTTAAATCCTCCTAGAGTCGAACCTAAGCCTTATTTAACCTTTCTTGGGTAAATACACTAGACTCTTATTCTGTTTCCCCTGTTACATCCCTTTTTGTGGTGAGCCAGCCAGGAGGATTTTTCTAAATAGCCGGTTACAAGTACATTGAGACAGTAGTGAAATTCCAAGCTTTATTATCTGAAGTAATTTCTTTTTTTGTGTGATTTAGCGCAATGAGTATGTCTGATATTGAGAAGTGTTACAATGTGAAAGCACGACATTCATTATGTGTGTTAGGCATTACTGATAATGACACAGATGATGACATTATTGCGACTTTTGAGAATTATGGGGTCATTGTGAAAGTAGTGAGAGTAGCCTCCTCTACTGAGCAGACGGGACAGGCCGTCATTATAGTGGAGTTTGATTCACACACTCCAGTCACACGTCTTGAGCCTAATTTCCCCCTAGAAATTAAGAGTGTGCGAAACCCAGCAGTTGCATGGTATGCAGATAACATCAAAGTTCTAGCACAGCCCTCATCACAGCCCCCTGCCCAAGCGCAAAGTTTATCCATGGAGTCAAGTGATGACACTGATAAAACTGTTTCCGAAGAGGTCTCTTCTGACAACAGTGACTATATCCCAAAGAGATATATAAAAAGACAACCACTGAAGAAGCCAAAATCAAAGTCAAGTGCCCTTAGTTCAGACAGCAAGCCTGGTCCTGCTGTGAGGAAAAAAACACCAAGGCCTGCCTTTAACACACTTACCAATGACGATCTAAACCCTCCCGAGATCCAGCGCATAGTAGTTGAGCATGTCATCAAAAATGATGCTTTTTCTGCGCAGACCCACTCCAAATGGCTGCGTTCCTTCTCAGGAAAAGTACCTAAGCCCCCAGGTGAAACTGACTTTGATACTTGGTGTCTTCATGTTGACCTTCTGTTGCAGGATTCTCTCCCAATAGATATCCAGCGAAGGAAAATCTTAGAAAGCCTCTTGCCACCAGCTTCTGATGTAGTTAAACAGCTTGGTTCTACAGCTCCTCCTAGAGACTACGTGAAGCTTCTAGACTCTGCATACGGCTTAGTTGAAGATGGTGATGAAATCTTTGCCCGTTTCCTGAACACCAACCAAGATCCTGGTGAGAAAGCATCCGATTACTTGCAAAGATTGCAAACACTGCTCAGTACTGCGGTGAGGAGAAATGGTGTAAAGCAGTCATCTGCAGATCGTCAGTTGCTGAAACAATTTCAGCGTGGTTGCTGGGATCACTCGTTAATACTTACCCTTCAGCTGGAAGCCAAAGCCAAGACACCACCTGACTTTGCAGAGCTCTTGTTGCTGCTTAGGACTGAGGAAGACAGACGTGCAGCAAAACTGGACAGAATGCAACGACACTTAGGCAGTTCCAAGCACAAAGCTGCGATTCATAAACAATCTGTTGTTGACATGTCTCCTTACAGTGACTCAAGTGTGTTGCAGACCTACATTTCAGAAACAGAGGCTTTGAGAAAACAGGTGGCTGATCTCCAGATGCAGCTTAGATCCTCCAAATCTGAAAAAAAGAAGAAACATGAGTCCAAATTGACAGAATACCCAAGCACGGTGACACCTAAAGTGGAGATGCAAGCTCAGCAAGTGACTGCTAAACCACCAAAACCCTGGTTTTGTTTTAGATGTGGTGAAGATGGCCACATAGCTCGGACATGTGAAGGTTCCATCAACAAAGCGCTTGTGGACCAAAAGTACAAAGAGCTCAAAGTGAAACAAGATGAATGGAAAGTGAAAAATGGAGTACATTTAAACTGGACGGGGTTTCAGTAACGGGACATACTGGGGCCCATTGCAGCAAAGAATGTCCCAATGAACTGAACCAAAAGGAAGCAAAGTGTCAAGCTCACTCATGTCTTCTTTCTCATGAAAGTGAGTTAATCTCTAGCATAATTGGTCCTAAATGCACAGCTGAAATCATCATTGAAGGACAGGTTTGCAACTCTCTTCTTGATTCAGGGTCACAGGTAACCACTGTGTCCAAGTCCTTTTATGACACACATCTGTCATCCTCTCCAATCCTCTCTCTTGATGATCTTATTGAAATTGAAGGAGCTGGGGGGCAGAATGTACCATACTTGGGCTATACTGAAGTTAGCATACATTTTCCAGAGAAAATTGCTGGAAAAGCTGAAACTGTTTCCACCCTTGCACTTGTCATACCTGACTATAAATTCAATGCTGTAGTCCCAGTACTGGTTG
The DNA here is from genome assembly GCF_003368295.1 of Carassius auratus. Lineage (NCBI taxonomy): Eukaryota > Metazoa > Chordata > Actinopteri > Cypriniformes > Cyprinidae > Carassius > Carassius auratus. The sequence goes on from NC_039284.1 coordinate 7,677,419, forward strand.
GTACCAACACCCTTGACACATTGTTTAAATCTTGTGTTGCAAACGACAACAGTTATGCTGCTCCCAAGGACAAATTCCAACATGCACCCCTTTTGAAAATTTTGTTGCGCAGATACATCCTGGGACAAAGTGATGGTAAAGTGGGCCAAGTCAAACTACAGGGTCAGAAATGCATCACCATTCCAGCAGGTCAAAAGATGGTCCTGGATGGGTATGCTAGGAATGTGTCAACGGTTGCTGATGCTCCACTTGTAGTAGAGCCATCCACTCACTCCAACCTCACCAGTGGTCTGCTTTTGTGCAGCTACGTCCTGACCAGTCCCAGACGGACCTCATTTAAAGTACCCATTATCCTGCAGAATGAAACGAAACACGAAATCACACTTCCAGCTAACTGTTGTTTAGCTGAACTCTATGCTCCATCAGCTCTGTCCTCATTAAGGAACACCTCAATTAAAGAGGAGAAGCCGAGTGTTGTGTCTTCCACTACTAAAGTCGGCTGCAATGCAGTATGTTCTACAAATCCTGAAAATAAGATGACGTTTGACTTCACAGACTCATCTCTCTCTGAAGAGTGGAAAACTAGAATTACAAGAAAGCTCAACTCCATTCCTGAAGTATTTGCAATGGGTGACCTTGATTATGGGCACACTTCAGCTGTCAAGCACAGAATTCGGCTTTCAGATCCAACTCCTTTTAAACAGAGAGTGAGACCCATCCATCTCTCAGATTATGAAGCTGTCAGGCTTCATCTCCAGGAGCTTAAAGATGCAAACATAATTCGTGAGTCGGAAAGCCCCTTCGCTTCGTCAATAGTCATCGTAAAGAAGAAGAACGGTGCTATCCGCCTGTGCATAGACTACAGAAAACTAAATAATCAGACGATCAAAGATGCCTATGCACTGCCTAACATTGAGGAAACGTTCTCTGCATTGACAGGATCCAAATGGTTTTCTGTCATGGATCTTAAGTCAGGTTACTATCAGGTGGAGGTTGAAGAGGAAGATAAGTATAAAACGGCATTTGTAACACCTATGGGATTCTGGGAATTTAATAGGATGCCGCAGGGAGTGACTAATGCCCCTAGTACATTTCAGCGAGTCATGGAAAAGTGCATGGGCACCTTGCATCTCAAAGAAGTACTTGTCTTCCTCGACGATCTCATAGTTTTCTCAAAAAGCCTGGAGGAACACGAAGAGCGCCTCATGAAAGTCCTGAACCAGCTGAAAGAGTTTGGTCTAAAACTATCTCCAAGCAAATGCCACTTTTTCATGAAATCTGTGAATTATCTGGGACATATTGTATCGGAGAAAGGTGTAGAAACAGACCCTGAGAAAATCTCTGCACTCACCACCTGGCCAAAGCCGACAAATATCAGTGAGCTGAAGTCCTTTTTGGGTTTCACTGGGTATTATAGGAGGTTTGTAAGGGACTACTCCAAAATTGCCAAACCATTAAATGCACTAACAGTCGGCTATTGTCCACCTCGAAGGAATGCAAAGGGTTCTAAGCCTGTCTCCAATTCTGATTTCAAGAAACCTTTTGGTGATAGATGGACGCCTGAGTGTGACACCGCATTCCGGGCACTAATTCAGAAGTTGACCACAGCCCCGGTGTTGGGATTTGCGAATCCAAAACTGCCGTACATCTTGCATACAGATGCTAGTCTCCATGGTCTTGGTGCTGCCTTGTACCAGGAACAAGATGGTCACATGAGAGTGATTTCATTTGCCAGCAGAGGGTTGTCAAACTGTGAAAAACGCTATCCCACCCACAAGTTGGAATTTTTAGCCTTGAAGATGCCAACGCCATCCCAGTTGAATTCTCCCAAGCTGAATTTATTCCTGGTTCCAGCACCCTTCCTAGGATGTCGCAACATGATTGGGCTGTAGAGCAAGCAAATGATCCTGTCATAAGCAGAGTGACTCACCTCTTGAACACTGGGAAACGTCTTTCTTACCATGTCAGACAGGAAGAAACCAGAGAAGTCCAACTTATGCTTCGACTGATGCACCAACTTGTAGTTCTTGATGGAGTCCTTTACAGGAAGCGAATGAATAGAGGAGAGCCCTTCTATCAGTTAGTTCTACCACAGAAGTATAAGGCAGTTGTCTTAGAAGCTTTGCATGACTCAGTAGGTCATATGGGAGTGGAGCGGACTTTGGATTTAGTTCGTACACGTTTCTATTGGCCGAGGATGTCATTGGATGTCGAAACCAAGGTCAGTATCTGTGAGAGGTGTATCAGAAGGAAGGCAAAAGCAGAAAAAACATCTCCCCTTGTTAACATCGAGACCAGCCGACCTTTAGAACTAGTCTGCATGGACTACCTTTCTCTTGAGCCAGATGGTAAAGGTACCAAGAACATTTTAGTCATCACTGATCACTTTACCAAGTATGCTGTAGCAATTCCAACCGCTGATCAAAAAGCAAGAACAGTTGCTAAAGCACTTTGGGGTAACTTCTTTATTCATTATGGGATACCAGAACGCCTGCACAGCGATCAGGGCAGAGATTTTGAATCTGCTGTGATCAAAGACCTTTGTCTTTTGCTGGGTATAAAGAAGACTAGGACCACTCCTTACCACCCACGTGGAAATCCCGTGGAGCGGTTTAACTCTTCTCCAAATGCTCAGAACTCTTCAAGAAGAAGACAAGATAAAATGGCGTGATTTTGTGCAGCCTCTGGTACATGCCTATAATTGTACGAAAAATGACACCACTGGGTTTTCTCCTTATCAGCTAATGTTCGGAAGACAGCCATGCCTTCCCATAGATGTAGCCTTTGGTATCAAGCCTGAAGGGGAAAAGAGAGTAAGTCATGCTGATTATGTCAAAAAGCTTCAAGAGAGCCTGCAAGAAAGCTACAAAATTGCTGTTGAATACAGTAAGAAGACAGCTCTTCGCAACAAGCAACGATATGACCTGAAGGTGAGAGAATCCACTTTACAAGCTGGAGACCGTGTTCTTGTCAAGAATGTTGGCATAAGAGGCAAGCACAAGATAGCTGACCGATGGAGCAAGACCATCTATCAAGTGATCAAGCAAATAGCTGATTCTCCAGTTTATGTCATAAAGCCTCTTACTGCTGAGGGACCTGAAAGAACCCTCCATCGAGATTTACTCCTGCCCTGTGGTTTCTTAACCCCCACCTATTCCAGTGATGAGGACAACAGGATGGAGGGAATGGAAAAAACGACTTGTTCTAGGAAAACACTAATAGTTCCAGAGGATGACGACGAACAAGCGTATGATAGTGTTGGAGAACCAGATTTCTACTTCCCACAAATAATGCAGGATAAGACATATCCCACCATAACCATTGTCAAGGACGTGCCCTACATAAAAGAGGTGGAAGGAAGTTCCTGTGAGACAACACTGAATCCAAATGCACAACCATTTGAACCTTCTGGAGGTGTGGAAAGTTTTGATGTTGAATTTGAGCAATTGGATGGGAGAAACGCAGAGGAATAAGTAGCTTTATCTGAAAAGGGAGAAACAAACTTACCAGATGACATCCTGGAAGAGAATGTGGGAAACTCACCTGTCAAGGAACTGGATTCTGAGGCTGTTGATGTCAACGATGATGAGTGTACTGAGGATTTGATCATGGATCGGATGGAACCTGTTGATGGAAAAAGAAATGGAATGAGGAAAGAGGATGATGACAGTGAAATACTAGTTGAGAATGTTGAAAGAAATGGAAATACACCTGTGCAGGAAATACCTGAGCCAGAGTCCAGACGTTCTACCAGAATCAGGGAGCCACCTGATAGGCTAACTTACACATCATTAGGAAACCCCTTAGTGTTAGTTATGCAATCCCTGTTAAGTGGGTTAAACAAAGCCTTCACACAAGCCCTTCAGTCAGATGATTTTCCTGAGGTTAGGATACTGACCCCTGATAGATCAGTGATTTTATAGGTACACTGCATGCAGAGACGCTTGCAGGTTCAGGAGGGGAGGATGTAACCCCTTTGAATTGTACATTCATATTTTCTTATTTTTTTTAGTCCTACAGTAAAATTATTTATAACTAATTTTGTTTTGTGTGCTAAAAAAAAGAAAGAAAAAGAAACTGGTATCTTTGGTGCAGTACTTTGATGAACCACTAGAGGGTGGTTAACTCCGCGGTATGTTGAGAGTCGATGTATATTGAATTCAGATGAAGAAGCCAGCTGAACATGCACACACGAGGTTAGCATGAGATTGCACAAACGATTTAATTTCAATATGTTTCTTCGTTTTTATGTGTATATTCTTTTATAAAGGATGTTATTAATCGTTTAGGTTGCTAATTCATCCTGTAACTGAGGAAAAAAAAAACACCAGTCAATGCTTTTGATTACTGGTTTGTCTTTTACGAGAACTCTGGTGAGTTTTGCCTATGTATGCATTACTTTGACATTCAAATTGACATTCATCTTTCACTTTATATGTCCTTAAAACCAATCAGAGTTATATATGACGTTTTAGGAATTATTTTTGTATGTTTAAAAGGTCAAATTGGCATAGAGTTAATTTGTGTACAACGTTAGTTTAACTGTTTTGGTTAAATGATTGCATCTATAAGTATGTAAATGCACCAAATGGAAAAAAAAGGTGTTGTACAACAGGATATTTTGTATATTTAAGCACTTTTATGTGTTTAAGCATGCTTATGTGCACTTTCTCTGCAATAAAATTGCCGGCTGTTAATTGTTTAAATTTACATTTGTCTCAAACTTTTTCATTTAAATCCTCCTAGAGTCGAACCTAGGCCTTATTTAACCTTTCTTGGGTAAATACACTAGACTCTTATTCTGTTTCCCCTGTTACATATATATATATATATATATATATATATATATATATATATATATATATATATATATATATATATATTTGTAGTTGCATCTTTATCTCACTTTTTTTCTGACTTTAGAACTAACAATTTCTATCTTTCTATCTAATTTATATATATTCTATCAATTTCTATGCAAATCTAAATTGCAATTTTAGATCTCGCAGTTCAGACTTTTTCATATCATATATTATTTTTATCATTATTCATATCATACAGAATCTAATAGCTCAGACTGAAGTAACCAAGCACAAAGCTTATTGCGATTATTGTAGTATTGTATTTGTAGTTGCACTACAAGTATGCATCAAATGAAAACAGCTTAGACAGCTTAAAAGATCTTGGTTTATCAAAATTAAAATTAAGAACTAGAAATTGATATTGTCAGCTCAGACGTAGCATCCACACAGCTAACTAGTTTACTTATCCACGGACGCAGACACAGTCTAAGACATGCCAACAGAGAAGCAATAATTTAAATGTCATTTAGTGATTTCAGTTCTCTAAATTTTCAGATGAATGTTTTAAGTTGCCAGAATTGTGGTGCATGATGCTTGCTTTATACTGGTTTACTTCCTTTTTCCTGTCATCACCGTTGGATAGGACTTTGGGATGTTTTAACCCAAGTTTGGGTTGAAAATAACTATCTTTTTTAACCCAGCGGGGGTGGGTTGAGGACGCGGACGTGAAGGAGAGCACGCACGTCACGTCAAAATCGTACCTCTCTCCAGTGCGAGCAGCCGCCATTTTCTCAGCGTGATAGAAGCGAGAAGCGAGTGAAAGACTATGGTAAGTAACATTAAATATTCAAAATGTAAAGTTATCTTTTATTGTTTACCCGGTTGTATGAAAGGCGGAAGGTTTTATGAAAGGCGGAAACAAAGGAGCTTAACGTTATATCTAACGTTATATAAAAAAAACGGACGCGGTTTTCGCCTCGGACACGGAGGTCTTAACTGCCTCATGTAACGTTACTGAACGGAGGATGTACTTTTAATATATCGTCTGTGAATGTATTTTGTCATATTTACATAAGATTTTACATTATCTGTTCTCTTTGAGGCGTTAACAGACGGTTATGGTCACGGTTACGCTCATGTGAATTTGTCTTTTTTTTTTTCGCGGTTAAACTGAATGTATGTTTGTCTCCTAAAGGAAAAGGCATTGTGTAGTAAAGACTAGCATAATTATTTAGAGGCTGTTGAAGTGGTAACTGTTAAAAGTATGTTTTACATGTAATGTTTCAGACTTGTCCAGCTCCTGTCTTCATTGTCCTCGCGCTGAGAGTTAAAGACACAGAAGCTGTTTGTGTGAGGAGTCACAGACCTGTGTGAGGATGAGGAGGAGGTGTTCTTCTGAAGAGGGGGACAGACGGTTTAAGGAGAGTAAACTTCAGAATAACATCAAGTTATCTTTATTTTTTACTAAGACTAAAATAATGTGTGTGTTTTTTTTTAGATGTTGAAATCCAGAGACAAGATAACTTCATTCTTTTGAGACTGATGTAAGTTAAATTATTATTACTTTTTTTTTTTTTTTAGAAAATTAATGTTTCTGTTGTGTCCTGCCTGTTAACTTCACATTTTGATGCAAAAACAGTGTGATTTTATATATATATGTATGTATGTATATGTTAATATTTTATTGAAACCATTGATGCCCCTCTTTGCAGAACTCAAACTAACTGGAGTTAAGGACACACAAGTCTGCTTGTGTGAGGAGGAGGTTTTCTCAGCTTCTTCTGAAGAGAGGGAAAGATCGTTTAAGGCTAGTAAACTTCATAATTTCATGTTATCAGTTGTTGTTTTTTTACTAAGAGTAAAATAATGTTTGTTTTTTGTTTTTGTAGATGTTAAAAGCAAGAGACATGGGAGATCATCATTCCCTTGAGATTTTATGTAAGTTATTTTTAGAAAATAAATTTTTCTGTTGTCTCCTGCCAGTTTACTTCACATTTTGATGCAACAACAGTGTGATTACGTGCTCATTTCATTAAGACCATTGATGTCTGTGTTTTTCATTGCAGAACTCAAACCAACTTTGGAGTTGTCTTGTCTGATTTGGAGAGTCATTATTCTTGGTCTGCGCTCTTAGTGGTAAAGTTCACACAAAAAATCATTTACTTGCCCTCAAGTCATTCCAAACCTATAAGACTTTTGTCTGTCTTTACAACATAAATTAATATATTTTTAGTTTTCTCATAATATTTGTTAATCCATTTATAGTTTAGATAATCAGTATTTTCAAGCTTCATAAATATAGAGTTATTGTAGAAGTAAATTATGATATTTATATATGAATACATCTTAAATTATATGATAGCAAACGTGTATGTTCAAAATAAAATATTGGTCTCCCAGACCAGCAATGGAGAACACAAAAAGAGAATATTAAATATATTCATATGTGTTCCAAAAAATGAACAGAGTTTGTATGAGTCTGGAAAAACATGGGGAGAGTAAATTATGACCATTTTAATTATTTGGTGAACTAACGGTTTGAAGAGCAGCCCTCCATGTACATGAATATTGTGAGGTATGTGAATGTCATGTCTGTTTTAATGTTTCAGTAAAGAAGCTTTCTGAAAGCAATATTTATTCAAACAATATCGCATGTCCTCACACTAGTGCTGCCATTATAGACTTCATGAGAGCTGTGGTGGACTGAGACATTAAACAACCACACAAAGTGTTGAAACTTTAAAACCGATTATTTACCTATCCTTACGGATGTGAATACACCTCTACCTGAAAATGGATAGTTGAATTAAATGTTTAATTTTTTCAAATTTGTTTCTCTTAGGCCACTGATGAAGAACAGGCGGTGACTGGGATGAATGCTGGTCAGAGAGGAGAATCTTCTTTCCCCTAAACAGCGGTGGTTTTAAAGGAGGACGCTGCCCTGGATGATGTAGAAGATGTCACATGCTGTGCTGATGGGGCTTCTTCATGACTACATCAGTTATGCTAAAGAGATCATGAAAATTGACCGTGATGCATGATCTGTATTCATGGACTATGAAACAAACTGTAAGTGTATAATTTGTTTAAAAAAAAAAAGTTAAATGCTTTTTCTGTGTTTAGTAGAAAAGTTTACACTCTGTCATTCATACACCTGCTCACATTCTTTCACACACACACACACACACACATGCGTCTGTTAAAGGTTATAATATCAAAGTTAATGTTGTGATTTATTTGTGTACTGTCATGCCAGAATAGTTGGAAAAAAAAAAACTAACTAATTGTAAATTTATTGTATGTGTTTTCGTATATTTTTATACAATATATACAATTGAACAAAGTCCCATTTGATCTTAAGTTATATTCATCAAATGTTCAATGCTTTGTTTATGAACTCTGTAGCTGTTAATGCCATCCTTTTCTGCATTTCTTCTAACATGTTACTTTTTGACTTTTCTCTTGTTTTTAATAAATATTTTCCTTTTGGTAATTATTATTTGTGTGTAAAAGTGATATTTAAAATGAACAACATTTGTAGGTTTAATGCCTAGCTCAATTTGGGTTAATTGTAACGTAGAAATGCATTGTTTCCCCACATGGCTGCACTCTGCGAGTTTATTTTCTGCCAGCAGGAGGCGCTAAGAGCGGGAGAGGTAGGTTTCTCCGGTAACGGCTGCAGAGCGGTGCTGAGCTCACAAACGCTGCCTTATCAAGCACATGCGAAATGATATCGAACATTTTCTAAATACAGTAGTTTTCTTTCTGAAATACAGTGATAAAAAAAAAAAAAACACCCGCTCTGTTTTTTTAAACCCTGCAATATAGTCATTTTAAACCATAAAAAAAGGCAACCCAGCAGGCTGGGTTAAATATGATAACCCAACTGGTTGGGTTAAAACAACCCAGCGCTGGGTTCGTCCCTTTTTGACCCAGCGCTGGGTTGTCAAAATAACCCAAATTGGGTTGTTTTCAACCCAGCAGTTTTTAGAGTGTAAGAGGATTAAAATGGCTAAGACAACATGTAAAACCATTAAAACTCGAATAGATAGATAGATAGATAGATAGATAGATAGATAGATAGATAGATAGATAGATAGATAGATAGATATAAAACCATCTTAATATATACTGAGCGGTAAAAACATGTCTTTGTGTGACAGTGTCACACAGTAGTATTAATTAGTTTCTTGTATCCCATTCTCAAATTCTCTATCTTCTGTTGTCGCCTCTCAGGAACCGTTGCAGTAATTTGCGGTGACGCTGGAGCACAGTTAGCGCTGGCCGGGGTACATCAATGGCAAACAGCAGTGCTGGCCCAGGGCCTAACCGAGGGGGTGGCACCTCCAGTTCCTCTGGCTCAGATGGCATTGCCAAACTCCACCTGGGCATGCAGGTCTTGCTAATTAGTGCCAATGAGATGGGCACCCTCAGCTACATTGGCACAGCTGACTTTACCCCTGGCCTCTGGCTGGGCCTCGAGCTGCGAAGCCCAAAAGAAAAAAAAACACGACGGTTCTGTGGGCAGCCGATGCTACTTCAGCTGTCGATCTGGCCACGGGGTTCTGGTGCCTGACCCTGCTGGGTCACATACCGCGGTATCAACGGAGCCAAGCTGGTGATGAAAGCAGCTGAGACCGACTCGAATCGAAACATGGGCTTCCCATCTCTCCACTCATCTGGCTTTCGGTTCATTTTGTTACCTTTGGTTTATTCTGAGATCTCAGCCAACCTGATGAGACATTTTCTAACTGCACTAACGCTCATATGTTCACTGCTGATAAACTGTTTACTTCATTTTCAAAACTAACTGAATACTGTGTGGAAATGAATATTCCATTGTAATTATTCTTTAAAGGTATTCATTTTAAAGTTTGAATTCAGATTAATTCAGAAGTTAGCAGTAGCTGTCTCTGAAGGCTTTAATAAATGTGGATGAAGACAATGCCTTGGATAGTAGGATTGAAGAAGTTCAGACAATTTATTAACGTCAGTAACTGTGATTATATCAGCTCTTCAAATCCCCTCAGAAGTTCTCTCACAAGAATGAAGCATCGCTTAGAGTTTGTCAACTCTAGTCAGCAGGTGTATGGCTCTTACATTCAGAAATCACAAGATTATATTCTTACTACATCCATATATTTTATTTTTATGTGAGAGTGGTTGTGATTAAATAATATGCACTTTAATATTATCATAATCCAAGATCTAATCAGCTCGGAGAATCAAAACTTGATTGTACGTGATTGTTCCACAGATATGATAACAGTTTTTGCTGCTGACATACTTAATCAGGTTTTTGTTTCCCTTGTAATAAAGATTTACTCTTGACTGAAAGATCCCTGATAGAAGTCAGTTTTATAAAGTTATTCAAAGACAATACACAGACCAACAAATTAAGGCTAAATCAGGATCTGAAGACCTATAGTTAATGTTTAGTTTAAATATCAAAAGCATATTTGTTGTTATGTGACTCCATCATACAGAACATGTTAGTATTTTTCATACTTTGAAGATCATACAAGCAAAGTCAGCATTTTCTATATTTACATTAGATAAGAAAAATCCTAATGAGAAAAGACTGTATTATATTTTTACGTGTGTTTAATTGAGGTTTAATATTGATTTGCTTATTGAATGATTGCATTCATTTTAGCAGAAATGTGTCACGCTGTCAGTCTCTGTTTTCCTGGATGTTTCCTAGTGAGCTCACTTCACCTTAGGCACTTCACCATAGGCACTTTAAATCCGCTAGTCTGGTCCTGTCTTCACAGTTATTGCACTCCAATTAAATGCACAGGTGCAGACAATCCTTTGTCATTAGTCTCCCTATTTATAGCTGTCCTTCTCTGTTGTCTGTATGGAGTCCTTACCCTATGTGTCATATGTTCTCGTCTCCCGAGACTTACCCCTGCCTTCTCGTTCCTCCGAGTTTGTTCATTCCGTCTCATCCGGTTTCCTCTTTTGTTTTGTTTTGTTTATCTATCAAGACTGTTTATTTTGTATTTACCATTTTTGTTATTAAAACATACTTTGCATTTGGATCTACCCTCTCCTTGTGTTTCCCTAAACACCAACCGTCACAGAAGGACTCCATCAACACATGATCCAGCAGTATGTCTACTACCATTTCCTCCCCAGCCAGCAAGCGGGAGAGAAACGGTTTTGAGGGCTCTCGCCTAGTGGTGTTCCGAGGGACCAGGGGAGGTCGCTCCGGAGCAAGCGGTCGAGAGGAGGTCCGGCAGCGATCTCCACTCTGGGCTCCCGTCGACCCGGGATTTGGTTGGGAGCCGCCATTTCACCAGTATGTCCTGAGAGGAGAAGGGAGACGCAGATCGGCCGAGCCAGCGCCACAGCACAAGATGGCCGCCAGTCCAGCGCCACAGCACAAGATGGCCGCCAGTCCAGGGCCACAGCACAAGATGACCGCCAGTCCAGGGCCACAGCACAAGATGGCCACCAGTCCAGGGCCACAGCACAAGATGGCCGCCAGTCCAGGGCCACAGCACAAGATGGCCGCCAGTCCAGGGCCACAGCACAAGATGGCTGCCAGTCCAGCATCACAGCACAAGATGGCCGACTCAACACCTGAGTCGCCAGTCAAGGGGCCGCCAACTCGCCATCATGAAGGATGGAGGAGGAAGAGACAGGCGTCTGCCGTTCCTCAAAGCCCGGAGGACGTTCCCGAGCTGGCCGTTGTCGTCCAGGAGGACGTTCCCGAGGCGGTGCCCGATGCTGTTCCGGAGGCCGAGGCGGTGACCGAGGCCATTCCCGATGCGGTGACCAAGGCGGTGCCCAAGGCCGTTCCAGAGGCGGTGCCCGAAGCAGAGGCGTCTCACGTCTCCACAGGCAGTCCAAAGTCAAGTCAGGTGCCTGTTGACTTTCTTGAGTTGAGTCAGTTTCCGGTTGACCCTTCGGAGTCGATTCAGGTGTTCATGGACCCTCCAGAGTCAGGGTTAGTCACTGTCGACCTTCCAGAATCAGGGCTAGTTACCGTTGACCCTCCTGAATCAGGACTCCAGCCTCGACCGCGAGGACGTGGTGGTCTTCCGCTCCGCCCTAGGGGACTCCGGCCTCGACCGTGAGGACGTGGTGGTCTTCCGCTCCGCCCTAGGGGACTCCGGCCTCGACCGCGAGGACGTGGTGGTCTTCCGCTCCGCCCCGGGGGGGCTTGTGCCTTGACCACATGGGTGTGATGGCCCTCTGTTCCGCCCAGGTGGGCATCACTTAATGTCTTTTATGGACCCATGTTTGTGTGTTTTTGTTTTCATTTGTTTTTCTATTTTCCTCCTTTGGACCTGGCCCTCCGTCCCTCCCCTTTATCCTCCACCGGTCCACCACCCTCCTGTACTCCTTGTTTTGTGTTACACCTTTCCTGCTCTGCCTTTCCATTTCACCTGGTTTCTTCCGTCTCTGTTTTTCCATTTTACCTGGTTGTTTGTCTCTGTCTGTCCATTCTATCTGGTTCTCCTGTCTCTGTTTTCTGACCCTCCGTCCCTCCCCCTAGTCCGCCACCGCTTCACCTCCCTCCTACCTCTTTTTCTGTTGGGTTTTCCTGGGTTTCAGGTAGAGCATCTGGGAGCTGCTCCATAGGGGAGGGGGTAATGTCACGCTGTCAGTCTCTGTTTTCCTGGGTGTTCCCTAGTGAGCTCACTTCTCCTTAGGCACTTCACCATAGGCACTTTAAATCCGCTAGTATGGTCCTGTCTTCACAGTAATTGCACTCCAATTAGCACAGATGCTGATATCCTTTGTCATTAGTCTCCCTATTTATATCTGTCCTTCTCTGTTGTCTGTATGGAGTCCTTATCCTATGTGTCATATTTTCTCTTCTCCCGAGACTTACCCCTGCCTTCTCGTTCCTCCGAGTTTGTTCATTCCGTCTCATCCGGTTTCCTCTTTTGTTTTGTTTTGTTTGTCTCTCAAGACTGTTTATTTTGTATTTACCCTTTTTGTTATTAAAACATACTTTGCATTTGGATCTACCCTCTCCTTGTGTTTCCCTAAACACCAACCGTCACAAAATGTAGATTTGTAATAAGAAAATGCAATCCACATTTGTCAACCGATTCCAAAAAATATTTTATTAGTATTTTTTTTCCATCCTACATTATATCATGATTTCTTTCATAATACACACATTCACGCATACTATTTATAATTTACATAGTTGCGAAGTTTGTTGCTCATCCAATGTAAAACCTACTCTGTTTCTGATTTTGACCATAATGCATGTGAGTTTTAGTAGATTTACGAAGTCAATTCCAATTTTTCCAAAGTTCATACGGTTCATCACAACGATTCTGATGCACGTAGGAAATGTTTTGTAAAGCACACAAAAAGAATGTAACAGTTAATAGGAATTAATCAGTTGAAGGAAACTATAAAAGTGTTCATTTCAGAGCCACTAGGTTATTGTTGGGTGGTGATCTGATGCGCTGCATTTTTGTTATTTATTTTGTAATTGAATTAATTTATTGAATAATGAAACCAAACCCAAAGCTTGAAGCATTTGGTTTCAAGTTGAGATTCATGCAGTTTGTTGACAACATAGTGAAGTCATGAGTCAGACTTTAGTATATCCTTTATGCACACTTACATAATCAACGCAAAGACATTATTTTTGAAAACGATTTTGCAGCAACAAGTTTTAATTTGTATACATAACAAGCTGTTCACACGGAATCTGCATGACATCACAATCACAACCAATCAGAAAACATGAGCAGCATGATTTTGAACCAATGAGGTTTCACGATCGGCAGTGCTACACACCATGATGCTGCAGGAATAAAAACTAGGCTTTTGACAAAATATCTGTGTAATGTGGTTGGTTGGGGAAATGGCACATTGTGACTACAGGCAGCCATCTGTTCCCTGTTTACTTGCTGTTGTTAATTCAACCGAAAGCTCAGTGCACTGGACTGTCATATTTATAGAAACAATTTGAGATGATTTGTGATATGCTGAATTAGTATCCATTCAAAAATAGGTGGAAAGCTTAGGAAAGCTTAGGTAAGCCATCATATTTATGCTGGCTCAAATGTTTTTAATAAGCCTAATTTATGAGAGGGTCACATTCCCAAGACATTAGACAGAATAGATCAATGGGTCCTGCTGTTGATGCCAGATTCCGATCCTGCTATCTGCGTGTCAAAGCAGAAATTAATATTCACTGGACCATTCGTCGTATTCAGTTATTCAGTGTGGCGGTTCTGTGCCCTCTGTGACCTTGACTGATAGAAGGAAACTTGATCACAATGTCCTGCTGCTCAAACCCATCAGCTTTGAAGGTTTGACATATACTGTGCCTTCAAAGATGACCTTCTTCACCTCAGTGTTGCAAAGAGGCATGATTTCTACAGAATCAGATTAAACTGGACATTCTCATCAAAGGCAATTATGATGGTCCAACTAAAACGTGACTCCCTCTTTTTTTCTTTTTTTTTTACATTACATTTTCAGCAATTTGATGTTTTTGAGGACAGTTTTTTTACTAATCAGTATTTTTATTCATTATTTGAATGATGTAGTATCTAATCACAATTATTAAAAAAAAGAGAGAATTCAGAACATGTGCACTGCGATTCTTAAGTTTGTTTACAAGAAAATAGTGAGTTGAATGTAACTATAATGCATTTCCACAGTTATATAATATAATACATCTAGCTTTATATTCTCCTACAGATAAATAAGTAATATCTTGAAATACAAAAGGCTAAATTTGTAATTTCTTTGTCTTTTGACATACCATTGAATATTTATGGAAACACTTTTGTGGATGTTTTCTTCTGATAACAGTGGAAAAGACATTGCAGCAGAAAAACAAAAAAAAAACACTCTGTAAGTTTCCTATTAACCACTATAACGTCTACACATCTATGAGAACCCTGACTTCTACTTGTGAGAACCCCAGGAATGTGAAAGCGGTTCATTACACTGTTTCAGTCAATTGCTGCTTTCAAGTGCACTTCTAAAGCTCTTCTGAGTTTGGCATGCATTACAACTGACAGACATTTGTTACAATAACAGGTCACATATCGTCCCCTTGGAATTATAAGGTTCTATCTGACATTTCTTTGTCAAAATTGAGTTATTCACATATTCTTATTCTGTGACAATGTATTTACATTATGTGATGTTTTATTTTAAGTTGTGTACATTTTGGGATTTTTTTTATTGAAAAAAACAAAAAGGTTCTATCTACAGAAGTCTATGGAACACAAAAACTTTAAAGCTCAATATCTCAAAACTACTCAGAATGCAGATAGAACCTTATAATTCCAAGTGGACGATATTCGTGCCAGAAAAATAGAGAATCTTATATTTTACGTTTTATGTCATTGTAATTTCTGTTGCTTATTTTCCAACATTAGCCAATATATTTATTAAGCAGACCATGAAAGGTGAGTAATAAAAATTACTTTTGTTTTATTTTGTACATACTGTACTATTGATATACTACTCTGGAAAACTGAAAAATTATGAATTACCATTAACAGATTTTACCAACATTTCCCTTGAACTCTGCAACTCGGTTGTCTTTTAGAATACCCAGTTTGCCCATTTCTAAATAAAATGTTGCATGGTCTGTGTCATGTGCTTGGAACTAGTAGACCAAACACCATATTTCTGACTCCATTTGAAGGCTACATCAGTCTCAAGTACAAAATCAGATTAGATCTTATGCATATAATCGAAAACTATATACTTTTCTCTTCCACATTTAAAGTCCTCCGTGGATTCAGTGTTTAATGTATTTTGTACCTCATGCACAATTAATGGAATTATCCACGAAGCTAAATTGTCGCTGCTCCACAAAATATGTGGACCATGTTTAGTCTTTCAGAAAGATGTATGCCATTTTTTTTAAAATGCACATAGCCTTAGCTCTGAATCACATGGTCATCCAATGAAAGGTAATTTTGACGTGGTCATATTTTATTCAATATATAAAATAGCATTAAATGCTTAACCCTTTGGAGTCGATTCCGCGTATATGCGTTTTGAGGCATCTTCTCCTGATAACCCCGAAAAGAACTTAAATTACACTTTCAGTTTTGATCGCACAGATAAGAGAGATACATCAATCGAATCTCTAAATGGTCTACTTTTATTTATATACAGATATAATAACAGCAAAACTCTGTGCAGAACACAAGCAAGGTGCGTTGTCTGCAGCCTTGGTCTTTTCAATAGTCTTTTGATTACCATTCGATCTTTGACAGTTTAGGTTTTGGGTTTTAGATAAACATGTTTAGCAACCATCAAATGTAAATAGCAATCAGATGTAGTTTTTATGTGATGTCTCTGATTTTCTCTAGTGGACAGATAGCCTGGTAATACCAAACTCTGCTACTTTGCTTTGCTTCATAGACAGTGAGTAAAGAATTGAACTGAAATTGAGTTGAAGTACAAAGTCTGAAAGTCAGGGTAGTGGACAGAAGCCAATGGTGTGAAAAATTTAAATGGGATCAGTTTATATATATATATATATATATATATATATATATTAGGGGTGTAACGGTTCACAAAATTCACGGTTCGGTTCGATACGATACACTGATGTCACGGTTCGGTTCGGTTCGGTTCGATACGTTTTAGATACAGCAAAATGTAAAAACATCTCAACTTTTCAGAATGCCGCAAGCGCACCGCGGGTCATGTGACAAGAACTAACCAATCAGCTTCATCCTTTCCCGTAACAACGTTGAGAGCTCAGCCAAGATGAAGGATCAGCTGATCATAGTTGTATATGGATTGCAATTTTGAAATAAATTTAGTAGCAGAGCTACTGCAAGCGATTTTTAGAGCTGCAAATCCATTTATCCTTCGCTGAAATTTCCGCGTCTCATGGAGAGAGCACATCATTGTTGCTTAGCAAAGACAGACGCCTCATGAGCGCTTCTGCCCAAGCGCTTTGGAAAGGAGGAGAAAGACGCGCTTAGCGTTTTCCATGCGTTTTTAGGCACGATATGTGAACGGCCCCTAAGGCGCTCGCTCACTCAGCACGCGCTGAAGGCTCGTTGCAAAATGTCGAATGCCTTTAACAGACCAGAAATATAAGATCCTAAAATAACCAACAGGTCTGGTGTTTGGGTTGGATTCCCTGTAAGCTATAGTTTCTAAATGCTGCAGGGATAGTTTGCTGCGTGCATGTTTCTCCTTTTTTTCGTCTTTTCCCAGATAGTACTGACGCATATATCCCAGATATTCCCGCTGGTGTTTTTTTTTTTTTTTTTTTTTTTTCCCGCTGGTGTACCCTGTCATGTTGCAGATGTGACATACCGTTGTTTTTTTATCCACCACTCTCTTGCCATCACCATTATAGCTTAAAGGGAATCCAAAGTGCACCCAAACACCAGACCTGTTGGTTATTGGAGGATCTTCTCATTTCTAGTCTGTTAAACGCATTGGCTATTTTGCAACGAGCCTTCAGCGTGTACTGAGTGAGCGAGCGCCTGCTGAGTAGCCTAACATAAACATATAAGATGGTGTTTTTTTCTTCTTCGGGAGTGTCAGGGGCGTTGCCTGTTACGTTGTTTGGGTTATTGGGCTACCTTGTTGAACGCATATCATTATATTTCTCTCTCTCTCTCTCTTTTTTTTTTTTTTTTTCAAATATAATTAATTACTCCAACGAACCGTTCGGTATACATAATGCGTACCGCGTACCGAACCGAAAGCGTCGTACCGAACGGTTCAATACGAATACGCGTATCGTTACACCCCTAATATATATATATATATATATATATATATATATATATATATATATATATATATATATATATATATATATATATATAAATTGACAACCTAATCATGTCTTGCCTTGAGATAAATGTATGCATTTAGCAGACACTTTTTTTTTTATTATCCAAAGCAACTTACATTGCATTCAGGCTAACAGTTTTTACCTAACATGTGTTCCCTGGGAAATGAACCCACAACCTAGAGCTGCTAACACAATGCTCTACCACTTGAGCCACAGATTACACTGTACCTCTAAATGAGAATGGGAATGTAGAATTAATGTTGAGTGTTGACACACCTATATTACACCATATGAAGCACATAATTTCCATTTCCTTTCACAATGAATGTAAACTTACCTGTTAAGGAAGGGGGTTGGACTGTTTTGCTCCTGGAGGGCCAATGTCCTGCAGAGTTTAGTTCCAAAATGCCCCAGCACACTTGCATGAAAGTTTCTAATTATGAAGACAAGGTGTGTTTAATCAGAATTGGAGGTACAGTAAGCGCTTTAGCACAGTGGCTCTCAAAGCAGGATAGACACATCCCTGTGTTAAGGAATTCATGGATACATGGGTTAAAGTTCAACATTTGTTTGTTAAACTTTGCTTGGTCTCTTAGGGCCAGATTTACTACACAGTGCAAATTAGCATGAAACCGAAAGATCGTAAAAGCACCAGTGGGAGTGTAAAGTTCATTGAGGGATCTACTGACAATGCACAAATGAAAGAACACAGACGCAGCCAATTAATTTACATAATTGCCCATGCAATCTACCAAGGGCAGCAAAAATTAGCAGCTATCAGGTTGCACAATTTATTTCAATACTCTCCTCCTATGAATTGTTTCTGAAATGGAAACTTCTACTAATGCACATGCAATATGCTCAGCTGCAAAATAATCCATCCATGCATTTTCAGCATATCTTTAGCAAATCTTGACAGTGTTTTTTTTTTTTTTTTAAATGGCAAAAGAGGGTTTATGCTGGCACACGCAGTTCGTAAATCTGGCCCAAGTGTTCATCGCAACATCAGTAATTTGGATGTGGTTTGGAAAGTCAACAATCCTTCCATTCATTCTTCAAACCACTAGTCCTATGTAGGGATGCTGGTGGCTATCCCAGTGAAGTCAGAGAAAGACCCGAAACGTGGCCATTTCAACACAGGGTTAACGCACATACCTGCTCAAATTGGGGACCAAAAAGCCTACTGGCGCTCGTGATTCTTTAGCTCCGCCCACACGTCACGCCTCCGGCAGGTCGTGTTTTTCTGGGAAAAAACGGTACAGACTATCTTTCTCTTATAAATATAATAAAACTAAAGACTTTTTGGAGTTATGAAGGATGCAGTACTATTCTATAGGTACTCAAGATTAACAGGATATTGAGTGAAAACGAGCATTCCCCCCCCCCCCCCCCCCCCCTTTAAACATAGTATGCTAGTTACTCTCCATAGTACAGGGGTCTCCATCCCTGCTCCTAGAGAGCTGCCATCAGGGCCGTTTGAAGGAATTTGGGGGCCCCAAGCAAAATGGACATAGAGGCCCCCCAACAACCCCCCCCCACACACACACACACGCAAAGCCTACAGGAACCACAGCATAGCCATACAGTTTAAGTTCACCCGCACCTTATATAAATTAAAAAAAAGTTTACAGTGCAAATACTGCTTGAAAAAATAGTTTGGTGGGAATTCAATAGTGATTTGCACAGTTTTTTTTTTCTTCTAATAATATGACAGCACATATAGCTGTGCAGGATATCAGCTATAATTATAGAACTTGTGGTACCTTGTGCTTTATAGAGGAAAAATCAGCACTGAGAAGTGATGCATCTGTTGATGTTGAGGATGAAGTTGATGGTGTAGCTGGGAAATTATTGAAACAAAAATCTGAAATTACCTGTGAAGTACGTTTTACCATTTCACTGTTAGCATATTGAAAGAGGTCACTATTACCAGCTCAGGGGTGCGTTAAATGAAAAACTAAGTTTCCTTTTTTAGATTTTTTTTTTAATGCATAGAATGCAATGCATACATAAAAAACAAAAAAACAAAAAAAAAACATTTAATTATTAATAATTGTTTCTCTGTCTGTTCTACTTGTACTTTGAACAATGACAATAAAGTTGACAGATGAATTAAGTGCACTTAAGTGCCATTCAGGTGGGTTTTTAAATAAAGCATTTTCTGAGATGCACATTAAACACCAAACATTAATTTATCTTTTAATTATTGAAAATTAAGCAAACTAAAGTTTTTTTTTAAGAGCAGTTCTGTAGATGCTGTTCATGCGTTCACATTCTTATTTAGTGAGACATCAGACGCGAGACTGAAATCACCGCGAGCGTCACGCGCGCTTCAGTGCGTCTTCAAGGAAGACGCGCTTCTGCTCCTTTCATTAACAGAGACACGCAGAACATGCAGGATTCATATTTAAACAGACTGTTCCTGCTTAATATTTACAGATATTAGTCCGTATCGTGGTTTGATGTAAGCGCAATGACCTATTTTTAATTCATTCATTCAAAATTTGGCAAATTAGGTGTCATTCTGCGTTAAACTGTAAATTCCGTTTTTATGACTGGATTCCGCGATTCTTGCAATCGAAACACGCCACGACGTTCTCTTTATGTTTGCCTGAGCCCTCAAATCAAAACACTGCTGACTCCTTGCAGTCTGCGATTTCTGATCTGCGTTTTCCTTATCCCGTTAAAAAAAAAAAACACATATTACAGTAACCATATTCCTTCCGTTCGAAAAAAAAAAAAAAGCAGAGATCACTTGACTTGGTTGGCCTGCTGCTGTCAGCGACAACTGAGAGGGGCCCCCTTGAGGGGGATCCCGATAACAGTGTCATTACATGTTACTGCATTGACGATCAAAGGGGCGCTCACACAGTGTCGTTGCATTTTATTCTTAACCAGTCGTTGTCTTGGGGCCCCAGGTCAGCTCGGGGCCCCAAGCAATTGCTTGGTTTGCCTGCCTTGTTGCGATGGGCCTGGCTGCCATCATGCAGATTTCAGCTCCGACCTCAATCAAACACACCTGCAACAGCTAATTAAGGTGTTCGGGTTCATTTGACAATTACAGGCAGTTGTGTTGGAGTATGTTGGAACAAAAGTCTGCAGGACCATAGCTCTCCAGGAGCAGGATTGGAGACCCCTGCCAGAGTGGGTTTTAGGACAACATTGTGTTGTCTCCTCTGCTGTATGTTTTTTGGATTCTGGGGAAAACCAGAGCTCCCAGAAGAAACTCACACCAGCATGGGTAGAGCGTGCAAATTTCCCACATTAAGGCCTCCAAGATTAGCAGGGACTCAAATTAATGACCTTCTTGGAATGAGGTAATAGAGTCAGCATGGAAAGAGATTAAAACATAGGTAAACCCTTACTAATACTATTCAAACTGTGTGGCTATGCAAATAAGTTCCACGCCACAGAGATACATACTGTAGCTAGAACTGCAGTCAGTCACATCACTGGAACAGGACGGCATCAATTTGTAAATACCTTCTCCTCATGAAGGATTATGAGGTTCTTTCTGGGGGTTCTGAAATCAGAAATAGTTGAAAGCTCTGAGAAATGTGAAATAAGAAAAGTTTGGGGAGTTCACAGTAACAACAAGCCATGACATCAAGCATCAGTTCAGCAAAAGCAAACATTTCCAAGGCTCTTCTGCATGTTTCATATAGTCAGAACCTTCTGCTCCAACTTCTGAAACTTTCAAGGCACTGACTGTGGAAAATGTCATTACATTACCAAATATCTTACCAGAGACTGGCATTGGTGTGCATTATCAGTATATGACTTTCTAATTTGTCTGGTCCTGGAGACCTACCGTCATGCAGATTTATTTATTTTCACCTTTTATGTGAAAGCAGCTTAATATATCCATCTATCTATCTATCTATCTATCTATATATATATATATATATATATATATATATATATATATATATATATATATATATATAGCAAATTATCACATTGTTATTCATTCAAAAGTAGTGTATTGTGCACATTTTCTTTTTCATTTAAAAGTAGGCCTAATGCAATATATATATGCAAAAGTGTTATAACATTTGGTTTGCAAACACTTTAGACAAATAAGGTGCTTTTTACAGCAGTGTTCCTTTCTGGACCTTGACACTGCAATTTACTTGGCAGTCAATGGGACAGTCACAAGCCTCCTGATTTTCATTCAAAATATCTTAAATTGTGTTCCAAATATGAATTAAGCTTTTTTTTAAGGTTTGGAATGAAGTGGGGGTAAGTGATTAATGACATTTATTCATTATGGGGTGAAATAACCTAATTAGTAAGTAGCCTAATTAATTATTATAATTATGATTTAATTAAATGTTTCAGTTGTGGTCTGTAATATGTGATACTTTTTTCGTTATTTTAATACACTTTTTGTGTTTGAGAGCGAGGCCAAGCTTATTAAATAGTATTTTATTAATTTCTCAGATCTCATCATTGAATGTCAAATTACAGAGATTAACAGATACATTATACAATAAGGTTTTACAACATTTTTACAAGTGTGGTCACTTTTTAATTGTGATAAGCAAAAAAAAAAAAAAAAAAAAAAAAAAGATAAATTATAAAAAAAAAAAAAAAAAAAATCATCTGCATGCAATACTACTCAGATTAGTGAACCTTCCATAAACCATATCAGACAATTTCCAAACATCAGCTGTGGACTGGACAATCAATAATAATAATAATAATAATAATAATAATAATAATAATAATAATAATCTATTTTTTATATAAATTTAGCATTTTACATTAAAATATACCATTTAGGGTATACAGAGTAGCATCAGTTCTAGCAAAGTGTCTATGACATTGTAAATCATGATATTTTAAAGTCAAGAGGGATATAAATGAGTCAAATGTTTTAAACGTATATCTCAGTTAATATTATGCAGTGATTTTAATATAGAACTTTCTATGAAGGTTAAAAATAAAGATACAGTTATATAATAAAAATAAAATAATAAAAATAAAGATAAAACATTTTTTTTTCACAATGAGACCACTATTTAACAAAAAAAGTGTAAAAAAATTGCCACAAGATATCCCTTTGTAAAACCCTCACTATCAAAGACACTAGAGCAGTTCTTTCTGATAGTATAAAAAGACCATCCAACATTTGCTTTTGAAATAGCAGCTTGATAGAACTTAACATTAAGTAATATGACTATAACAATGAATATATAGACATTAAAGTGACCAATTATATGTGAAAAATAAGTTTCGGTACTCTTGAAACAAATCCTTTTCCTCAAAGAAACAGGAATCAAGAGAGCATGAAGGACAGTTAATGATATTCTGTGCAAACAGGTGTAAAGCTCTTATATACACATTTTTATTATTATATTTTTTTTTATTCTATGCCAAACAGAAAACCAATGGGCTATTGGATATTCTTTCTTAAAGAAAAATGCTGAATGTTAGTCTTACACAGCCAATGTTCAAGTTTCGTACAGCATAAAGCCTTTTCACATTACTCGTCAACATTCCCTAATGCATTGAACTCTTTAAGTAAAACATCAAGTCTATAGCATCCTTCTGGTCTTGATATGTGCAAGTCAAACTGTTTTCTGATGATTAGAGTTAAAATTATTTTAAAACCATTTTCTGCTGACATTTCAAAATTCAGTTTACGGTTACCAGACAATTTTCAAGATGTATCGTTATGTGGGTGGTTTAGGCGTACTAGATACATCAAGCACAGCACAAGGCCAAAGGCTGTTCCATGATAAAAAGAACATCATTTGATATCCCCCGCCAAAATTCATAATTGACTAAATTTCCTTACCAGAAAGACCATGCTGGTTGATAACCTTCACCAGCTGAGATGTGTTGGTGAACCGCTTGGCCACGCTAGCTTTGCTGATCCAGACTAGAATCAAACCTCAAAATTCATGCTAGCTTAAACTCTCAACAAGAATTATCTTCTCAACAAGGATGTTGTGGCATTCAGATAAAAAGCTTGACCTTTGACTAGTTTGCTACATGCTTCCATTCCAACACCATAGCAACAGGTTATCTCATCACCAAAAGCCACCAACACTCATCAGTTTCACACACACAAAAGCCATTAGAGTTTCTGTTATTATTTATATTTGATGATAGATGAAAACTGCTGCGTTTAAAAGCCAACCAAATCCAAGAATGAACAAATATGATACATAATGAATGGGGGCAGTTTGCTTTCTGAAGCACACCCATTAATAATTTACATGACCTCCAAATAATAAATTAACAAATGAATAAATAAACAAGCAGGCAAGCAAACATCAACAAACCCGTTTTAATTTTTTATTTTTTTTTCTCCCCCATTATGGAAAAATATCACTGATATAATATAGTCTTTTTCACAGAATTAGTCCTTGAGAGGGCTTAATCAGTGTATTTATGTTTCTCAAATGTGGCTTTCAGAGACGCAACGATCTTGTTACTTTATGCAAATGACAATTCAGACGTTCAGAGAAAGTTTCTCTGAGTTTCCAGCGCAGAGCCTTTTTTAGTCCTAGTCTCATGGCTGAAAAGCACAATGATAAAGCACAAAGGGGCTTAGCAAAGGATGGATAGCACAGTGTTTTGCAAAGTGGGCACTGATAGAGAACGTGCACAGTCACAGAACAGTGGCATTGTGTCCCTCCATTTTCGGGAGTCTGGAGTCCTGCACTGTACCCATGGTGACCAAAAGAGGGCGGCTGTCCTCAGGGCCGCTTGCACGAGTCAAAGAGATGGGCCTCTGCTGGCCAGGATGAGGTGGGGGAGGCTGGGGCCCCGGCATGGGCTCCATGGGCAGGCCCTGCTCCTGGTAGCCATACCCAATATTCCCACACGGGAAGCGCCGTAGTCTGTAGAGTGGAACTGGTGCTAGGGTGGCCGAATCCAGGAGTAAAGGAGTTGGCGCAGGAGGGGGCAAAAGTGGTCGACACAGGCCTTGTTGCTGCTGATGCTGTTGGCATTGGAGCTGCTGCTGTTTGTGCTGTTGCTGCAGGCCCAGAGCTTCAGCTACTGTCACAGTCCGGCCCGCTTGTTCCTGCCCTTCACCTGGGATCCGTGGACTGCTTGCCTGTCTTTGTGCCTGTGTCTGCTGTCTCTTCTGCTGCTGCTGTAGAAACCATGAGCCATAGGTGGGGTTCCACAGGTTGGTGGGCTTTCCGTTATGGCTCTCCTTCTCTAAAGGGTGGGGCTGCATGAAGCCCAAATTCACATGCCCTCCATCCTGGGTGGTCAGGGGAGTTGCAGAGGAAGGTTTGGCAGCTGGTATGGGGGCAGTTACTACCGGGGGTTGGTGGTGGTGATGGGGATGAGGCTGAGATTGGGGAGCTGGTGGAAGTTTGCTGTCAATGAGAACAGCCTCCCCATCTCTCTTCGGCTGATCGGAGTGGCCGGCAGATGAAGCATCGTCGGTGCCCTGAGGGGTTACAACCAATGAGGGGGCCGAAGGGTCTTCGGGACGCATGGGTACCCTCTCCTCTTCCTCAGGGATGGGGCCATACTCTACAGGCAAAGGCACATGCACCACATCTGGATCCTAGGGGAAATTAATAGTCTGTTATTTACCTGTGCAGTCAAACTTCCCAGTGTAAAGATTGTAGGTGAAGAACATTACAATTTAATACATGAAAACTAAATAAAATAATACGAATAGATCCCAACATACTACTACTACTACTACTACTACTACTACTACTACTACTACTATTAATAATAATAATAATAATAATAATAATAATAATAATAATAATAAATAAGAAAAGTATCATACCTTATCTAAAATATTTTACACAAATTAAATTAAATTAAATTAAATTAAATTAAATTAAATTGAAGGGGTCATATGATGTTTCTAAAAATAATATTATCCGTGTATTTGGTGTAATGAAATGGGTTAGGGGGGGTTTAAGGTTAAAAAAAAAACATTTTTTATCATTATTGTTTCTCCCATGTGACCTGCCTTTCTGAAATGTGTCTTTATTACAAAGCTCATCGTCTGAAAAGCATGGTGTGCTCTGATTGGCCAGCTATCCAGTGCGTTGTGATAGGATGAATGCCTCAAGCGAAATGCCTTGTGTGGCAAAAACAATAAAACCCATTACAAACGAGGTATGTGTTGCATCCAATGGGAACATAAATACTGATTATAACGACTCACACGTCTTATTATGTGTTGTGTATTGCGCTGCATAAACATAAAATCATGTCTGTATTTGTGATCGGAGAAATGACAAAAAACAATTTCTATTCCCCCTGGAATGGGTCGATGGTGAGGATTGGGGGTGGTGAAGGGATGCTGAAAGAATAGAGAGAATGAAGATAAGGCTACTAAGATTATTTATATTGTTTCTCTCTCAAGGTGGTTGGATAGATGGTGCGGTTATTGATAGTTAATTTGGCCGTGTTTATTATCTGCGCATGCTCCTATTAATTTGTTAATATCACGTTGTAGGCTACTCACACAGGAAACAGTCCTTATCCTCAGTAAAATGCGTTGTAAGCATATTTGGGTTGAACTGTTCTAGAACAGTGTTGTAAATACAACCCATCCTCTGATTTCTAGTCGTGTCCCCTTTTGGGACGATCAAACAAAGTAGTTCCCCATCGAGGGAGAGACGATGCGTCGATAACGCTTTGGGAACGCATTCTGCGTGAGTGCGTCTGAAGCATCCATGTCAACTAGTCCAATGGCGAGAGTGAGCGTCAGGAGTGACGTCACGACCAGGAATTGATAAAAACCCCAACCGGAGCAACCGGTGTTAGCTTTCTGTGCCTCAGCAAGCGATCTGTGTCAAACCTGTCTGTCATATTTACTGTTGTCTTGTGCAAAGTTTATATACTATGGCTAAGCAACTATTCAAACCGTGTGTTTCTCCCTGCCCGCGTTATTTAACGGGTGAGGATACACACAAGCTTTATGTAGTTTGTTTGGGAGTGGAGCATGCGTTATCAGCCTTCGAGGAGACTGATTGCCCGCATTGTGAGAAGCTTTCGCTTCGCATGCTCCGCTCCCGCTTGTCACTCTTTGATGAGAAGAGCGGCGAGCCTCGCGCTCCTCAGGGTGCAGGACCCGCTTCTGCTGAGGCAGAACGGAGAATGCATTCCTGGGGTTCGCAAATGGATCTCTCAGCGGGGTTGGAGACGGGTCCGAGGGCTCTTTCTCCTCCCTTACCTGGGAGATCCATAGCTCAAACTCCGGTGTCGGAAGCCCGCCCCGCGGCTTCTTCCGCCCGGGGGGAGAGCCCATTGCTTCATTGCTCCAGCTCCGAGGAGTTAGATGTAACGGGCAGTGAAGGTGACACAATCAGGGGGGAAGAGGATTCGCCATCTCTTTCCCCAGCATATGAGGAGTTGGTTGATGTATTAACACGAGCTGTAGATAAATAACATATATCTTGGCCATCTGATAAACAGAGCGCTCGTCCTAAAAGCAAATTAGACGAGCGTTTTCTGTCTTCTAAAACATCGCCTACATCACGGGGTCTCCCTTTTTTCCCTGATCTTCACAGTGAGCTGTCTAGATCGTGGAATAAGCCATATTCATCACGTCTTTTCAGCCCTCAAGTGCGCATTTATTCTGATATAAGAGGGCTGAAAGAAAATGGTTATGAGGCGATGCCCCGGGCGGAGCAGACGCTCGCGAGCTATCTTTCCCCTGGTTCAGCGTCATCTATTAAGAACCCGACTTTGCCCACGAAGCCTTTAAAGATCACATCTAATTTAGTGGGTAAAGCTTACACAGCAGCAGGTCAGGCTGGAGCTTGCCTTCACTCGATGGCTTTGCTTCAGGCTTATCAGGCTGAGCTGCTGGGGGAGTTAGATAACAGCGATGGAGTCAGCCGTGACGAAATTCGCGAACTTCGTCGGGCTACGGATTTATCTCTCAGGGCGACTAAAGAAACAGCACGTGCTATTGGTAGATCTATGGCTGCTTTGGTTTCTACAGAAAGACACCTTTGGCTTAATCTTTCAGATATTAAAGATAAAGATAGATCTTTTCTTTTAGATGCTCCCATTTTTCATGAAGGTCTGTTTGGTGATGCTGTGAATGAAGTGGTTGAAAGATTTCAAGAAAATAAAAAGCAATCTGAAGCTTTTAAAAGTTTTCTCCCTCGCCGTTCTAATCCTGATGCTGCTGGGCGTGCAAGGCAGCCCCAGCCATCATGCTCCTCATATCGTGTTTTTCAAAAAGAGAGTGTTGCGTCTCGCGCTCCTCCTCAAAAATCACGGGGACCGAGCCAGCACTCACAGCCAAAGCAATCTAAGCAGAAGCCGGATCTGAGGACCGTTCTTCTCGCTAAGAAAGCTTCGGCTCAGAAGAAAAGGTCCTGACGCCAAATGGGTCAGACCTGTGAGGGCAGCCCCAATCGAGACGGTGCGGTTTACACCTCAGTATACGGTGCCCGTCCGGTCTCGGTGCTCTCACGGGGCCGTCCTGCCAACCCCGCCACCCTTGGTGCCTCGGGGCGCAGCGGTCTCCAGCAGGTCTCTGGCGCTGTGTCTCCCAGACGTTGCGTCAGGCTCGCTCCCTCTGAGGGGGGTCCAAGAGCAGTTAGCTCAGGTGGTTCCTGCGCTTCGGCTTCAGGTCCCCGAACTAGCTGTTCAAATCACACCAGAGGCCAGCCTCGAGAGGCTGGTTCCCTTAGTAGAATGTCTGACAGAATGGAAAAGTCTGCCGAATATATCTCAATGGGTCCTGCAGATAGTAGAGAAGGGTTACAGAATCCAGTTCGGTTCTCGTCCCCCACGCTACAACGGGGTGTTGCTCTCAGTAGTGCATCCCGAGCAGGCTCTGGTCATGGAGCAAGAAGTGAAATCTCTTTTAGCGAAAAATGCTATAGAGCAGGTGTATCCTCCCGACAGGGCATCGGGTTTTTACAGCCGTTATTTCATTGTTCCAAAAAAGGATGGAGGGCTGCGTCCCATTTTAGATCTTCGTCTGTTGAATCGTACAGTTCAGAAATTAAAATTCAAGATGCTGACACTCAAACAGATCGTGACTCAAATCAGATCCGAGGACTGGTTCGTCACAATAGACCTAAAAGATGCGTACTTCCATATCTCCATCCTCCCTCAGCACAGGAAGTTCCTAAGGTTTTCTTTCGGGGGCAAAGAATACCAGTATCGGGTACTTCCCTTCGGTCTAGCTCTCTCACCCCGCACATTCACGAAATGCGTAGATGCAGCTCTGGCCCCGCTCAGGCTGCAGGGCATACGTATTCTGAATTACCTGGACGACTGGTTGATTTTAGCAGAATCAGAACAGTTGGCGGTTCGGCATCGAGATGTCGTCCTCGCTCATATGCAAAAGTTGGGTTTGAGGCTCAATACCAAGAAGAGTGTGCTATCTCCATTACAGAGGACCACTTTTCTTGGGGTGGTATGGGATTCGGTCACGATGCGAGCCTCTCTTTCGCCCGCTCGTGTAGCCAACATCCTCGCAGCCACTTCGGAGCTAAAGCTAGGCCAGTCACGCACTGTAAAACAGTTTGAGAGATTGTTGGGTCTCATGGCAGCAGCGTCCAATGTGATCCCCTTTGGCCTGCTGGGCATGAGACCTTTACAGTGGTGGCTCAGGACCAGAGGGTTCTCCCCGAGGGGAAACCCACTTCGTTTCACTTCGGACCCCGTCCACTGCTCTGTTGGCTCAGTTCTTGAGTTTTTACAAGACCGCTTCGCTTCTGGTCTATGTCCATCCACCTTAAAAGTTTACGTGGCGGCCATCTCGGCTTTCCATGCCCCAGTGGGTGGTGCATCTCTGGGTCGAGACCCTCTTATCTCTCTCGTTTCCTTCGTGGCACCTTGAGGCTGAGACCTGCAACTCGTTCTAGAGTGCCGGCCTGGGACCTGGCTATAGTTTTAGAAGGCCTTTCTAGGGCTCCGTTTGAACCCCTAGATTCGGTCTCTGAGAAGTTTCTTTCGTTTAAGACTACTTTTCTCCTTGCTATTTCGTCCCTTAAAAGAGTCGGAGACCTTCAGGCTCTCTCGGTTTCTCCCACCTGCCTTGAATTTGCACCTGGGATGGTCAAAGCATTTCTCTACCCGAAGCAGGGATACGTCCCTAAGGTACCGACCGTTGTTCCGAGACCTATTGTTCTGCAGGCTTTCTGTCCTCCCCCGTTTGCATCATCGGACCAGGAAAAGTCTAACCTCTTGTGCCCGGTGCGAGCATTGGACACTTATGTTCATCGGACTTCTTCTTTTCGGAAATCCGATCAGCTGTTTGTTTGTTTCGGGTCACCTAAGATAGGTCTTCCTGCCACTAAACAGACACTTAGTAAGTGGATAGTTGGGGCTATCCTTCTTGCCTATGAGTCTTCTGACCTACCGTGCCCTTTGGGGGTCAGAGCTCATTCTACTAGGAGTATGGTGGCCTCTAGAGCCTTATTATCTGGGGCCTCTCTTCAGGATGTTTGTGATGCGGCAGGCTGGTCCTCGCCACTCACATTCGTCAGGTTTTATAGCCTAGACCTGGACGCTACTCCCGGGTCTCGGGTTTTTAATTCTAGAGGCGTTGGGTTTTCTGTCTGACACTCAGGCACTTGTAATATGGCGGTTTGGGTATTCTCGTTCCCAAAGCGTTATCGACGCATCGTCTCTCCCTCGATGGGGAACGTCTCGGTTACGTCTGTAACCTCGGTTCCCCGAGAAGGGAACGAGACGATGCGTCTCCCTGCCATACTTCCTTCGTTCCTGTGATCGACTTGCTTCGGCACTGTCGAAGCTAACACCGGTTGCTCCGGTTGGGGTTTTTATCAATTCCTGGTCGTGACGTCACTCCTGACGCTCACTCTCGCCATTGGACTAGTTGACATGGATGCTTCAGACGCACTCACGCAGAATGCGTTCCCAAAGCGTTATCGACGCATCGTCTCGTTCCCTTCTCGGGGAACCGAGGTTACAGACGTAACCGAGACGTTTTGCTTTCACAATGAAACAACTTTTCCACGGCATGGCGGAGGCGACAACAGCAAAAATAAAGTTACGGTTTCTTTATTTGTGTGAACATATGGGCGGCGTTATGCAAATCTTTCCACATCGTGAAGTATACATGTGGGGGCGTGTTAGAATGAGCCATTTTAGGAGGGTGTGGTTGACTCTTAACTTTTATAAAGAATATCTATTGGGATTTGAGACTTTAGTCTTTGCAACTTTACAGATCTTCTTTATGCAGCAAGAACTGGTAACACTAATTGCATCATTTGACCCCTTTAAATTAAATGCAACTTCAGTGAGCCAAATAAACAGAGAGCTAAGAATATTAAATGTGGCATAGAGCAGTGGTTCTCAACTAGTTTGGCCATAATACCCATATTTTACCATGGTCATAAAGTCACGACCCACATTTTCTTTAGGATATACCTCTACAAATACACAAGCAAAAAAAAAAAAAAAAAAAAAAAAATTGACAGTTAAGACTTGAATATAAGAATATGATTAATACTGATAAACAGCCTATAAGGTAAGACTATTAAATAGCAGTCCCAAACTAGTTTGTGTTAATACAGTTATGTTGGAATGAGCCACCACAGTCATTTAAATGTGTTCAATATAACACAAAGTGAAAATAGCATGGCATTTTTGGGTTATGGAAACAACAGGTACCATGGTGAATACACAATACTAACATGAACTGTTATGAAACATGGAAATTGCTCCTGAATAGAATGAATATCATACCTTCATTCAAATCCTTCCCAGGTAACACAAAGCACCAGTTGTGTGATTTTTTGTTACTTTACTAATGGTAGTCTAATGGTTAGAGATCTGGACTCGTAATCCAGAGGTTGTGCGTTTGAGTCTCGGGCCAGCAGGGATCGTAGGTGGTGGAGTGAATGTCCAGCACTCTCTCCCACATTCAGTACCATTACTGAAGTGCCCTTGAGCAAGGCACCAATCCCCCAACTGCTAAATGGCTGCCCACTGCTCTGGTTGTGTGTTAATGGTGTGTGTGTTCACTGCTGTGTGTGTGCACTTTGGGTGGGTTAAACGCAGACCACAAATTCTGAGTATGGGTCACCTTGGGTTTTTCGTGATAAACAGTGCGCTGGCCACATTTCCGTGATATACTACAATATAATATACTATGGTATAACATCTGATAGGGCAGGATAATTTGTTTCTGTGGTGAGTAGTGATGGGTCAGTCTTGAACGATTCGTTCAAATTCTTTAGGTTCTGTACTGGAATTAGTCAAGTAGTTCACCTGTTTCAGTCAATGCAGTATTGAGCAGGAAAGAGAATTGATTAGTTCATCTCATGATTCTTCGGGGTCTTTCATGTCATTCGTTCATCACGTGACAGACCCATAAGCTTTGACCGATGCAGTCTGAGCCAGAAATAGACTTAATAATACTAATAACCAACTCTTTATTACCATTGTTACAACATTCATTGTATGGAAAATAACCATCGTGACAGAAATTCACACATTTATAAACTGTAAGAAGAAAAGGCAGTTTGACAATAGAAATGCAGTAACTGTAAGAGTAAATAATAATTATAATAATGATGATTATGATGATGATAATAATGACTGTGCACTGGTTTGTAAGGGAGCTTGTAAATTTATTTGGTCTATCCAATGCTGTCACGTCACGTGACAAAAGAACGAATGATAGGTTAAAGCCTTATATGCATTATTATTGTTGTTGTTGTTGTTGTTGTTGTTGTTATTATTATTATATAGTACAAAGATTAAAATTAAGGCAGTACACTTAAAATAATAAAGACAAAAACAAAAACAAAAAAACACAGATATGTTGCCAAGGTAATTCCTTATGAGCTTATATGGGTCTGTCACGTGATGAATGAATGACGGATGACTCGACAGATGAACTAATTACTTCTCTTTCCGACTCAGACTGCATAGGTTAAAGCTTATGGCGCTGTCAAGTGATGAAGGAACGACTCAAACCCAATGACTTTTCAGATAAGAGGTGAGGTGAACTTATCATAGATGAAGACCCACGTAAACAATGTTTCTAATAGCATTATAGTTTTGTATTGTTTGTAGTGTGATCAGCATTTGCGTGAGTACTAGTAGACATAATAGGGATAAAAAAGATAAAAAGAATGAAATTAACAAAATTACTGGATTTTTTTTTCTTTTTGCTGAACTAGACTCAAAGGTCTGAGTCAGTAAAATGATCCGAACTTCCCATCACTAGAGGTGAGTGACTTTTTTTCATATCAAGTTATGAAATCAATGATAGAATAATGATACTGTCATTAAGCCTAACAAGATCTCATCTAATTTTTCTCAGGTACTCTTTACTTAAACTGCAACTGACAACAGCTTTCATGCACCTCTTTCAAAGTAAAACTCTCACATCAGAAAAAAAAAAAATATATATTTAGAATTATGTTTTTTTTTGTTTTTATCATTGTTGTTGCTGATGTTGATTCTTTTTACTGTACACTCCGCGACCTACTCAGAACAGTCTTATCACAAACTTTTGGGTTGCAACCCACCATTTGAGAAACACTGGCCTGTTCGATGATGTGCACTGCTATATTCTGACAAACTCCCTGTGCACAGTATACATAATACATATTGCAATACAATTTGAAAATGCTACAGCATGAACAAACAAGGTTTTAAGATTTAGTACCTGCAGACAATAGTCAATTCTCTCCAGAATAGTTGAGAAGTTTGGTCTGTCTTCTGGTTGATGCTGCCAACTCTGTGTCATTATCCGGTACCTAAAAAAAAAAAAAAAAAAAAAAAAAAAAATTATATATATATATATATATATATATATATATATATATATATATATATATATATATATATATATATTTTATTATTATTATTAATAATAGAAATAATACGATGAAAGTGTATATGTATATATATAAATATATATATATATATATATATATATATATATATATATATATATATATATATATATATATATATATATATATATATATATATATATATATGTATTAATTTTCACTCACACTGGCCCGGGGCAGTTCTTGGGTGGGTCCATCCGGCCTCCGTTAGTAACAAACTCCAACACCTCTTGGTTACTGCGGCTCGGGTATGGCATATACCCCAGAGAGAAGATCTCCCACAGCAGAACACCAAATGACCTGAAAAACAAGTTGAAAGGAGGGAAAGTGAAGAGTACAGTGAGATGAAAGCATAGTAATTATGGAAAGAAGCATATTAGAGTGTGAAAAAAAAAACAGTGGGGTTGCAATAGCATATGACAGAACTTGAAGCAAATTAATCTTTTAAATATGTAATTATATCACAGTGCTCACCATGTATCTGTTTTCGAGGTAAAGATTCCTTCCATAAAGGCCTCAGGAGGCATCCATTTGACTGGCAGCATAGCACGGCCTCCTTTCCTGTAATAGCTGGCTCTGTGAAAATAAATAAATAAATAAATAAAAATAAAAAAATAAAAACATGCCCAGACAAAAAATTATATTAAAAAAGCGGTGAACATTGTTATGGATGCCCACAGCAGCAGAGTGGAGTGAATTGTTAACTCCAGTCCTGGATCAGAGAGAGTGAAAAAGCACTGGAAAATGAAAAGAAAATAAATTATATAAAGACAAGATGGCCATTTCTTGTAGCTGATTCATATTCATGTTCTCTGAAGCCTTGACTTGATCCTTGGTCTCTAAAATGGTTACTAAATGAAGCCTGGGGTTAATTGCGTGCATATGGCTTGACCTTGTGTTAAAAAAAGAAAAAAGTATTATAATTAAAAAGAGTAGCACTCATACTAATGTTGTGGGTGGCTAAATTAATGCATTTTAAGCAATGACTGTACTAATAAGTTAATCTTGCTTGTTCATTAAACATACAAGTTTAAGAAGTTACATTTAGCATGTTTTTCTTTTTCTAACTGTTAGTTTGAGTCACTGCTTTTAGAGTCTCCACTCTATTAAGTCGAAATTAGTTGGAACAACTTTTTGGTCATCAACCAAAAACAACAACAATATTGTGTTTAAGCTAAAACTTTTAAATAAATACATAATCATGCTTAATTTATACCTTTACTCATAATATAAAGTAATGCCACATTTCACATAATTTCTGGACAAGAAAAGCAATTTAACTGAATGTTGCATCATCCTAAACATAGAGCTTCCTGATTTTAGAACAGTAAGTTAAGGTTATGGTAGTTAGGTCAAAGGTTTATGAAAAGTTACATATTTAGTTGATTTGAAATTCTTGCTTAATTTGCTTGTGGCAATCCATAGTATAATGGTTTAATTATACATACCGATATTATGGACAATGCAAGCAAATTTTCAAAGATGATTTAATGAATCAAGACAACTGCTTTTCCATCCTTACTGAAGTGAATCCAGTAGTCATAAGACAGCTGAAGACTGAATGTAGCCACTAAATCCAAGTACATGTTCACAGATACACCTCCTTATTGGTTCTGGACCAACATTCCATTCAATAAGATTTTAGAGTTAAACTTGGGACATAATGGAATAGAGATATTGGTCAAGTACCAAAAAATGATGTTGATCCAGCAAAATGTTCTACTTGAGTAAATCACATCATGCCCACTGATACCAAGACTGCACCTTAACAGGATTTACACATGTAGGACACATTCAAATTCAGATGCAAAGATGCAATTGCAGATGCAAATTTCAGTCGGACTTCACTATGCAGAAAATATTCATGACCTGAAAATCATCTGCACTGTGCCTTTGACGCTATATGCAAGATATATTTGCAAGTAAGTGTCATGTAAAGGTACAGTTGTAGCAGTAACAACACCACATTCACATTTAACTAATGAATCTGGCAGACTTGCTTATCTAAAGCAACATACATTGTATTCAAGAATATACGGGAATTAAAAATGATATAAATATATAGATATATCCTCACTGCAAAAGTCCTAAATTAAATTGTGCCATGAAAATAACTTAGATGAATATCTGCAACACTGTTATAACACAGTCACTATTTACATATAATATTACGCTTACTTATAGCACAAACCAAAAATGACAATTATGTCATTAATTACTTTTACAGTATGTTGTACAGTATGACTTACTTTCGTAAGTGGAACATAGAATTAGATATTTCAAATCATGTCTCCGGTTTCTCCATACAATGAAAACT
Organism: Carassius auratus; assembly: GCF_003368295.1. Lineage (NCBI taxonomy): Eukaryota > Metazoa > Chordata > Actinopteri > Cypriniformes > Cyprinidae > Carassius > Carassius auratus. The sequence continues at coordinate 7,713,119 of NC_039284.1, forward strand.
TAATTTGTCTTCCAGGTTGCATACAGGTTGTATGTAAAGCTGGAGTAAATAATTGTCTTAGCAGCCTCACAGAACACTGCGATACTGCATATAAGTTATACACAGGCAAGCACCACACATTTATACAAATATAGCTTCACTGAATGCAGTCTTATCTGAAGACATATTCTTCACATTTCTCATAGTGTGATCACTGTCTGTCTGAAACCATTTTCTTCATCCAGAGCTGATGCTATCAAGATCTAGTTCCAATATATGAACCTCTGCTGACAACAGTGAAAAAGAAATAAAGTGAGCGAGAAAAGAAAAAAAAGAGACAAATAGGTCTTTTTTCTTCTTCTTCTTTTTTTATTTTTTTTTATTTTTGCCATTAGCTACCCTGAGGTTGCTAAAGCAATATTCTTGTGTATAATGCTGAGCATTCATAACAAAAATCAAACAAGGCTGAAGCTGAAAAAAATATAATGGCCACTATCTCCAAAACAAAAGCATTTGCACTTTTGTCAAAAATCCTGATGATGCCGGTCTGTTCGAGCTCTGGTTCTATATAATCTAGCGTGTGGTTTGCTGGGGTTGTGGCAGCCTGTTCTACCTCCCTCAGGAAAACACACCTCACATACTAACATAACACTCATGTTTCCACCAATCTCAGCCATGCCAACAGATTTCGCATGTCAGGACTCAGGAGAAACCAACGATGAAACCCTCTGAAGTATGAAATCAAGAAGAACACAAAACTTTTGTATCACTACTGACTATACAGTCCTCGGTGGGATGGATTGTTGCCACAGGCGAGCAGATTGAAGAAAGTAGATGAGGCAGGGGAAGGAACGTTTGGGATTGTGAAGTTCTTAAATTAAATTCTAAGAGATAAGTTGAAAAATATCTTCATGGTTATATTCGTATTTTGAATATCAGTTTAAAAAAGCGTTATGTTTATGGCTGTATCTTTCTCATTCTAGACAGAACTATACCCCCCAATCTAATTCAATATGCAAGGCACCATAGTAGAAACAAAGAGTTGTAAAACTTCCCTCCAAAGGGTACCATTCCTCATTGGCTCACTCAAATCCTGAGGGTGTGACATCATCCCCCTATATATATATATATATCACTAATTTCCCGATCAGGTGGTTATTTTAGATTCAGGAATTCCAGGAGAAGATGCTGAGCTTAAAGCCTTAAAAACCACGCTAAGCTTGTGCCAGGCTTCGAACTTGACTATTCATTCATCAAGATCTTCTGATCTCAGTTGTATCACACTTGAGGTTGTTCATTGTTTGCTCATAACTGGAGTCCAATTTGCTACATGCTCTAAATAGTATCGTACAGTAAGAACGTTCTTAGACTTGACAGACAGTTGACACTGAGAGGTCAAGTAAATACTTACAGCGGATCTAAATATTTATAATTAATCATGACTAGTTATGATTGATTATTCATATTTCCCCTTTGAGCTGATTGGCTACAACGGCATATGATTGGGCAAAAAATAAATCAATAAATAAAATCTGTGTAGTGCAATATGAGTCACCAATATTTCCTAGAAATAACAACTGAATATATTAAATCTGAATACCCACTTAAAGTGAATTTCAACATTTATTAGTACACCAGAATATACAGTACATTACGTCAGAATCAACAATAACTACAGGACACAAAACTCTAAGTTTAAATCATATTGCCTTTAACAAAAACTTATAATTAGTCTGATTTTGGATCAAGGTGTATCAGGGAGTTTACAGGATGTTCTTGTGTTTTAAAACAGCAAGACAACACATAATGCAGCTGATTGTAATATTTAAAAATAAGTATGCTCCATACCAATTTAGTGCTCAAAGCTCTCATAGTCCTCACGAACATTTGGACTCTAACAGTAACCATGTTAAAATGTATTGTTAAATGTGGTGAATTTAAAAGGCTATAGTTGTTTTATATTAAGTTTTTTTTTTTTTTTTTTTTTACTTATTATTTTAAAGCACGGTGCTTTAAAGAGGGCCAGTACAGAGATAAAGCTTGTCAGAAATAGATTTATTATGCTAACACTGTAACAGTTTGCTGTCAACAGGTTAAAGCCCTCTCCAAGACACTGCATCTGCACCTCTTTAAAGCACCATGGTAAAAAAGATAAAAGCTTAAAGATAAAATAAAAATAGTTTGTTGGGAGACTAATCGACCATCCTGACCTATCCCGAGTGATAATGAAACACAGTCAAAAATCGAGGAAACCTCTAGAGTTAACTATGTCCATTAAAACCGACCACATCTCAGCATCCTCAAGTCTCGGAGGATAAGATAAAATATTCACGCAAACCTCCACTGTAATTCTACCCATCCCCAATCACATTTTCCATTTTCCTCACAGCTCTGAACTCCTGCGTTGTCGGCAGAGCTCAGCGGGAAAGTGCAAGGAAAATCTACATCAGCAATTAGAGAGCACTTTTATGGCAACACTCCAGAGGAAGTACAACAATGCTCCATCTTTCCCCCTTAGATTTTCTCAGGTTAATAATACCCTTCTTTCACCAGCTAAGTGAGCCATTTTCAGACACACGTTCCAGTTGGAGTTGAAAGGCAGTCAAGCTCACAACTCCTTTCACTTCGTCACAACAGATTCACACTAGTGCCAAATGATCTATCTCTCCAAAGATAGTCTATAGCTTATTAAAGCTGGATATTGTTGGTTGTAATACAACACCACATGGCTTTACTAACTATTCTGATAAGTAAGATAGTAACTGACTGATTGATTCTCAGCGATATAGTCTGGTGCAAAGGCTAGGTAAGATTTCCTTGTTTTTGATCTAAAATGAACTTGACAGTCACTGTGCTTTTTTGCATTATAGAAAAAAAAAACAGCTGTGACATTTTGATGATAGCTCTTTTTGTGCACCTTTCACAGAAAAAATGTCAAGAGTTTTAAGTGGCACTTAACTTTAAACTTTTAAGTTCAGAATATTAGTCTACTGATATAAGTTCACGACACTTATAAAGAGTAATATGATTACAGAGGAACAAATGATAAAGTGGGACAGTTAAGCTTGAATATGAATTTTATTTTGAGTTACCACCAACCAATTTACAACCGCCAGCTGGAAATTCAATGGTAGGGAAAATTATAGTTTTACTACTTTAAAAAGATGTGCCTGAGATTTAGAAGTTAACTTTATTATTATTATTATTATTATTATTATTATTATTATTATTATTATTATTATTCAAGATGTGAAATGTATCTGAAAATTTGAAAATGGTTACAAAAAAATAAATAAAATTAAATAAAGCACAGACTCCTTTCTGGCTTGTTTTAGACATGAAAATGAAAAATGAGTGCCACTTTAGCATTATTCTGGCCATTGATGAGAAGAGGTCTTTCGATGTTCATAACAGTTTGAACAGCGTGTAAACTATAGGAGTGTTTTGGTAGTATGTTTTGTCTAACATAGCCAAGGTCGTGAGCGATTGCACGAGAGAGAATGTTTGACCATTTAAATAAATAGGAAATAGAAATCGACCCTTTGAATTAGCTGAGTGCCTACTAAATAATTTTGCTTGGCTCTTGCCTTAAAATTAGAAATAGGCTGATAATAAAGGCTCGCAAATGGGTTTTCAGAATGAGATACACTTATCTTTTCTCAACTGAAATACTGTGGAGGAAAAACAGCCTCTAAACAGTCCTTCATATTTTATGGCCAACTGAATATTGGATATAAACATAGATGCAAAATAGAACTGTCATGTTTTTTTTTTTTTTTTTTTTTTGAGTCTGCAATCTCCAATTTCCATGAACTGGTGCTTGTTTATGTTATTGTATTTTATTTACTATTTTGTGAACCTGTAAGGGTGATATTAAGGTGAATTATGAGATCATGATGCCGTACTGAAATATGTAGCATACCTGTAGATGTCTCTGGCCATGCCAAAGTCTCCTATCTTGGCCACCCTCCCCAGACCTTTGCAAGTCAGAAGACAATTTCTGGCAGCAATATCCCTGTTAAGAATAAAGAGTGATTATTCTGATGGTCATATTCAGAATAGAGAGACATTTACCTCAGATATTAATCTGATTTAAAAAAATATCCGTTACAAAAAATATTCAGTATCATCGTATAGTCACAGTTTATCTTGAGATGTTTATGCTGTCTTGTTTCTCCTGTAAAATGCATTGTTGTTTCATCGTGAAATATATTAAAGAAAACTGCATTTAGATTACCCTCTCCTTGTTACCCGCCAGGACACATATTTTATGCTAAGATCTATTTTCAGTAACTTTAGGTTTGCTAGCTTAAAATGTGTAGCAATTGTGAGCAATAGTGTTTCCAGTCCCGTTACTCATTCATTTTGTGCAGAGGTTTCTGTGTGGTCCCACAGATCTGGTGTGGAGGCCGCTGGCATGTACTATTTTGAACAAGCAGATTCAAAGCAACTCAACACTTCAGGACTTCCAAGCTTTTATTGTGGACTGTTTAAAGTTTGGAGTTTGTTTAAAAAGGAGAGGACAGAACATCACAGCTTGCTCTATTGGCTTCTTCAAGAACCAGTTGTGTATGGAACTCATTTGAGTGCAACCTGTTAAATAAGTCCCAGTTTACTTTGACAGTTTTGTATGTCTAATGTAGAGACTTTGGGACATGCAATCCAGCTTTCAGGTGCAAACATGGACAATGCTCTTTTCCTCGGCTCTTATTTAAAAGTGCACCCTGTTCGTATAATCGCTTTGTTGCTCAAAAAGTGGAAAGAAGCTTTAACAGATTCTGAATGTACTTTGTAGCTTGACTATTGTAATGGTTTCGTTCAGCCCAGTGTTGAATATAATTTTCCTTTGATATTTTTTTTCCAGACTGTACAAGTTTTTTTTTCTTTTCTTTTTTTTTTTCTTTTTTTTTTTTTTTTTAACTGGTAATTCTAATGCTTTTGTGCATGATGCTGATAAGAAATTGTTATGCGGTTTGATTGTTAAGATTTTGAACAAGGACAATTTAAATGGGAAAACTGACACTCCATGGAGAGCTCGTTTAGGTTTGATTGATGGTGTTGGACCTGAATGGAGAGCGTTGTATAAACCTCCATTGTTGAAGAAAGTTGCTGATTTGCCATGGAGAGTTTTACATTCAGCAATTGCTGTTAATGCTTTTATTCCTGTGTTAAACCCTGATATTAATCATGACTGCCCTTTTTGTACTTGCCGTGAGGCACTTTTTCACTGTTTTATGGACTGCTGTCATCTCTTGCCACTGTTCTCAAGGTTGGAAGATCTTTTTAAATTGTTTGGTGTAGTTTAGTGTTTGTTTTTTTAGGCTATAGGTATTTTTTTACCTATCATGCATTCCCAGGGAATTGGACCCCCAACATTGCGCTTGTTAACCCAACGCTCTACCACTTGAGCTACAGGAACACTATCTTGATCTGCAAGTTATGAGGAAATCTAATCTCCAAGACTATTCTTTGTTTCTTTTGAAGGTCATGTCATGTTTCCAGGTCTCCAATTCCATGCATCTAAAGGTTTTTGGTACTGCACACCGAGTATTTGACAACAACGGATTACACCTTTATGCCAAAAAAATAAAAATACAAAATTCCTCAGAAAGTGCAAAACGATCAATCCCTCTGGTTTTTGACCAAAAAGTTGAAGCTGAACACGGATGCCCAGATACATTTTAACACAGTGAGGAACTTCAGTAAGAAACCGCAGATGGGTAAGCGCCCCAGCATCCCTGTTCTTTATCGGGATTGATGACCAGACTGCTCATGTAGCATAAATGAGCTCTAAGTGGACTCATTTGTCATGCCATTCCGGAAAAGAGTGTCAGAAGGAAATATAACTCCCAGTGCAGGTTAGAGAGGGAAGCAGGACTCCTGAACAGAGTCAGGAGCGCTGAATTTGTGCTGACTTCAGAAAAAAAGCAGATCATCCATCTGTTGTTAAATCGATCTGTAATGTGTGTTGGGTTGTCTGTAATTATACCTGTGGATGAACTGGTTCTCTTCCAAGTACTGGCAGCCGCGGGCGATGTCTCTAGCAATGTTGAGAAGATCTACCATGGTTAGACTTGAAGGATGCTCCTGGAAAACATTACAGAAAGTCAGAATTCTGGGTATTCCCTTGAGGAAAAGAAGTATACTTTAGCAAATTGTCAAAAATAATATTAATTAATATACCTAATAAATATACTTAAAATAATATAATTAAGTGCAAACTGAATTTAATGTCTTTGGATACATAATTGCATGCTACTTACAATTAATTACAAATCTATTGCAATTTAAGTAGATATGTAACCCAGGACCACAAAACCAGTCATAAGGGTAATTATTTTGAAAGTGAGATTCAAACATAACATGCAGGAAAAAAAAAAAATAGGCTAAATCGTGTACACAATTTACTAATTCGTTCCCTCAATGTACTAAAAAGTGCACATAATTACTATTGTGTTCCCTCGATTTACTATTTCTTTCACTCGATTTATAAATTGTGCGCACAATTTACTAATTCGTTCCCTCAATTTGCTAAAAGGGAACGCAACAGTAAATCGAGGGAACACAATAGTAAATCGAGGGAACGCAATAGTAAATCGAGGGAACGCAATAGTAACCGTGTGCACATTTTAGTACATTGAGGGAAAAAATTAGTAAATCGTGCGCACAATTTATTTATTTGTGTGGGGCTCTCTAAACATCATATAAAAGCTGGATAAATAAGATTTCCATCTGAGTACTGTTTGTTAGGATCGGACAATATTTGGCTGATATACAACTACTTGGAAATCTGGAATCTGAGGGTGTAAAAAAACAAACAAAAAAACAATCTAAATATTGAGAATATTGTATATATATATATATATATATACACATATATATATAAACCTAAGTGTCAATAGCAGTGACATTAATGGTATTTGCAAAGGCTATATAATTTATTAGGAAATTACAGACAAATTTTTACTTAGGTGGATCAAAAAAGCACTATATATATATAGAATATTATATATATATATAATTTAGTATATTTTCATTATAATCACATTTCTAATGATTAGTTGCAATTTAGTACACTAAAATATAGTAGCTTTAAATATAACACTAAGTAATGCTAAAACACTTCAGATAAAATTTGAATCTAGTACTTTAAATGTGCTTCAGTATTGTCACGGTTTTACGCTGCCTGAAGGAATACGGAGTCGAGGATAAACGGAATAAGGTTTTTAATATATCCAACACAGGGGATATCCAACATGGAGCACAGAGGTAGACACACGTAAGTAGCAAGTGGTCACAAGTGAGCACAAGTGAGAAGACCCAACAAAACAGAACTGAAGGGACACGGCTTATGAACAACAGATAATTGGGGAAACACAGGTGGATGGAATCATTAAATTAACAGGGACATGGAACACATGAGGAAGATAATGGACACACCTGGGAACTAATCAAACACGGAAAGACAGAAACTGGGTCACGGGCAAAAACACATTAAATGAGTCCAGGTGTGTGACAGTACTCCCCCCTCCCGGTAGGTGCGTCCTCGCACCGTAGAAACAACAGGGGGAGGCGTAGGTGGGAACTTGGGAGGAGGTTCCGGTGGAGGACGGACTTCCAGGAGGGGGCCAGCAGACAGGGACCACAGAAGGAGGAGCCAGGGAGGAGACGACGGAGGAAGGAGCCAGGGAGGAGACAGGAGCAGGAGGAGCCAGATGGTCCACCAGAGACCAGCCAGGACGGAGATCCAAGGTGGAGTCGACGGCGGGAGGAGCCATGGTGAAGGAAGGGTCGACGACACCAGGGGGCCGACAGGCGGAGACTGAACCGATGGGTGAGGAGCCCAAGATGGAGCAGCACAGCCGCAGAGCCAGGGGGACGTCGAGGTTCCGGAGGGCCTAGGTGGAGCAGAAGGCTCAGGCGACCAAGGCGGAGGCAGGGTCCTGGCAGACCGCTGTGGAGCCGGAGTGACCGAGGATGGAGGTGGAACTGAAGGGAAGGAGGAGCCTGACAGAGCCGGAGGGATGGAGTGACGAGGTGGAACCAGAGGAGTGGAGTCCCGAGGCGGCGGATGGTCGACGACTGACCAAGGTGGAGCCGGAGGGACGAGGGAGCCCGGTGGAGCAGGTGGGATGACGGGATGACAGGCCACGGTGGAGACGAGGGAGCTAAGAGCCAAGGCGGAGCCGCTGGGTCGAAGGACCGAGGAGGAGTCCAGGGCTCGGAGGCTGGAGGCGGAGACAGGGCCTTAACACGCCAAGGCGGAGCTGGAGACTGGCAGTCCAGCGGCGAACCACCGCGCCCCGATGGCGCGGACTGAGGGTGAGCTGCGGGACTGACTGGCACCAGCAGGGATGACGAGGAACTGGCTGGTCTAGGAGGAGGAGAGAGGAGAAGGATGGGAGGAAGGACAGGAGGATCAGGACTGGACGGAACCAGCGAAAGAGGAGTAGAGGGACCAGTAGGTTTGGGAGGAGGCGGGAGAGGGAGGCTGGGAGGGAATACAGGAGACACAGAAGATTCAGGGCTGGGCGGAACCAGCGGTGAAACAGAAAAATCATGGCTGGGCGGAACCAGCGGAGACACAGAAAATTCAGAGCTGGGCGGAACCAGCGGAGACACAGAAGATTCAGAGCTGGGCGGAACCAGCGGAGACACAGAAGATTCAGAGCTGGGCGGAACCAGCGGAGACACAGAAGATTCAGAGCTGGGCGGAACCAGCGGAGACACAGAAGATTCAGAGCTGGGCGGAACCAGCGGAGACACAGAAGATTCAGAGCTGGGCGGAACCAGCGGAGACACAGAAGATTCAGAGCTGGGCGGAACCAGCGGAGACACAGAAGATTCAGAGCTGGGCGGAACCAGCGGAGACACAGAAGATTCAGAGCTGGGCGGAACCAGCGGAGAAACAGAAAACTCAGGGCTGGGCGGAACCAGCGGAAATGGAGCAGAGGAAATGACTGGAGGAGGTAGGAGTGGGAGACTGAGAGGGTATACAGGGGAATCAGGGCTGGACGGAACCAGCGGGGAAACAGGAAAATTAGGGATTACCTCCATAGACCAGTCCATCAGATCCAGAGCTTGCTCCTTATGACGTTCAGAGACTGTATACAGCTCACCCTCAGTCGCAGGAGTGTAGGCAGGGCTTTCCTCCACGCCCTCGATCTCCATGAGGACTCCCACGATGCACGGTGTTGCCGGCTCACACACCTGGTCAGTCGCGCTCTCGAGATCCTGTTCCCTGTCAATGGATTGCTCGGGCTCTGCGGCTGCGGTGGGCTCTGGCTCCGTGTGGCGTGATGGTGGCTGGCTGGTCTCTGGGTCGGGAGTGGGGCTGGCGAGGTCCTCTATGGGGCAGATGGTGAGAGATGACCCATTTCTCGCCAGAGTCCACTCCACAAATGCGGCGAAATCCTCTCGAGGACCATCTTCGGACGACAACGCTCTGCATTTGGAGTTCAGGCTGGTGTTGTAGAAGGTGCAGAGCGCGCCGTCCGGGTAGCTGGTGGCATTAGCTAATAGGAGAAACTGTCTGGTATGGTCCTCGAGAGAACGTCCTTCCTGCTTCAGCAGGAGGATGAGGAATTCGGGATGATAGAGGGGATCCATAGAACACTACGAAACAAAAAGACTTTGAAAACACAAAAACAAAACGGAGGGAAAAAAAAACACGCAGTTTTCTATTTTCTTCTTTAGGTCGGGTCTTCTGTCACGGTTTTACGCTGCCTGAAGGAATACGGAGTCGAGGATAAACGGAATAAGGTTTTTAATATATACAACACAGGGGATATCCAACATGGAGCACAGAGGTAGACACACGTAAGTAGCAAGTGAGCACAAGTGAGAAGACCCGACAAAACAGAACTGAAGGGACACGGCTTATGAACAACAGATAATTGGGGAAACACAGGTGGATGGAATCATTAAATTAACAGGGACATGGAACACATGAGGAAGATAATGGACACACCTGGAACTAATCAAACACGGAAAGACAGAAACTGGGTCACGGGCAAAAACACATTAAATGAGTCCAGGTGTGTGACAAGTATGTTAGCCAACAGAATAATTGTAATTATTTATAGCCTGAGAATGGATTAATAAAACATGATGATTTAAAATGTACTGCAATGTAAAACGTTTAATTTGACATTATTACAAAATAAAGTTCAATAATTTGATTATTATTATTATTATTATTATTATTATTATTATTATATATATATATATATATATATATATATATATATATATATATATATATATATATATATATATATATATATATATATATATATATATATATATAGCAACAAAACCAAATCAATAATCCAAAAGCAAAGTCACAAACAAATAATGAAAAAAAGAATTCAGGAACTAATGACAAATAACTTCAAAATGTTTATGCAATACAAGACGCTGTGACTGTGTGTGTGTGTGTGTGTGTCCTTACTAGTCTTGGTCTAGTTTCCCTCAGGAAGCTCTTGAGATCCCCTCCAGCCATCAATTCCAGCAGAATGAAGCGAGGCAGAGCTTGCAGACTCACCCCGATACACCGCACAATGTTTTGGTGACTAAACTTGCTGTCAGAGGAATAGAAATAGAAAAGTGGTATTTTTGCCTATGGCAGTGGTTCCCAGTCAAGGTCCTGGAGAACCCCCAATACTGCATGTTTTTGGTGTGTCTCTTATCTGACACACATGTGAGCTCTTGGAGTCTTCACTAATGAGCAGACGAGTAGGGAGACATCTAAGATGTGCCGTGTTGGGGGTTCTCCAAGACCAGGACTGGGAACCACTGGCCTATGGGATAATGCATATTGTTTGTTTTGTTTTGTTTTTACCTGATTATGAGAGCTTCCATAAGAAAATCCAGCTCGTCCTGCTCAGAGCACACCTCAGGAAGGGTCTTATAAAAGAATATTTTAATAATCAACTCTATGCACACCATTAAATCATTACACATCTCTCTCTCTCTCTCTCTCTCTCTCTCTCTCTCTCTAATATATATATATATATATATATATATATATATATATATATATATATATATATATATATATATATATATTGTAAGTTTAGTATTTCATTTGGAAACCAAGGTCCTAGAGTCTGGAGGAAGGGTGGAGAAGCTCATAGCCCAAGTTGCTTGAAGTATATACAGGTCATTCTCAAAATAATTAGCATATTGTGAGACGAGACATAATTATTTGAAGGTTGACTTTTTTTGTATTAAAAATATGCTAATTTTTTGAGATAGGAATTTTGGGTTTTCATGAGCTGTATGACAAAATCATCAGTAGTATTAAAACAATAAAATACCTGGAATATTTAAGTTGGTGTGCAATGAATCTAAAATAAATTAAAGTTTAATTTTTATCATTACATTATGGAAAATAATGCAATTTTATCACAATATGCTAATTTTTTGAGAAGGATCTGTATATATTTCTTTCTTTTATTTTCTTTTTTTTTTTTTTGCACAAAGTCTCATCAGTGCTCTATCAGGTATTACTTTTATCAGCATATTTTTTATATTTGCCTATAATTGATTGCTGTTACACGTTTTAACTTTATGAAGGACAACACATAAGAAGGTATTTTAAAGACTGTTGGTAACAAAGCTGTTTTGGTTACCTGTGACTTTCATTGCATGAACAAAAATACTACAAATTACTGGTGCATCTCAATAAATTAGAATGTTGTGGAAAAATTCATTTATTTCAGTAATTCAACTCAAATTGTGAAATTTTTGTATTAAATAAATTCAATGCACAGAGACTGATTTTTTTTTTTTTTTTTACGTTTTGTATTTCATTTGGAAACCAAGGTCCTAGAGTCTGGAGGAAGGCTGGAGAAGCTCATAGCCCAAATTGCTTGAAGTTCAGTGTTAAGTTTTCACAGTCTGTGATGATTTGGGGTGCAATGTCATCTGCTGGTGTTGGTCCATTGTGTTTTTTGAAAACCAAAGTCACTCATTTAACGAGACATTTTGGAGCACTTCATGCTTCCTTCTGCTGACCATCTTTTTAAAGATGTTGATTTCATTTTCCAGCATGAATTGGCACCTGACCACACTGACCAGACCTGAACCCCAAAGAGAAGCTATGGGGTATTGTCAAGAGTAAAATGAGAAACAAGATACCATAAAATGCAGATGAGCTGAAGGCCACTTTCAAAGAAACCTGGGCTTCCAGACCACTTCAGCAGTGCCACAAACTGATCTCCTCCATGCCATGCCGAATTGAGGTGGTAATTAAAGCAAAAGGAGCTCCTACCAAGTATTGAGTACTCAGTAAATTATCATACTTTCCAGAAGGCCAACAATTCACTAAAAAGGTTTTGTTTTTAATTGGTCTTTTGAAGTATTCTAATTTGTTGAGATAGTGGATTTGGATTTGGATTTTTTTTTTTTTTTTTATTTTTTTATTTTTTTTTATCATTATTATTATTATTATTATTATTTTAAATGTGAGCCAAAATCATCACAATTAAAATAACCAAAGACTTAAACTGCTTCAGTCTGTGTGCACTGAACTTATTTAATACACGAGTTTCACAATTTGAGTTGAGATAAATAAATTAACTTTACCGTGAAAATCTAATTTATTGAGATGCATCAGTATGTTTCTCAAATTATCTCCTTTTTTCATATTATGTTGTAACCTAAATGTTTATGTGTAATCAATTTTACGTTTAATCAAATAAAATATTTATTTCTAAAGATACTATTTGTAATGTCGACTTATAATAACATTAAATAATATTTTATGGGTATCAGTGTGCTCACAAATAAAACAATTAATCAAAATATTAAATACCAGTTTCCAAGGTCAAGCAACATGACAGACTGTTTAAATATTTGCAGATCTTACCTTTACAGCCACCTGCATCGGGCTGGGCTCCCCTGGTATCCCTACGGCTAGTCCTTCATAGACCTCACCAAATGCCCCATGACCCAAACCTCTACAAACAAAACACACATTATTGTTACTTATTTTGTCAATAATATCACTCCATGTTTTTTTTTATATACCGGTTCAGTCCTCACTTGTTAGAAAATTACAGTCAAACAACATGCCAGCACATAACACTTCTGCAGCCCCACTGAACTGTAGAGAATTAGCGACGCTCCTAACCTGGTGAGGGAGATGTTACGCCGCGGCACCTCCTTCAGGTCATTGATGGAGGCGGTCTTCCCTCCAAAGCAGTAGTTTGGATTGTAGTCGGTCATGATAGTAGAGGCTCTCAGTTTGCTCAACTTACAGTCGGGACTCTGTAGCTCAAGCTGGATAGACTGTAGCTCTGTGTGTTTCCGTCTGTACACTGAAAGATAATTAGCACAGCATGATATTTTTAGTTTGCTACAAAACCTTTGCATATGGGACTGTTGACATTGCCAATGTTACATTCAAATTCAATTTGGAAATAAACTATTAAAATCCTGTAGAAAAAAAACAGTGTTATAATCTTTTGGACAATCTATGTGGGATGCTAATTTAATTTGTGCTGTCATCGGTTTTATTACAAAAGCAGGTGTAATAATATAAAGCTATTTTCTCTATCATTTTAAATTATTTTTGTTAACTATAACAACCGTGGAGGCAACATTTTATTGCAAATCTGTGGATAGCTACTGCATATGAGTAAAACACCTTCAAACAGTTTTTAAAAACAGGCATGTAACTCCAAGTTTGGTGGGCTTGACCCCGGGAGTAATCATTAGTGCAACATGTGGAAGTGATTTATTCATTAAGTGGTAATCGACAACGCTTGTCAGAGCCCAGTTAACAGCCAATTTATCACACAGAGTCTGCTACTACAGTGTAGATAGAAAAAATTATGTGTTAGGTGACGTGGCACAGTGTATGTGCGTGTATGTGAACCTGAAGTTAATTCACTAAGCAAAACAAGATGCCAAACATGAGACATGCAACAACAGAATGCTGTTAATGTAGTGGGACAGCCGCCATCCACCCCAGTAATTATATTTGCAAACAAATTATAATATTTCAATCAATCAATCAATCAATACCTGTTATTGGGCAATTTTGGTCATGGTATAAAGTACATTTTACAATTTCTAAAATGGCATCAATATTGCTTTGGCATGAAGCTACACCCACAACCTTAGGTGTCAGTATATACTCTCCAAGACAACAGTCATATCAGCCAGTGAAACAAAAAATACATATTATTATTATAAAAAATAAAAAATAAACATATTATTGTAGAATATCCTGTGATCTGTCTGCGAGTGCAGGTTTACCCATTATTTTTCTAACAACCAAAAAATTGCCAAAAAGCTTCCCTAAATGGCTCCAGTTTTATGTTTTAGTAAGCCTCTGACATTCCATGAAACTATGCTTATAAAAAGGAATTGACATGGTCTACTTACTGATCATAACACCAGAAACTGCCAACAGTAATGCAGCAATGAGGGCGGAGGTCCCCACAGACAGACCCAGTGCCAGATGAGGCCAATACGGCTGAGCGGGCAACATAGGCACCACTACACAAACACAGCAACAAATATACAGTTTATATGAGTCAGGCAAAAGTCAGATGTATTTACAGTATATATATATATATATATATATATATATATATATATATATATATATATATATATATATATATATATATATATATATATATAATTATTATTATTATTAATACGACAGCTCCGTGGGAATGAGAATGTCCCCTTCTCTTCCTCCAATACCACATACTTCTGACAAACAGTATTAAGTAGCAAATTATGGCTCATGGCTCTGGGGTAAACCGTTCTCATTGATTGATGTAATTGGACATTAACCTGAAATTAAGATGATTTTAACCTACTGATTAGCAGCAAGTTGAAAAGTTTTTTTTTTTTTTTTTCTTATGTTTTTTCATACTTTTCTTGCCTATTTCTTGAAAACCTGTCAAAGTGTTTACTTATTTATTTATTTTTTTTAAGCTTTTTTAGATAATTAACTAACTTATTGACTTATACACTTATGCAGTTGAAAACAGCGCTAGAGATGGGAGCCTCCAGTGCTTGGCTCTCCAGTGTTTGTACTGTTTTTGTTAGTTTTTCCATTTTTTTTTTTTTTTTCCCCATTCTCAAACACAATCAGATTTGCCAAGGATGAACTGCTGAACATTCGGCAGAACACACCACAAAATCTTCTACCAGATTTCTATTATTCGGATGTTTTGCTGAATGTTGTAGTTGGTGGAGCAGCTGCACTGATCAAGCACTTCAGGACGCGCAGACTTGATTAAGAGAGTTGCCACAAATGTGAAGCTAAGGAAGAGTGGATTTTGAATGCTGTTGCCTAGCATCCATCTGGAGAATCTCCACTCTCTACCCCCAAAATTTTTTTACATTTCTTCTACTCTCCAGGACAAAGTGCACGTGAGTTCAGCTTTAAAGAAAACTTGCTGAGCAAATCACAGACACTTTACAACAACACCCGGACTTTTAATCATTCTTGGGGACTTTAATAAAGAAAATATTCCCCATGAACTGCGGAAATACAGACAGCATGTCACATGTCCCACCAGAGAGAGTCATATATTGGATCACTGTTATACCACAATAAAGGATGCACATTACTCCATCCCACGAGCAGCTTTAGGCCTCTCTGTTCACTGCATAGTTCATCATATACCTACATGCAGATACTGAAATCAGCTAAACATGTATTGAGAACCATGGTTCACTGCAAAACTCAGACAGCTCTGCCAGGCCAAAGAATATACTCACAGAAATGGGGGACAGATTATTGTATAAACCGGCCAAATACACACTGGGAATTGAGATCAGAGAGGCAGAGAGGAGCTATACTGGTAAGCTAAAGAAACAATTATTTTCCAGTGATCCTGTTTCAGTGTTTAAACATCTGAAAGATATCACCAATTACAAGACTCCATCACCCGGCGTTGTGGAAAATAAACAACTGGCAGATGATCTGAATGAGTTTTATTGTTTGATGAAAAAAACACCATTCAAACTTCCTGCAACCTCCTGAAGTGGGACAGTCACATTGAATCTATTGTTAAAAAGGCCCGGCTGAGGAAGTTCAACCTGCCACAGGAGCTGCTGAAACAGTTCTTCTCTGCCATCAGTGAATCCATCCTCAGCACTTCTATTACTGTCTGGTTCAGCACTGCTACCAAATCTGTCCTCAGAAGACTATGTTGGATAGTCCAGACTGCTGAGCGAATCATTGGTACAACCCTCCCTTCTGTCCAAGAGCTGCATTCATCCAGAGTTAGCAAAAGGGCAAACAAAATCACTCTGGACCCTTCACATTCAGCACACTCCTCCTTTGAACTGCTGCCATTTGGTTGGCACTACAGAGCTCTGAGAACCAGAACGGCCAGACACAGGAACAGTTTCTTTCCTCAGGCAAGCCATCTCATGAACACCTGACATTAAATCTTGGAACACACAACACTGCATACATACTTGTTTACATTTCACATTTGTACATATCATATCTGTACATCATAACTGTCTATATTATATTTTGTGTTTTTGCTTTTTTATATATTGTCTATTTTACTATTTGTATTATTCTATGTCCTGCCATTGTCCCTGTCATTCTGTTGCACCATGAAGCTTCTGTCACTAAAACAAACTCCTTGTACTGTATGTGTAAACATACATGTCAACAAAGTTCTGATTCTGATTATGAGAACAGAGGAAATTTCAATCATTTT
Organism: Carassius auratus; assembly: GCF_003368295.1. Classification (NCBI taxonomy): domain Eukaryota; kingdom Metazoa; phylum Chordata; class Actinopteri; order Cypriniformes; family Cyprinidae; genus Carassius; species Carassius auratus. The sequence goes on from NC_039284.1 coordinate 7,729,810, forward strand.
GCATATATGAACAGATGTGTAAAACATTCTGAATGGATAGAACAGTACCTAGCTACAGTAGTTGTGCAAAAGTAGTTTTTTTTTTTTTTATCATTTTCTTTCTTCTTTTTTTTTTCTTTTTTTTTTTTTTTTGAGAACAAGCTGGCTACAGTTGACAGTGATGATCTCTGCCAGAGAGCCTGTAAGTGGTAGAGAACTGAACTTGGCTTTACAGAGGAAAGTGCCACTCTTGAGAAAGAACTTTGTCATTGTGAGAACACTCTTCCCAGACCGTGGCCGTTCATCTAATGGTTGTGGGGAGTGTTATGAATGAACTAACCAGTAGAGTTGATGCAGGACACTCCGTCTGGGGCCAGCGAGAGCTCTTCATCACAGTAGCACACCATGCCCTCAGAGGTCTCGTGGCAATCTCCTGACTCACAGTGACTGCAGTTCTGCACTGGGTTGATAATAACTTCACCGTCGCCTTCCATTCCTGTAAATGACATTACCGTATCATACTTATGGGATGTTGAAATGCAGCAGAAAAGCCTGAGGCTTATAATCAGAAAAATGATTGGCTTTGGATCCCCACAGGGGTGAGTTCACCACTGTGCCCTTAAGCAAGGCACTTAATCCAGGTGTTTCCAGATACAGACACTAAAGCTGATTGCGGCCAGTCTAGTCAATGTTATGTGTTTATTTCAGCCACACCACACACGTTTCTGAAGCGTCTCTCTGTCCAGCTTCTGTAAAGATACATGCTTATGCCTCTTTTGAATAAATATGTCAAAAAAAAAATTATCAAAATCCCACCAAAATCAGTTGCCATCCCTTATTGCGAGAGGTAAAATATTTATTTATATATAAAAAAAAACTTATAAAATAAGTTTTGCATAAATCTGTAATGAAAATGCGCCTAGTCAGGCATGCAGTTAACTGCATCTAAAAAGATATATAAAACACACCCTAATTGAAAGAAAACAAGTTGATTAAATGATTGAATCCAATGTTTGGTAACAGTATACAGTAGTATAACAAGCAATTTATAAGCAATTTTTCTTCTTTTTTTGACCAGGAACCACACGTAAAAAAAAAAAAAAAACAAAAAAAAAAAACCTTTAGTCTCACTGTGAATATCCATCCAGTCTTTTTCTGGTCCCAAAACTTCTGGATCATGGCACTGATGTGTACAATTTGTTATTTATTCACCACTGAATGCTTTGGGGAAGTAGTTTATAGTTCTGAGATTTACAGTATAATTTCATAATGCATTATTTTCAAAGTTTTCAAACTGTTTATCTTCCTCATAATTTGACTTCCTCAAGAAGATAAATTGACCCATTATTACAGAAGACTGAAACAAATTATATAACTTTTGTATTAAGTCTTTCGCTACGAAGAAAACTTTTTGATCATCCAATCCTACTCTATTCCCAATGCTGGAGATGATTTTCATCACTTGCAGCCTTGGAAAGCCCGTTACGTTACAGCATCATGGGGCCTAAGAGGGACTGTAAGTAACTATATCATTATTTTGGTGACCCTCAACTTTAGGTACAACTTCAACTGACTATAGAGATGGACTATACCACTAACAGCCCTCTATCATACAGACATCTGTTTTCCAAGACGTCTTTTATTGACATGAATATTTCACTGCAAATAATTTGCTATTCACATTGAACTCTCCACAGAAATGTGAAATTGGTTTTTGAAATTTATTTAAGCCCTTAATGCCAATGATGAAGTCATCCTAACTGTATCCTAATTTGTGTACTTGTATAAATTTGTATACACTTTTGTGTGAAATATATGTATGGAATATTCTCTGACATTTTGCAACATAAATAAACATAAAAAAATAAAAACATAAAAATTGAATTAAAAAAATCAATTGTGCAATGTCGGACATTTCATTACATGTATATGATTGGAAGGGGCTTATCAGGCTTATCTTATAAACTTCACATTAGATTAGAGGACCGAGTATAAAGTGCATGGTGTACATAAAATGGGGCATGACTAAAGAATTATCCTACCTTTGAGTGGCTCCAGGTACATTTCCCCATCAGGACTTATGAATGATGTTCCATCATCTCCATCCTTTCTAGGGTCATTATCATGCCAGGCACTGCCCCCTATGGTCAGGGAGGTAAGAACAGTAACATAATAAAACACAAAAAAACAACGTATATAATAAAAAGGCTAAAATTCAGTCTAACCTCTGTATCCTCCACCTCCTCCACCAGCCGTGCAGGCCCCTCCACCACCTCCAAAACCTCCTCGGGTTTTCCAGCCCATGTTTTGACAGGGTTCTCCGCCCTGACCTCCCAAAATGAGTGATCTACCCCCTTGAGGAACAGGGGCAATATCATCCCAGCCTCCACCACCACCTGAAATCCACAAGGCCACAAAAATCTTAAAAATTTAATTAAAAGACACTTGTGCAAGATTTCAGTTTCTGTGCGTGTGTATATATATATATATATATATATATATATATATATATATATATATATATATATATATATATCATCCAACAAAACTATGAATGCAGTATGGCACAGAGATTTCTCCAGAGAAAATATTCTCCTATGAACATCCACATTCCTCTAAAGCAGGTCAGTGCTGTTGCTTTGCATGAAGATGTTCAAATAAAAACGTCAAAGCTGTCCCATTCTGCTAACTCTCTAATGGTTTCTTAGCAGAACAAGCTTTGCTGGGGAAAAAAATACTAATAAATACAACAAAAACACTCAACACTCAAGTTTTGAATGGATAATTTTTTTTAGAGACAACTTTCAACAAGAAAAGCATGTTTGAAAGGTTACTAGGGTGTTCAGTAAGGTTGCAAGGCATTTCTGACATTTCTGTACACATCCTACTGGAAATGGTGGAAACATGATGAATGTAATTAAAGTGGAGGTTTTGTAAATAGAGCACAATAGGGGAGCTGGCCTTTGAAAAGAGTGCCATTGATAGAAGCCATACTGAGTGCTCAGCAGGACACAACCAAAACACGCACAACACAATGACAAGCAGAAACTTGATGAACACACACACGTCATTAATTGTGTAGTCTGGAAAGCAGAGCACACTATTATAACAGTACTGTTGTTATCATCAGTTAGCCAAAAAGCTCACAAGCACATACTTTTTTGATGAATAAATGTCAAGAATATCCAAGATCCAGTATTCTAAGACTAATTTTCTGCCTCAGTCTTATTCAGACACTGCTATAAAGAATTTGAATAAAAACCACCTCAAAAATCATATTGAATCTCAGGCTGAATAAAGGACTATTTTGAAGCCTAGCAGAAAATGAAATTACTATGTCCATGTCCGGGAAGAAAAGCCTGGGGGAACAGCATTTTTTTTTTTCTTTCCTCATTTTAATCAAACCTGATATCCTGGTAAACAAAAACATAGTTTCAACTGTATGTTTTGCTTCACTGCTATTGTGAGCTGTTTGCTAGAAGGAGTAACACACACTAATCCAGTAATCCATTTGCCTAACAGATATATTATACCGGCAATCTGTCATTTATTACAAAACTGTTGAGGTTACCTGCAGCGCCTGAGTTTCCATTGCGGCCAGGGATGCTGGCATCCCTGTCCATCACTTCCTCTGGGGTTTCTGATTGGCTGCTGTAGCCACGGCCTCCACCTCCAGCAGCAATTAGTAGCGGAATGTGGACTCCATTCACCACCTGTAACCAATGGAATCATTAAATGTGAAACTACATTTTTTACAGTGTAAAACTTACGATTGTCGCTGAAATGTGAGGTGCCATGATGCTACTGTAGGGTTGCCAGGGTGTTGCTATGCTAAGGTGTTACTGTGTAGTTTCTGCAGTGCTCGGGGTGATTGCAAATGGAACCTAGTTTTAAATACTCTTTACGGCGAGAAACTCAAAATAAAGAAAACTGAGGGAGAGTTCACTGAAGAATAAACATTTTATTCATCAGTTACTCACTGTCAAAATGTTCCAAACGTGTATGAGTTTCCTCGTTCTGTTAAACACATAATAAGATATTTTGAAGAATGTTGATGACCAAACAGTTGATGACAGTCATTGGCGTCCATATAATTTTTTATTTTATTGTTTCTATGGAAGTTAATGGCTACCGTCAACTATTTGATCAACGACATTCTTCAAAATTCTGATGACAGAATTTAAGTTTTTGGGTGAACTATCCCAAATAATCCCAACTAATAGATGGACCCATTTAAATGTACAAATGTTGGAAATATCCAATAAAAAATGTTTTTTTTTATATAGTGTTACCTTGAAGATGTAGGTGCCTCCTCCTCCCCCACCACCTCCTCCCTTAAGCTGGGTTTTATTGGTAGAGGGTCCTTGCTGCTCCCTGCAGATCCGGTTCAAACTAGGCACCATCTAAGAAAGATCATAATATATATATATATATATATAATGAAATGAAATATCATACGTGATCCTTTCATGATTTACTAGATGCTAATCATACTAAATTTTTTTAAAATGAGAGCACAAGGATGTATTGGTAGAAAGGATCACTCACATTAGGGCAAGCGTCCTCTCCTTTCTGTCCCACTAGAATATACAGCAGCTCATCCTTCTGTAGCAGGAAGTCTCCGGTCATGTACACCCCATGTGACTTGTGGACAGCCTGCACACTGCGTCCACCAGCTGCTCCGTACGCCGTGATCCTTAATCCAAGACAAATATGAAGCAGTCATCTAACAGCTGTTTTCATCCAAAGTGACTCATAGTGCACTTATTACAAGGACAATTTTGCTTGAGCAACCAGGGATTAAATGCTTTGCTCAAGGGCACAGTGGCGATGGTCCTTCACTCACTTTTTACAGGGATGAAACCAACAAATTTCTAATTACTATCATTGACTTTTAGTGGCTACACTATCAGAGAACTATGGATGACATGAAAGCTTGTTCCTTAACATTGGAAGCTACCCTTGCAGTGTACTGCCTACAAAATCATCATCCAAATTGAGAAGGCCAAGTCCCAGTGGATTTTGATATGAGCAGGTTTAAGACAACGTTTTTTGTTTTAGTTGTTTTCTTTAAAATGGCATTATACATTTATATTGTGAGAAACATTCTTCTTTAATTGCCATACTTTCCAGAAAACAAGTTACAATAGATTATAAATCAAAAATTTGAACTGCAAATTTATATATATGTGTGTGAGAGAGAGATAGAGAGGCTTTAATTCCAAACAATGTTTATTATAAATGGTAAGTATAAAAAAAAGTTTAAGTATGCGCTACACAAATATACCTTGCCTCATGTACTTCTCACATTCTGCAAAAAATCTAATGTGTGTTATTTTTATTTATTTATTTATTTATTTATTTATTAATTTGCATGTGATTGATGTTAAAGGGGGGGTGAAATGCTCGTTTTTACTCAATATCCTGTTAATCTTGAGTACCTATAGATTAGTACTGCATCCTTCACAACTCCAAAAAGTCTTTAGTTTTATTATATTCATAAGAGAAAGATAGTCTGTACCGATTTTTCCCGGAAAAACACGACCTGCTGGAGGCGTGACGTGTGGGCGGAGCTAAAGAATCACGAGCGCGAGTAGGCTTTTACGTTGAAAGCGTTTGGAAGCTGTGACTTTACCGTGAGGACGAAACCAACCAAAACAAACCATGGCTAACAGTCAGATTCAGCCGTTTATTTATGATCCAGAATCAGATCCCGAGGCTGAAACTGAACGAGAGCAGCAGCAGTAACGACTCGCTCCGAGCGGGGCTCGAACCCGGGTCTCCGATGGGAGGCGGACGCACTAACAAGGAGGCAGAGATATTTGAAGCAGTTTTACTCACCGCCTACGGTTCCAACACACGATCGTGTCCCTTTTTCGTTGGGATTGCATCATCCTTAAGAAATAAACGATACGCAAATCCGTCGTCAAACTGGGCCTTGTTTGTAAAACAAGCATCTTCGAAATGCAGGGAACAAACAAAAACACTTGCACAACTCCATTGATGCTCTGTAAAAATAAACTCCATCCACTGGTCACTTAATGCTGTTTCTCTTTTGGTAATCTGTGCAGGGTTGCCTTGCCCTGGCAACCAAAAATACACTTCTTTTGTGACATTTCGCGACGCTCTCGCTCTGATCAGTGAATGTCTGTGCTCTCACTCTCAGTGCTCTGCTATACGGAGCGCGCGCTCTTCCGGCAGAAGTGCCCTAGGACCCATATAAGGAAATTCCGCTCCATCTAACGTCACACAGAGCCATACTCGAAAAAAACTTTCCGAAACTTGTGACAAACCAGAAAGAGTATTTTTGAAACAAAAATACTCCTTCAAACGTACAACTTAATTTTTGAAACTTTGTCCATGTTTAGCGTTGGAATCCAACTCTTTAACAGTGTAAAAAACTCAGTATGCATGCAATAGCATTTCACCCCCCCTTTAAATGCTCTTCATATAATAAAAAAAAGTGACATATGTTATACAAAACATGGTAGATCAAAGTATCTGTGATGGTATTTTACTATATATGCAGTCAGTGTTTCTCACTACTCCATCAGCCATCTTGGATGGATTGTTTGGGCTGTAGTTTTATGCCCCCAACCCAACAAGGCTACTTCCTTACAATGCCATCTCAGTATTTGGCCAACTGACACATTTCAGCAGACAGCATAATATTGCATTCTGAAACAGCATTTGCATCAGAAGCATGTATTAAAACGGCAGGCAGCTAACTTTGAACAGAGCCGAGGATAAAAAAAATCTGTTTTCTTTACAAACTTTTGCTTAGTGAATGTCATCGTCAGTCTGGGTTCTACTGAAGCAATGCTGCTGATGAAATGGGTTTTCTCATTCCTCTTGCTCCACAGACAACAATTTACCTGAATGACTTGACACGCTTGATAACAGGCAGCAACTGTGACAAAGAAAAATGTTTTCCCATTTCATGGTCGAAAAAAGTAACTACTAAACTCAACAGACGCTCAACAGCAGGATATTTTGACTTGTATTGGTCAGGACATTATGTGTGTGTGTGTGCACCTGTATTTCCTTGTCTCTGGGACCCGCCACATCTGGATGCCCTTGAATGGTCCCTTAGTGCCTACAGTGACACTGACATTGGTGTTGCGGTAAAAGTTACTGCACTGAGTCGGCGTTGGACCGTCCTGTCCTGTTGCTCCGCATGTGTGGAATATCCACCTGACAGCTGAAAAAACACACACATTCCCACACACACAGCACATGTATTATTAGCTTTGTGAATTAACAATTTGTCTTATTCAGACAGTAAGACAGAGAGTGAGAGAGAGAGGAATCTCCACTACTGTTCTGATGCAAAACTTGGACAAAACAAGTCGGTACTCTTTTAGGTTGATTAGAAAAATAACAATAATAATAACAAAAAAATGGAAGAGCTATATCATGTGTTTGGCAGACTGGACAGTCAGTAAGCCATGGGTAATTTATGATTTTTCTCTTCTTAGCTGAATAACTGTAGAATTTTTGTCACATACCTGAAGATAGCACCACATGAAGCGTACATTCATTGCTAAATGTCAAATGAACTTATTAAAGAGAGGAATTAGGTTCTGATTGAGTTGACTTCACTAATACTGACAAGATAGACTAGGCTCACATCCAACAGATTCTAATGATTAAAGTATATTACAGGAATATTACACCACATTTCATTTTATTTCTGACATTTTTATCACCAAAGAAGCTACAACAAAGACTGAAGGCTGATCCACGCTATCTTCATGCGCTATTTATTTTATTTGTTTGTCGTTTTCTACAAAAGTGGACATTTGCTGCATACCCTAGTTAAAAAGAAATACAATTTTTGTATGCTTTTGTAAAGAGTACTCATTACATAAATTCATAAAAAATAATTCAATTAAAAGAATGAGGTTTCAAAAGTTTTCTCAGTGTGAGACAATCATGGCAGAATTTTTATTTTTGGGTGAACTATGCCTTCGAGTACTAACTTGATGTGCATTTTGCCAATTTGTTGCATGTTAACACCCTTAGGAGACAATTAAAATTAATTGCAATTAAAACTGTTGGCTGAAATTTATTTTATTGATTCACTGACAAAACGCAAATTAAAAAACACTGACACAACCAGCTTATATAATGACCAACAATCTCAAAAAGCAGAGATGAGTATAATCAGGAACTGGTAATCTACTAACAATGTAGGTGCAAAATGCATTTTAGGGGTGTCAATAGTGCAGATATCAGGAAACAGATTTCCTCAAAACTCGCATCATTCATTTTAATACTTTCCTCTCTAAAATTGCAGGTCTAAGAGGGAAACTCCTACAAATGCATATGCAATAAAGTCAGCCACATAAATAATAGTCCACAATTTTTTTTTTTTTTTTTTTTTTTTTTCACTGTGTGTCTTTAGTAAATACTCTGCTGGTGCAAGCTGTTAGTATATCTGACCCTAAATGTAATATCAAATAACACAATTACAATCAAATATTTAGCATGTGCTTCAGTATGTTGGTCAGCACGTCAGAATAAGTGTAGTATTTTATTTATGAAAAAAGTCAATTATTTAAACAATGAAAACAGTTATTTGAAATTAACTTTGAAGTAAAACTTAAAGTGCATTTTGTATTCAAGTACAGAAAACATCATGAAAGTGCACTGTCTTTAAGTAAAGTCAGACTTTTTATTTCATTAAAATTATATAATCTTCAATATATATATATATATATATATATATATATATATATATATATATATATATATATATTTACATATACTTCTAAAATTGTAAGTGCACGTTCAATTAACTTATTTTTCACTTCTTTCACAAGGGTATATTGGAGGTTGGATCCAATCAAATGGCCACCGTATCCAATTTTTAAAATTAGAAATATACCAATATACATATACCCTGGCAAAATAGACCTCTTCCCATGCAGTGATGTTGTTCTAGTCAAGTCTGCAAACAAAACAACAGAATAAAAGTGTATTTCCTTGCCAGGAACCTACAGAGATCTGTAATTAGATCTGGAGATAAAGGAAAGTTTGAGTTGTAAGAGAGGTTTGCACCAGACAAATATCTCCATTTATGGTCTTATACAATTTCCTTTTATTTGAATTCTTGCAGGTCTGACTGGTGAAAATGGCTGAGTCATCGGCAGCTGAGGTTAGCGGCCCTTCTCTTTTTTCCTCATCAGAAGAAGCAATCACACAGACAAAGTCAGAGGAAGTAATCAAGGAGACACAGGCCGAGGGAGCGGATCTGACAGAAGAACATGCTCCTTCTCTCCACAACACTACACATTTGAGTCAGCGTAAGGCAAATTACCCATTCAAATCTTCTGCCAAAATGAGATGCCCTGGTGGCAAAGGGAGAAATCGCCACTGGAGTACAGACAGTGAGAGGGCAAGAACATACAAGGTAAAAATAGAGATGGCAAGAGGAAAAGCAGAGACATGACAGACAATTTGTGTATTAAACACATCAAAACATTTTCAAAGCTGTATCAATTATCCATGACCGAATCAAGGGAAGATTGATGTGCAGCTTGATTTCCCTTTGAGTTAATAGAAAACAGCTGGCGGGAACAGAACTAGAGTGTGTTTGGAAGAAAGTGTTTGTGTTTAATTATTAACTGCATTGAGCAGTGGTGGTTTTGAACAGATCAGAAATGACAGGTTAAAACTAGACATAGGTGGTAAGACCAAGATATATTATTATATACATCTTATCGCTGGAAAGCCAATATATATAGTGTTGTGTATAGAATAAATAACTATGTGGTAATGCCCAATCCAGTAAATTATCCTTATTATTTATAACTTGTATTAATGCATCATAAGCCTAACCTTAGTGTAAAAACAGTTACATATGCAACACTGTATGTGACTGAATTAATATTATGTATATAAGGATTATGTGATTGGATGAGTTATAACTGCTGTAAAATAATGCCAGTTTAAATGCATGCATGACTCCCCACTGGTTCTGTATTTTAATTGTACACAACAATGCCCCCTTTTTACGTTCTTATTCATGTTGACTTTATTTTTATTTTTTTTCATTGATCAGTTGACCACAGAATAACAGCACTGCAAATTTACCATCTGTTGACATTTTTCAACTGTTGCACAATGTGTATTATCATAACCACAAACTCATAACTGCAAATGAGACTCAAAAATCCCAAACACTTCACAGACAGCATTCAGTTTGTTGATCAAAATGTTGATGAAACTGTATTCATAATTAACAAAGATTGTTCATAACAAGTAATGACATCTGTACAGTACAGTACATAGTCCATTCAAGGAATGTCTGATGTCTGACACAAAGTTGTGTTTTCATATTTCATGAAAAATATTATTAAATGTGAGTTATGCCATTAACCCATCAATGCAATAATCTTGTTTGCAAATGATCAGTAAATTGGTCTGTCTATATAATTTGGGATTGGTAAAATGATGATGATGATGATGATGATGATGATGATAATTATTATTAGTATTATTGTTACTTTACTGTTTAAAAAGAAAACATTATACAATGTTAACATTAACAAATATTTTATATATATATATATATATATATATATATATATATATATATATATATATATATATATATATATATATATATATATATATATATATATATATATATATATATTTTTTTTTTTTTTTTTTTAAGTGTACACTTCTGTACGGTCACTTTTGATGAGTTTAATGCATCTTTCATAACTAAAGTAGTAATTTATTAAAAATAAAAATAAATGAATAGACTGGAGAATCACTCTATTCAAAACCCAACACTGCTGAAAAAAGTAATTAAACGGACCTCAATGCAAGCACATTTCAAGCACATCTTTTTTTTTTTTAAATATGAAAAATCAAAGCAAAATGGTAAAAAGAAATGAAGCTTTATTATTACCCTAAGCTGAAAGGACCTTACATACGCCCCCTCTCCATCACATGTAACACTTTGTAGAGCTACAAAGTTCAAGATGAAAAAAATAAAAAATACACTGAAAAAAAACAATGAGGTGTTGGCAGGAAAATGTCAAAATGAAAAGTCAGTTTCATAGAAAATTCAGCTGAATCTTCCTCCTTTAGTGTCAGCTGAGCTACACCAGAGAACAGCCTGTGTGAATGAAGCTTTCTAATGAGTCTTGATGAATAACAGATTAGCTGCACATTCAGATTTATTAAGGCTGAAACGGCATGGGAGTCATTTCACAAACACTCAAGCACATCATATTGATAAATGGCCATGCTCCAATGAGCACGAACACAAGAGGAACACCTGTATATTACATGAGCAAGCAGATCAGTCTTCCCAGCGCTGGTGGCATTTGGTAGGACATTTTCAAAGGTCATGTGCTAGACAGCTGATCTTATAAATGATCTGTGCATTTTCAATAGACAATCAGGCTAATGTGAAGCAATGTTTTACAATACAGCCTTTATGAGCAATTCTGATCATTTGAAAGCATTAATGTGAAATTTTGACTTTCACATTTGGTTTGAGTACAGAAAGGCACCTACATTTGTCTGCCACAAACACATTTAAGAGACTAGAAGAATGCGAGCTGTTTTTGAAAGCAATTAGAGACGATCAGCCATGCACAATTCATTATACTATAATAAATGTGATCAAGGCCGTGAAAAGATGCAAATAATTTATCATCAGTAGCACTTCACTTCCACTATTACAGATTATGACATGACTTGTGTTCCAGAGGTGATTTCAAGCAGACTTATTATTATTCCATCGTTTGCACCCACGTTTCGAAAGACACATTTTCACTGACTAAACCACCTGAACTCTGAAGTCATACTGACTCAGATATGCACCAAAAGCACCCTTAGAAGCCACAACCAGCCTTTTAACACTGTTTGATTTCAAGAAAATGGTGTGGCAATAGCCCAGTAGATGGCACACTTTCTTTTCACTGCAGTGCACTTCCATGACAGAGAGAGAGACAGTATCTGAGCCTCTGTTCATAAGCATTCATCTTCTGTATCCATTAGAAGTCCAACATATTTGGTTTACTCAAGCATTTCAACAATTTCAGTATGCTCAGAAGGAATTACGTGGTCTGGACCTTGAATTAGGTGCTCTGATGTCTGCAGTGCATAACTCATAACTTGCTGTGAAAACAAAGATTCCAGAGTTTTTATAAAGCATGATTCTACCATTTCTGGAATTTGGTGTTGTTTGGATCATGGCATTTGTGTTGTCAAAATATGCATTTCGCATCATTTGAGAAACTGATTGGCATGTGTTTCAATTAGCATGATCCCAAGAACAATAGGTTGACACCTAGGTTATTATATATGTTGTATGTTGATTTTCTATTGCAATTAATTTAGAAAACAAATTATTATAATTTTTTTACATGAACATCAGAAAATAATTTTGTTTTGTTTTCCTTTTTAATCACGTTAACATGCAGTATGTAATTGGTGCACACTTTAGTCTTGATATTACATTTTTGGTTCATTTCTCCACAGTGTAATTTATCTGATCTCTCTCTCTCTCTCTCTCTCTCTCTCTTTCTTTATTGCTGTTATTGCATGTCAATCAGACAGCTTCTTCTAAACTTACTGATTTGGGTAGGTGTATGAGAGTAGTTTAAAACATTGAGCAATGACAAAAAAAAATGTGTTTGTTTTGGTGCTCGTCTAATGTCTCGTTTCAGTACAACAGCAATAATAGCTGTGGACTGCACCAGACTCGAACTTGGGGCAAATTTCAGTCAGAACAAGCTAGATAAAAGTTAGAAACGACTCAAAAAAAGACAAACAGCTCAAACAGACATGAAACTAGCCAAAACTCACATTCTGTAGACGCTCCAGGCTCCAGTACTGTGGTGGTCTTGATGTCCTTATTGCTTGGTGAGAACAGCACTTGCGTGGGATTTGTGGGAGCCACCGGAGGAAATTCTCCATTGGCTAAAAAAATTAGAGAAAAGACACATTACATTGTTGTGGTCCAACAATACTCCTGCAGCTAGAGAAAATGTTGCAAGGATTGTTAGAGCACAGTTATAAGCTTATAGACAAAAGCTGGATTTTTGGCTCAATAAAAAAGTACTTTTAGATAATACATGTCATGACAATATTAATTCTAAAGCTGGTACTGGTATCCATATCTTCGTCTTGAGAATTGTTTAAATAAATGAGACATGCACTGAAAAATCGCTCAACTGTTTGCATATCTTTCAAATGTTTATGATATGCTAATACTTTTGCTTGCTGATTATGTAGGAGTCTCAAATGGGTGAACACTTGACCTAGATTTCTTGACACTTAACAGGGAAAATTCAGTGTCACAATATCACAATAAAGTAATATCCTAAAAATGCACACCACAGTGGCAATTGGCAATTGGCAAAACTGAACATCTAAGCCTGATGTCTTTGCATTTCATGAGGATTTTTCAGCTTTTATCACTGTTTGACTGGATTTGACATTTCCATCACCTCTTATCATGTGTGTAATGGACAGGCACTCTTGGTGCTTAAACATGCAGAATATAGAGCATTTGGGTCAAAACATGTATTATAACTATATACCAACTGCATTTTCCAGTTCTTGATTCTGGGCTGCAGATGTGTTGATTGTTTAGCTATGAAGTAGTCCAGGATTGTTAACTGCATAGCATTGGCAAATCAAATTTCAGTTTTGCACCGCTTTAAGAGATGGTCCACGGTTCAGAAAACATGAAAAACATTTGTTGAGCGTGGTATAAGCAGAATACCTGAGTTTATTGCATTATTGAACATTATTGCTTACTGTTATGGGTCAGGGTGATTTTCGAAGAATTCTTCAAAATCTCAGGAGGATAAAACAGAAAAAACAGATCTGACAGAAACAAATATTTAACCGTTTGTCTTCAAAGAGTTTCCAGACAGTTTTATATTAATTACGAAGCATATTATACTTGTACGACATACAACACTGACTACCACATCTCCACAAAAGTAGACAACCACCACCAGTGGAGTCGAGAGTTTAGTTCATATTTCTTAATTACTATGACAAGCCGCACGAGCTTCTGCATTGTTCCAATTGTCAGCTCACTGTGAAGACAAATCATCCTGTTCCCCCAAATGTACCTGCTCAGACAATACTGTGAAAAACGCTACCTCTCATGATCTCCATCCTTTAATCATCGCTTTAAAAATACTCATCTACACCCACAAAACTCCCGCACCTCTCTGACTGGAGTTGGCATCATTCATCACAATCTGGACTCCCTGTTGCAAGAGTCTTCCCATGATGCACCCTGTCGAAGATTTATTTTCTGTCACCCATTTTAGGAACCAAGAAGGAATTTGATCTGTTAAAATCATATCTCTGAGACACCCTGCCTTGTGTCTCATGCAAAAAACAAAAACAAAAAAGAAATGGAGAAAAATGTTTTTATCTTTCACAATTAACAGACTAAATTAAATAATTCAGTAGTTACTTAAGGAGTTGTCTTAAAAAGATACAAAAATGGATTATTTAGGTACACCTTGGTAGTACTGGGTCCATATTGACCTGACAGCATCATGCAGATTTTGTAGATTTATGAACATCTATTCCACCACATCGCTTCGAGATCTGTGTCTCTGAAGGCCAGTATGGTGTGCTCATTGACATCATGTTCAAGAAACCAGTCTGAGATGATCTGAACTTTGTGCCATGGCCCATTATACTGCTGGAAGTAGCCATTATAAGATGAGTAAACAGTGGTCATAAAGGGATTGACATGGTCAGCAACAATACTCAGGTAGTCTGTGGCATTTGAATAATAAAGTGCCCCAAAATGTTCCAAAAAATACTCCCCACACCATTACAGCACCACCAGCAGATCCAACAGCTTTTGCTTATCCTGTGTGAATTGTAGCCTCAGTTTCCTGTTTTTAGCTGACAATAGTGGCACCCAGAGTGGTAGTCTTCTGCTGTAGCCCATCTGTTACAACCACTGGATTGTAACAAGTGGTTATTTGAGTTACTGTTGCCTTTCTATCAGCTCGAACCAGCCTGACCATTATCCTCTGACCTCTGGAATCAACAAGGCATTTCACCCACATAACTGCTGCTCACTGGATATTTTCTTTTTCAGACCATTCTCTGTAAACTACTTGTGAAAATCCCATAGATCAGCAATTTGTGAAATACTCAGACCAACCCAACCAGCACCAAAAACCATGCCACATTCAAAGTAATTTAAATCACCTTTCTTCCACCTTTCTTCTGATGCTTCATCAGATCATCTAGAGCATGTGTACAGTTGCTGCCATTTGATTGGCTGATTAGATATTTGTGCTAATGAGCAGTTGAACGGATGTATGTACTGCCATTTTTATCTATATTTATTGAAAGGGAGGACCAAAAATCATGGTGAGAAAAATAGATCATATTTCTAAAATACCAATCTGTAATATACACTCAATTGTTACTTTTTATGAAATAAACACTTCCAGATAATACTGCTGTACCTAGCAGACAGTCATCCTACATAGAAATTGAACCACTTGTAGTGTAGTTCATTGATTTTTGTTGATCCCAACGCAATTCTTTTTTGAAATTGTTTTGCACTGCTCATTTGCAGTCTAGACATGGTGATATATGTGATGTGACTGTCTTAGGGAAGGGCAAGGTTTTTCGGTTGGATTTGTTAATGCATAAGTGAGATAAATAGAATAATGCATGCCGCTTACCTGATTTCAACTGAAGCATAGAGTATAAATTTAAAAAGTGACATTCTACATTAAACTTTTAAAAAAATGACTTAATATGCTAAGGTAATGGATTACCTATAACATTAATGTGTAGTAACCACTAGGCAATGTCTTTGACAATTCATATATTTTATGTGTGGTTGTCCATGAGTCAATGAGTGGTTTGACTGCAGCAGGACACACTGCAGTAGACAACTTTGGTTGGTGGTCAAAGACAAGATTTGTAGAACTATGGAAGAAATGTAATCCTTTGCTCCAGGGAGAGCTGTCACTCAGAAGTGTTTTTTTTTTATTTATTTTTTTTTTTATCTGCCAGGCCAATCAGAAAACGGCCTCATCACTCTTGAAATACTTCAATATGTCTCCATATCCGCCTGCCCAGTTGCGATACTTGCATGGCAGGACTACGATAATCCAAATCCTAGAATGACCTAGAAAGTCCTTACTCTGGAGAGAAAGAAAAAAAAAATAATTAAATATAAAAAAGTATTTTATTTTTTTTTTCCGAAATTGTCTAAAAATTTCTGTATTTGCTTCCATCACTTTATTTTATTCATCAGTGCTACACACACAGGTTGATATAGTATAAAGCCCATTTGAAATAGTGTGTGGGCTGTATTGCCACTTTTATTGATAGAAAGAGTGAAGAACTGAAATGAAATAATTGGGGTTCCATTAGGAAATTATGAAAGTCAGACACAAACTTGTGTTCCTAACATCAGAACCAAGGCTCAATGTGTTAAGGCTGTGATAGGGCACAGCTCCATTTTGTGTTAGTATTATAATCTCATATATACCCCGAAGGTCTGAATGAATTCAGATGAAGCTGGAAGTCAGAGCTATTTCCTGCCCACTGTCAGTTTCTCTTAAGTTGGATGTCAGATGAGAACTTTTATATGCGTGATTTGTAGTCTAGATAGCAGTACTTATTGGAGAGCTGCAGGGAGAACGATAAATCAAACATGTGCAAACTTGTAAAATTCTCTTGACATAATAATAGGCAAGAATATATGGAAATTGCAGATACATCTGTAAACTTGAAAACTTAAGCCACACAAAAAAAATAAATAAAAATAAAAATAAAGACACCTGGTGCCACACTCTAATCAGCTAATTAACTAAAAACAACTGTAAAGGCCTTTAAATGGCCTCTCAGTCTAGTTATGTAGGCTACACAATCATGGGGAAGACTACTGACTTGACTGTTGTCCAAAAGATGATCATTGACATCTTGCACAAGGAGGGCAAGACACAAAAGGTCATTGCAAATAAGGCTGGCTGCTCACAGAGCTCTGTGTCCAAGCACATTAATAGAGAGGCGAAGGGACCGAAAAGATGTGAAAATAAAGTGTACAAGCAATAGGGATAACCGCACCCTGGAGAGGACTGTGAAACAAAACCCATTCAAAAATGCGGGGAAGATTCACAAAGAGTGGACTGCAGCTGGAGTCAGTGCTTCAAGAACCACTACACTCAGACGTGTGCAAGACATGGGTTTCAGCTGTTGCATTCCTTGTGTCAAGCCACTCTTGAACAACAGACTGCGTCAGAAGCATCTAAAGACAAAAAGTACTGGACTGCTGCTGAGGTGTCCAAAGTTATGTTCTCTGATGAATGTAAATTTAGCATTTCCTTTGGAAATCAGGGTCCCAGAGTCTGGAAGAAGAGAGGAGAGGCACACACTCCAATTTCCTTGAGGTCCAGTGTAAAGTTTCCAAGGTCAATGATGGTTTGGGGTGCCATGTCATCTACTGGCGTTGGTCGACTAAGTTTTCTGAGGTCCAAGGTCAACACAGCCATATACCAGGAAGTTTAAGAGCACTTCATGTTTCCTGCTGCTGACCAACTTTACGGAGTCAGATTTCATTTTCCAACAGGACTTGGCACCTGCACACAGTGCCAAAGCTACCAGTACCTGGTTTAAGGACAATGGTCTCCCTGTTCTTAATTGGCCAGCAAACTCGCCTGACCTTAACCCCATAGAAAATGTATGGGGTATTGTGAAGAGGAAGATGTGATATGCCAGACCCAAGAATGCAGAAGAGCTGAGGGCCACTATCAGAGCAACCTGGGCTCTCACAACACCTGAGCACTGCCACAGACTGATCAACTCCATGACACGCCACATTGCTGCAGTAATTCAGGCAAAAGGAGCCCCAACTAAGTATTAAGTGTGGTACATGCTCATGCTTTTCACGTTCATACTTTTCAGTTGGCCAAGATTTCTTAAAATCCTTTCGTTGTATTTGGTCTTAAGTATATATATATATATATATATATATATATATATATATATATATATATATATATATAAACCTTAAACACATTTCCTTGAACTAAGTTTTATGGTTGCAAATCAGACCAATTCTCACTGGAAGCACAGTTGGCACATTCCGGCCACCCTTTTGGTAATGCTATGCAGTCCCTCCTTGGGGGCCTGGGCCCCTGGGATTCTGCTTTCTCTGCGGTGCATCCCTAACTGATGAATGGGACTGGGCCACCTGTCTGCACCATTGTTCCTGCCTGGCACTTTGAGTGTCATCAAATCTCAGAAAACAACTATTCTGTCTTCCACCAATATCCCATGGTTGAGGTTGATTAAAGTGGGGAGTCTGTGGAAGCTGACAGCCTTGATATGACTGTCTAGTTATTCTAGAGCGACCAAATGTGCACTGCATTGACTCTCTTGTACCACGCGCTTGTTCTGCTTTATCAAACATAGCTTGAGAATCCGGGTGAAACACTCGACCTGGAGTAACTGGCATGTGAGTTATTTTCTGTTAGTGTCAGAAAGGGGGTTTTGTACTAATCAGATCTGCCTTCCAGAAAGTATTGCAGATGACATAGAGGCACCGATGTCCCTAGTAAGCTGTGCATGTGTAGCAAGGGCTGCATCCACTAAACCTAAAACTACCCAATCCTCCTGACTTATAATTTTTCTCAGAGCAGCCATAATTATTGCTAGAGCATTACCAGACCAGGCTGCATGTGTGGCCGCATTAGAAGTCTGACTCACCAAATTATCATTCTTCTCACATTCTTTCTTGGGACTCCAGGGGTCATCAGTCACCCGGTCTGGACCTAGAGGTGTTAATGCTGCCATTTCACAATCTCCTGCTGGCATACCACCAATACTGGTTTCTGTAGCATACTTTATATTGACAAAGCACCTTAGGGTTGTGCTAATAGCACAAAAAAGCTACTTACCAATCTGTACACTTCCAAAAGAGCCAAAATATAATCTGTGAGCAAATATCAACTCATTATTCAGAATATAAACAACAACCACTTACCTAAATGTAGAGGAAAATGTAAAATGAAAATGACCAGAATTTTTTTTATATTTTTTTCATGGGAGTTCCTGATTGGTTTTCTCATTGTTTATTGATAATTAGTTAGAGTATATAAGAGTGCTGTGCGTTATTTGGAGGAGGCACTCTCTGGGGAAGTACTCCTTCGGAGTGTCTATTTTGTATGTTTTTCCTTACACATGTAGCGTTAATTTTGTTATAGTTGTTTGTATGTTTCTTTGTTTTCTCTTATCCCTAGACTTCTGTTATTATTATTTGTGGCATATGTTTAAATCAATAAACAAATTGTTGATGGAACGTTTTGCATGATCCCTCTTTCATGTTGCAATTTAAAATGAGCAGGTCGTAACATGAAATTGGGGGCTCATCCAGGATTGCTGCATGTGTAAGTAAATGCATAAGGTTTTCTGTGTGTTCACCTTTTGTAAATGAGTAGACTTCAGGTATTTAGAGTGTTCTCAGCTGGGTTTGCAATCCTTCCATCGAGACACTGTGTTTTTTGTTTTTGTTTGTTATTTTGCCTTTCTTATTTTTGAAGGTTATTCTGGGCGGAGGTTTTAAATCTCTGTCGGGGGTACGCTTCAGACTTTTGGTTTAAAAGCCAATTGTTCTTGAGTTCAGCGTTTAAATGCCGCCCCGAGTACGGTACACCTTTGAAGACTAGGTAGGTGTAGTTAGTTTCGTTTAGAGTTAGGAACTGGAGTCTCTCATTTTCATTAAGGGTGACACTTTGTTGTTTTCTGTATCTGTGCTTGTGATGCCTGCTGAAGTATGAAGATAATTTGAGGAATGACTTAAGTTATTTATCTCATAACTAAGCAGGGTTTGCACCCGGAGTGTGTATGTGTGACAATCCCGGGTGAAGTGGCTGATGGGATTTTTATTATTACTGCTCTAGTTTAGCAGCATCTCACATATCTTTGTATTGCTATTTTGCTGTTGTGTTTCTCTGCTGCATATCCTAAAGCAGAAATGTCATCTGTAATTGAGGATTTCTTCAAATTTCATTCTGAAATCTTACTGGAGAGATGTACGAAGGAAGAGCTGTTCCAGATTGCAGAGCGTTTTGGAGTAGAGGTAACGAGTAATGAAGCTTAAAGAAGCTTAAAGAAACGCTGATGAGAACTGTGAGAAACGCACTTTCTGAGCAGGGTGTTTTTTAAGGTGAGAGCTCAAGCTATTCATTCTGAAGAGTCTTTAACCTCTCCTTCTTATGCTGCCGATCAAAATGTGAAGTTTAGTGACCTGTTCTTGCAAGAGAAACAGTTATGTGGTGATGCAGAAAAAACTTTGTGCTGAACGTGATGCTTGTGCGCTGAAAGAAAAACAGTTAGAAAATAATTTTGAGATAAAAAAATAGAGTTGCAGCATAATTTAGAGTTGCAACAGACTGGAGTTACGTAAATTGGAGTTACCATCTGAAAGGGAGGAAAGAGATTTTCAGTTGAGAAGACTTGAGTTAGAGCTGAATGCCCAAACAGTTGGAACTCCACTTCACGTGTCATCTGTTGAATCTAGGTTGGCTGCACCTGTTTTTGATGTTTATAAAAACATTAGACTAGTGCTGCCATTTTTTGAGATGTAGAGAAGTATTTCCAACATTTTGAACGTGTTGCAGAGTCTGAGATGGCCAAAAGAGTTTTGGACCTTATTGCTGCCATGTGTTTTAATAGGGAGGGCACAGGAAGTTTATTCAGCGTTGACTATGGAGCAAAGTGGTGATTATGAAATTAAGTCTGCTATTTTGCATGCTTATGAGCTGGCACCTGAAGCATACTGCCAGAAATTTAGAAGTCATTTTAAGGCTGAGAAGTGCACATATCTGAGTTTGCTAAAGAGAAAGAGAACTTGTTTGACCGTTGGTGTACCTCAGTAAAAATAACCACCAAGGACGAGCTTAGAGAGCTAATTCTTTTAGAGGAGTTCAAAAGCTGTGTTCCAAATGCTGTTGCTATGTATCTTAATGAGCATAAAGTGAGTAAAATGTCAGAAGATGCTCTCATGGCAGATGAATTCGTTCTTACTCATCAGCTTTCTGTTAGTCACTTAAATGATCTGAGCAGATCTAAGTTGAGTGTTACTGTTAAAAATAAAAACATGGTTGCACGCCAGAAGGCTGTGTCAAACTTCGCTGATAATATCTCAGTCACACGTACGAAAGGTGAGCTGGTTTGCTTTTATTGTAAAAAGCCAGGACATAACATTTCTGATTGTATTGCTCTTAAAAAGAAAGAGAAAAGGGTTAAACATGTTGGTTTAATTTCTACATCAAATGTGAAGCATATTCCTGCTCGATTTAACCAGCAGATTGAACGGGTGGATGTTACTGAGATGGAGAGTTTTAAAAATAATGCTGATTTTGCACCATTTCTCACTGAAGGGACTGTGGCTTTGCCTAATTCTGATGAGACCGTGCCTGTACACATCCTTCGAGATACTGGGGCGGGGCAATCCTTTCTGATGGAAGGACTTTTGCTCCCTTCTATTTTCTCCAGGATGGATTGCTTTATAGGCAGCAACCTATGAGCTCTGATTTTTCACTCTATCCTGGGATCCAAATCGTGGTTCCCGTTAAGTTTTGTCAAGACCTCTTACAGCTTTCACATCAGGGCATAGCTGGTCATATGGGGATACGAAAGACCTATGATCGAGTTCTAAGGAAGTTTTATTGGCCTAGATGTAAGCGAGATGTGATTAACTATATACAGTCCTGCCATACTTGTCAAATGATGGGAAAGCCAAATCAAAAAGTTCCAGTTGCTCCTTTACAGCCTATTGCTGCAGTTACCACTCCTTTTTCCAGGATTCGAATTTTATGTCCCGAAACTTCTCTAAGGTAATGCGACAACTTGAAGTTAAACATAACATATGTTTATCACCCTCAAAGTTAAGGAAGTCTGGAAAGATTCCATCAGACTCTTCTTGCTTCTTGGATACCAAAAAAGATAGAATGAATTATGGCTTGTACGGCCCCTCATACTAAGCAGCATTGGAAATCAACTTCATAACAAATAAGCTAGTGGTTATCAAACCTGTCCTGCCCTGAATATTTTGTAAGTCTCCCTCAATTATCACACCTGATTAGGCTCATCAACTCATTAGTGGAGACTGCAAGACCTGAAGTGGGTGTGTCAGATATAGGGAGACATACAAAACGAGCAATTTGGGTGTACTTCATGGAGAGGTTTGAGAAACCCTGGGCTAGGCTTATACATTTTCGTCATAAGCAGGGTTGTCAAACTCAATTCCTGGAGGGCCACAGCCCAGAAGAGTATAGCTCCAACCTTCATGTCCTTCAGGCTTAATTGAAATCATGTTTTTTGTGTTGGAGCAGGGTTAGAACTAACCTCTGCAGAGCTGAGTTTTGACACCACTGGTCATAAGCAATATATGAACATAACGAATACCCTGGCTATTCTATAAAACCTCAACTGCCTGTAGTCTAGACACAGAGAGGCGTTTCGCTGTATACACATACATAGTGTGTGGTATAGGCGTTTTGTCCACACGGATCCGGCGTTTTGGGAGAGTTAAACCAATACTTTTTTCAACCGGTTCCCAGAGTGGATAAACACCGCCTTTGTGTTTTCATGTGGACAGGGAATCCGTATATTTCTGAAACTATGACATTGTCAGCCCATGTCTCGCCCCTAGTCAGATACCGCTATGTCATGTAATAGCAACAAAAACATGAACAAACACCGAATGACTGTATTTTAATTAACTGACATTAACACAGATTAATAAATATTTTTCCATGTTCGGTTGTATATCAAGTGCAAGGTTTATGCGAATAGTCAAAGTCTTCTTCTCTGTTTTTAGTCTATCTCTGTGGCAGAATTACAGTGCCACACGCTGGCCTTGCATGTATACGACATCGCTAATCTGTCGGTTTCGTCTGGACACAGATATTTCTTGAAACAAGAAAAAAAAAAAAGATTGGATAGGGAAAGCTCTGGCTTCGTGTGGTTTTTCAGGTGTGTTTGATCAGGGTTGAAGTAGTCTCAAATAGCCAGACCTTCAGACTGAAAGGGGCCAATGAAATGGCAAATAAGGCCATTTGACTGACATGTCAAACAACCATAGTTTGTTTCATTAATTGTCACGTTTCAAGGTGTGGAAATGTCAACACAGTAAAGGTGTGTAAAATTATCTGACAAATTTTAAAGATTCTGTGCCGCACACTTTAAATATTTCACATACTTTTGAAAATCCAGTGTTTCGCTGATCCTGATAAGCACTCATCATCACAGTGGTAAACATGGCAGCTTTCTTTTATGAGGGGGTTTTAATTTTTTATTTAATTCATTACATTTATATAGCGCTTTTCTTGGCACTCAAAGCGCTTGGTTTTGTGCCACGTTATCAGTGTTTCCAGGCGGAATGTTAAAGAGCCATGTTAAGAATGTTAAGAGAATGTTCAGCCAATCCGATGACGACTTTGACACTTCTGAAGTGTTTTCACTTTTGTGTCCTATACACATCAGAGGCTTACTCAACGGTCCGTGGGCATGACGTCTGAGGCTAAGACTAGGGTTGAAGTTGAATTCACAGGACTGTGGCTCACTAGGACTTAGCTTGCCTACCCCTGCACTAAACCAGTGGTTCTCAAACCTGTCCAGGAGTACCCCCTGCCCTGCACATCTTGTATGTCTACCTCATCTATCACACCTGATCCAACTCATCTGCTCATTAGTGGAGACTGCAAGTATACTGTCAAATATAGGGAGTGGGTGTGTCAAATATAGGGAGACATACAAAACATGCTGTACTGGGGGTACTTCATGTAGAGGTTTGAGAACCCCTGGACAAAACATTTACAAATAACACTAGAAAGATTAAAATTTGGATTAAACATTTGCCTTGGCATTTGAAAATACGCAATGAACCAACACGGCCACACTCCAACTCATCATATATTGACACTTGGTCAGGACACCTTGCATCGCTTTTTGATGCTTTGAAGCACAGGGTCCTCCATTGTTTTAGGTTGTTTGTCTTAATTTAATGGTTTTCATACATTTTGTATAAAAAAAAAATAATAATAATAATATATATATATATATATATATATATATATATATAAATGTATACTCTCATTTATATATATATATATATATATATATATATATATATATATATATATATATATATATATATATATATATATATATATATATATATATATATATATATATATATAAATGTATACTCTCATTGGAGCAGCCCAACTCCCTAGCCTTTTTTTTTTTTATATATATATAAATCATCACGGTGGTTGTATCTGCCTGTTATATATTGTGTCTTATTGACAAATGGTAGTTTTATGGGAAGGGTTTGGGTTACCTGCTCATAAATGTGTAAATAGTGTAATATAAATAAAACTGTTGTGAAAGAAAAAAAAAAAAATGTATAAGCGTATAAGAAAGCGATTGCAGGCTTTTGCGAGCTTCAGCAAATCCACGTGATCAAAGATCACACATCCCAGCTGAAACAACCCACCAATTGAAATAATAACCGGTGATATAAGATTTTGGGCATATTGCCCAAGTCATTCATCACACACTATCAAGTGGTGCGCCATGTAGGCTACACTTTTTGTATTTCGTTGGGGCACCACAAGGTGTCCCTGAGGCCTCAAAGCTTTCCCCTCTCCTACTCTGGCTCGATTGCTATTCCTGAGGTAAAACACGCCCTCCTCATTACCCTATAGACAAAGAAATTTATTATTGATGCACACAATTGTCCTATTTAATACAGTGCTTTGGCACAATATGTATACTTATAAATAAAAGTGTCTTGACTAGATTTGACTATTGTTGTTAATTTTACAACAACATTTTTTTGACATGAACCGAGGGTAATGAATTTTGTGATAGTATTATAATTTGTTACTTGATAATAGCAATTGCATTAACTAAAGCTAACAAATACAACCTTATGGTAACCTTATGGAAATCTCTTTTATTCCTCATTTTGGTATCTTTGGAAATCTGAGTATAGTTTATAACACATAGATTAAAATTCTCCTGGAACTGAAGGAGAAGGAAAATAAAAAATGCAAATACAAAGAAAAAATACAAATTAGTGTGGTTTTTCTATCCCATGGGCCTTGTCCCCATATTATGCAGCTTGCTCCAAATTTTAAACAATTCCATTTTAAACAAATCAGTCATGTCAACAATACGCAATGCTTACCCTTGGAAACAATGCTGGATGTTTAGACCGCCAACCCTAGTATGATAATGTATAATTATAATATTTCATTTAGGCAGGGAATGAGGGCATAATGTATAACTCTACACATTCCGAAGTGTCATCGGAAAGGGAAATAGCAGAGAGGATGGAATACATGGCAGCCGCAGTGCTGCTGTGTCGAATCGATGTGTGGCAGAAAATGGTGTCAGATACAAATTGATGGGCAAATATTTAATGGAGCAAGTGAGTCATTCAACATCAGTGGCACTCTCTCATGCCAACGGAGAGAGATTAGGACGCTTTGTGAAGCTCTCAGATCTTATGAAGGTATCTATCTCATTGTGTCTAATGATGCTTTAAAGTCATCACACTGTGAGGATCAAAGTCCCAGACATCAAGGGAGAATATTCCCTGCACATATTATTTATTATTAATGTATGTTTAGGTTAAGCTGTTTATTACTGCTCCTTAATGCAATAATACATTATTGAAAGCTAAAACAAACTGGAATTGTAAATTGATATGTTTTAAACAACACAACGAACAA
Organism: Carassius auratus; assembly: GCF_003368295.1. NCBI lineage: Eukaryota > Metazoa > Chordata > Actinopteri > Cypriniformes > Cyprinidae > Carassius > Carassius auratus. The sequence continues at coordinate 7,755,573 of NC_039284.1, forward strand.
CTGTAAAGCCCTATACACTCCTTCTGGGAAGTAAACCGCTTTTTCCTCGCACTGTTGCCAGGGTCTACAAGGGCAAATGTATGAGTCAGTGCCAAGTTGATTCGATCTGCCAAACGCTGAAGCAAATCCATTGATTCTTTCAAAGAATGAAAAAGGGAGACACCATAAGGCTCACAAATAAATGATCTTATCCTGTTTAATCCTAGAGGTTTGCATTGATGATTCCCATTCCTGTTCTTTTCCCAGCTGTTGCAATACCCTGTGCTGATCTCCTTCAAATCCCTCTAAAGAGCCCCTAAACACGCCTCACGGTTTCCTGCACACTCAAGAGGTAGCTTTTCTTATCAAAGTCCAATTAGCTCTGGCTTAAAGGTCTTGTCATTCTTGTGTCATCACTGACCTGGCAATTGATTTAACGTCATAATCTGTACTGAGAGCTGATTGCTATATAAAAAAACAATAAACATTGCAAGCCAATTCATTTTCAAAATTTACTAATTCCAATTAATTTTCATATGCATGTGGCTTTACATGTAGTCTGAACAAAACTAACAGACACTAAAAAAACAACAACAAAGAAAAACAATAAGTGGGTGGTTAACGCTTACATGAATTCTTTCTTATTAAAATGGTTACTTCTCACATCTCAGGATAGAAAATGGCAGTTAATGAATAAAGAAAAGCTGCAATACTTACTTTCAAGGAAACATTCCATGCTCAGAGTGAAGTTATCCACAGCAAATGCAACTCCTGCACTAGAGGAAATATCAGCAATGAACTTCAGGTAGAACCTGAGCGTGTAACAGAGAGAGAAAAAAGAGAGAAAATAAAGAGAGTGAGATTTTTTTTTTTCACACGCATTTACACACACACACACACACGTTTGTTTTTTCAAACCGCAACATTTTTTTATCTGTCCAACAAAAAACAAGATTATAAGCAAATTGTAAGCAATGGGTACCTACATGCAAACAGTACAATATACACAGTAAGTAAGCAAGTGAGTAATAAATAAATACTAATCCATGTGAACATATTATTTTTGTCATTGATTTATGTAGAACTGATGTACACTACATGATTAAATAATACAACTGCAATTTATTTATTCATTTTTCTATAACTACAGTTGAACCCATCAAATCCCTAATGCTACATTATTTTGATTAAATCCATGGTATTTAAGACCGCCTGCTCTCTAATGAACTAATATTTCTCATAAAAAAATAAATGGGTCAGAATTTGCTCTTTGGGTCAAAGCACATTCAGCTAAACTGTGAAGTGTTAAAAAAAAAAAAATAAAAAAAAAATTGGACTCACACAAGAAAAGGAAGGAGGCCAGGAATGCAATTTTAATCGCCCTCTGTGGATTGGAATTAGCATGGCTCCGGATAACAAGAGTGGAGGTTGGAGCTTGGGGAATTGTGGGGGTTTTGGGAGGGTTATATGAGATTCCAATCAAACATGTAGAGATGTAAAAGCCTTTTCCCTCTGCCCTCCTTACTCTTTTCAAGTCTAGAACAGTTGCTAATTGGAGTGAAAGTGTGGATGAATGGTGAGCCTCCTCATTTATTTATTTATTTATTTTTTTTGGATAGAGTGATAAGGTGAGCATGGGATGTGCAGTGCAGTGCCGGGACCATAGACAGGAATGTAGAACCAGTGGGATTCATTAAGGTTTCAGATTAAATATGTGGGTTTGTGTGAAACCAAATGTAAATGACTATTTTGCACAATGGTGAGTGAAAATTTCTTGTGCATGCATCTGAAACTTGAATTTGCATTCATTCTTAAGTGGAAACTTTCCTGCAATTGTTTACCTGATTATGCTTTTGTTAAATATAAAAAAAAAGTCCATATTCAGACCATGTTCAGCATAAATTTGATGGTTGTGACTAGACTTACAGATCCACCAAACCGAAGAGTGGTAGGGCAATGAGTTTCCACCCTTTTCCCATATTAGCTTCGCTTGTTGAGTTCCAGAGACTCCTCTGACCATCAGGACCTGTGCTGTTCTCTATAATCCAGAGTGATAGCACTCCATTTGAAGATCCACACACCCAGAACTTAACCTATAAAAGAGATCACAAGAATAGATATAAACATTGATGCATGTGCTATTCTTTTCCAGTCTCAAAGTTGGCAGTCATTTCCTGAGTGATTACACACAATCTATTCTCAGCTTGAAATGGACAGCCCTTTTACTGATTGTTTGTTGCATATTGCACATAAAAGCCAAAACCTGGCCGAAAACCAGCAGTTATAATATGCAAAGGAAATTTGGTTTATTACAAAAAGTGCCTTATTCACAAACATTTTTGCCAAGAGCTTTTCCAGGCACTTTTTGAGTGGAACAATTAACATTTGTATACATTTGCTACAAAAAGCATTTTTGCAGTAATTCATCAAATTATTAAAACAGGCACATATCCAGATGCGCAGTGCAGTCAAGCAGGACTTAGGCCTTTAAGAGATCAGTTCAGGTGCATGGTTTGCAGAAGTCACAGTAAAGTGCACCAGACGGTGGTCTGCTGGATTCTTCATAACCTAGCAGATTTGCATAATTCATTTAGGGTAACAGGTGCAAAAACAATGCAGATAGCTCATGCAAATAACTAAAGCAGGATATTTTTTTTTTTTTTTTTTTTTTTAACAATTGGGCATTATAAATCCATAAGCAGGTGTTTTATTTTTTTGTTGTTTTTTTTTTTTTTTTTTTTTTTTTGTCACACATGTAAAATTAATATTTAGAGTTCAACACAATTTGAGCTCAGTCAACAATAAAAACAATGATAATGATATCATTTATAATATATATATATATATATATATATATATATATATATATATATATATATATATATATATATATATATATATATATATATATATATTATGATTTATGTAGGTAATATAAACATAAAAGTTTCTGATGTATGCCCTTAAATCCTCCAAAAATGGCTCAATTTTACTTCCATTACTTTCTTTTTAAAAGTTAAGTTTCAGCTTAACTTCCACAGAACTCATATGTATTTAAAATGTTTTTATTTTTTAATTTTTTTTGATGCATAAACTATGCATGGTAAAAATTCCAAAAATATGTGTGTCGTAGTTCATGAAACAGGACTGCTGCACATCATGTTATGTCATCAAGGATTTTGTATTTACCAATCCCTCTTTTCCATGTTAATTAATGGTTCTTGGTCAAATGAAGCTGCAAACAAGACAAGGCTTTGTGTCGATGTCATATTCTGGCTCAGTAGGACAGTGTTTGATCTAGTGCAGGTTGTAGTTCTTATATCACATCTGCTCTGAGGTTCATCTATTATGAGGGACCTTTATTTCGGGCAACTTGAAGCTGGTCGTGAAACTGGCAGCTGTTGAAATGAGCTAGGCTTCTCATATTACAGAAGCCATGCTGAGAACAGTGGCTAGGGTGAGAGATCACAGTTGTGATCTACAGTCTTGGTTTGTGTCTGGATCTAGTCCAATATTCTGTCATAGCCCGCTGTGCCTCCACACCGCTCTGGGCACTGATCATACAAGAGTAAGCCCTCACCTCACATCTAACTAAAGCTGTCAGTCAAGACTTCTCATAAAGCCCAAATGCCTACCTCTCCACCTGTGCTCCTATAAATCTACACTCCATAATCTCCCTGACATTTTCTCTGTTTTTCTTACTTTAAATGTTTTATTCCACTGTTTCACTCTCTCCTCCATCTCTGTCAGTACCCTCCGTCCTCTCTTAAACTGGCTTTTTTTTTTTCTTCTTCTTCAGGAAGTCCTTTGCAGTAGTGTAGTTCTCCCTTCAAGCAGGCTTGTGTGTGAGCCACAGACTGATGGGGTCAAGGTCTATGAATTCTGAATCTAAAACGGAGACGGTCTTTTAAAAGCTTTCCATCAAGGCAAGAGCCAGACATTTTTCCAATCTTCAAAACGGACATTAACATTTCACATTTGGTTGCCAAATTTCCATGTAATTACATTCAAATGACATTGAAATGTGGATACAACAATAACCTTGTGACACTGTGCTACGTTCTGTCAGGAGCTATTACAAAAGCAACTCATTAAAGCTATTGTGCTTCCCCAAAATGTCACATAAAGCCTTAAACACTGAAGAAGTGCTAGGTCAAACCAAAACAATGTCGTGTAACATTTCGGATTTGCAAGTTAGGAATAAAATCGTTTGACAAAAAAAAAAAAAGAAAGATAAAGACTAGTGTAAGGGCTATTATAATTACCTTTGACGGTTTATCAAAATAGAAAAAAAACAAATAAATAAATAAATAAATAAATAAATAAATAAAAATTCACATAGCAGTATGCTAAAATGATCAAAAGTCAAAAAGCTATTTTTAGTTAGAATGGTGAAAATAGTCAACAGACCTCAATATATCGAAGTAGTGAGTGCTACCCATTTTGGGTCCCCATCTTAGAAAATAAAACTGTTCAAGTGTATTTTAACATTTTTAATTCAGTTTTGTGTAGAATTGTCTCAACTTTTTGTAGTTAAAATTATGTGTCAAAAAGAAAATGTAAAAAATTGCAATCTGATATACTAGTTCATTCATCAGACTTTACAACACAGTGTTACAGTACAATTTACAGTATTTGTTTTGAATCTGATTAAATGTGTTCATTTAATTCATCAGTTCATATATTGAGATTATTTTTTTCACATTTTAACAGGACATCATTACTGTTTTTTTTTTTTTAGATTACTTATGATGAATCATATTCTCTCATAATCTCTCTCTCTCTCTCTCTCTCTCTCTCTCTCTCTCTCTCTCTCTCTCTCTCTCTCTCTCTCTCTATCACCACTGTTACCTTTAGAGCTAAAGTCTGTAAAACTTCTTTGGATATACAGTATATTGAGAAATATTAAAAATGTTTTCATTCAGGCTTACATATCTAATTGCAATCTATAATTTAACAAATAAAGGTTTGTTTTAGTTCAGTGATGATATAAAAGTTAGTTCTGTCTTGACAACTCTCTGAGAGGTTAGCATGGCGATATACATGGCAGTGTTATTGTGTTTGGTCTTGGCAGAATTGATCTGCTATGCTACTGTGGCAGAGCAAGTACCGAGACTTGCTATTGCCAATACGTCCACTGACATACTTGTAGGAAATATAAGATGGTAAAATAGTAACAAAACTCTGGAGCTTGTTGATCTGAATGTGAGAACTTTTCATATTAATATTCGTATTTGTAAATTGAAATTTACACTCACAGCTCTGATGTCAAAAGCTGAATCTTAACATTTACACTCACAGGCAACAATCAAAACACCCGTGTTTTGAATTCAAAGTAGCAGTTTAATAGTTACAAATATGTAAAATAGAATATTTAATTTTGCACTTTACTTTACTTTCGCTGTACAATCACAAGTCAGAACTTACGGCCTCTCAGATCTGGCAGTACAACTTCAAATCCTAGCGCTTTGACTCTTTGGTACTCCTTTTGCTATATTTATGTAGCAAAACTCACTTGTGCACTTGTACATGGATATATGTGAGAGCAGAACCAGGAAATTGGGCTGGGGTGAGAAATAAGCCATTTTATTGATTGATGCCTGACCAATAAACTAGGCCAATCAGTGTTACTCACCGTGCAGAGAGATATATAAACAGTATATATCAGAGTTTGTATAAGTAAAACTCTAAAATTAGCCAAATTAGCTTTTACAGGATTTTAAACCACTACATTCATCTTGGCATTCAAGTATTATCTGGTAGACAAACAGTTCAACATCTATCATATGCTTATCCTATATATTGCAGAGTAACCTGGCTGTAATATGTTGAACCACTTTATATGGTGCCAATATAAAGTCATTAAGACATTAAATAAATGCTGTATTTTGTATTTAGAAGCCTTCAACTTTAACAGTGGTATTTATACTTTAAACATGAAGTTGTTTTTATTCTAAAATTTAGCTTACTGTGGAATTAGCCAGCACATTTAATAGAAATACTTTTGTATTGGAAGACGTTTACATAATAGTTTGATGTGTTTTCCAGGTCCATATTGCATCAGCAGCCAACAGTTAGTTTTCATGTTCTTGAGGCCTTTAACCTCAAGATTACCTTTGTAATTTATTTACACAAGAAACTGAGGACAACACAGAAATATAAAAGGGTGCATTGGCTGCCGCTGTTGCATGATGTCATCTCGCAAAGAAACCATCAAATTTCATTGGACAGACATCGCCCAATAAAATGGCTACATTTGAACCCCAGCCCCACCTCCTGGTTCTGCTGTCTCATATCTGCATGCACAACTTCACAAGTGAGTTTTGCTACAGAAAAATTGCGAAAGGAGAATCAAAAGTCAAATTGCTAGGATTTAAAGTTGTACTACCAGATCTGAGAGGCTGTAAGTGATGATTGGTTGTTGTACAGCAAGTAAAGTGCAAAAGTAAATATGTCCTTTTATACATTTTATTAATCTGCAACTTTGATTGTTGTCTGTGGGTGCAAATCAAAATGTTCAGCATTTCACATCAGAGCTGTGAGTGTAAATTTCAACTTACAAATATGAATAATAATATGAAAAGTTCTTAATATGATGAGTTCTCAAATTTAAATAAATAAGCTCTCTAGCATTACTACTCTTTTCCCTTCATATGCAGGGAAAAGAGTAGTAATGCTGCTGCTGCACATATAACATACATGAAATCACCCCCCCCCCCCCATATATAATCTACATGGAATTAGCTCATATCAGATCTATACAGGTGGAGCTGGGGAAGGTGAAGGGTTTGTGAAATGCATGAGCTGCGTCCCCTGCAAGGAGATCATAATAAACCACCCGTAATAAAATATATCACACAGCAAGCTGACACACAATAGACCTACCAAAGACCTCCTCTACACTATACAGAGAAAGAAACAAAATCCTAATGTCCCACTTTACCTGCATCCAGCCTCCAGTACATACTGCATGTGGAGAAACATCACAAGTACATAGTATGTTATTTTTTGAACATACTATCTCCTTCCACTTATCTGTGGCTGCATTATCCTAAATGCTATATAAATCATATCAGTATTCAGAGCATTTCTATAGGTGTAGCATTGATCAGTGCATGCATAGGGTAGAATATATTTGCAAACAAGGCTTGATAGAAACCTAATTTCCTCAGAGATCCAGAGCCCTATCTCACGGAAACACAGTACATTACAGTCGCTTGCGCGGAATGCAGAAATGTTGTCTTCTTACCATGCAAGGGGCGTTCCGGAGGGGATAGAAGAAAAACGGGCTTCGCACCTGGGCTGATCCTCGCTGACCTTTGGGCTGACTGTCAATGGCCAGCAAGGCCCCTGCCAGACAGAGTGAGGACAAACATGAAACAAACTTTTTCATTAATAAAATATCACCCCACCCTGAAGAAAAGATTTAAAAAAGTCAAAAGCTTATTTTTAATCTTGACTAATTAATATTTATTAACCATATCTGCCTAAATTATTTTTCTTTATTTTTAATTTATCAAGGTTGATACTCAAACTTGTGCTTGATTAACTAGTAATCTGCATAAAACAGCACTTTTTATTGTTTGGACTTCAACTTAAGGCGTTTAGGCAGAGCACCTGGTGATGGACAGCTGCTTCTGAGGCTTTGGGGAATGGACGGATGGGCCCTCCATTGCGGTCCCCTTCCTGGAACCAGCTGCCAGCCGCAATCCTCTCTTCCGAACGAGCAATAGCTGCCATTCAGGAACCGACCTGGTTGAGTAAGAGAAGACAATGAGACATTCTGAGAAAACTGAGAGACCTCAGAGAGATTAACTGTGAGAGATAAAAAGAAGAAGATGAATATGGATTTATAATTGTATCCCTCAGCTCAAGAGCTTAGAATCTCTGATGAGAAATCATCTTCGATCATTTTTAAATGTCTGAAGAGGCATACGAGGGCAGTGGAGAGCTGCTGAATGGGAATGAGGACATGGTCTTGAGGTTAAGGAATAGAAAGGCAGGAAAGAAAATGTTGTAGGAAGGCCATATTACAATTGGCCTTAAAGCTCTTCCATCAACAGACAATTCATTCAACCCCATGCAGGGCTGCAGGGATGGGTCTGACCTTCATTAGGAAACTAGTGGGGGAAGAAACATTGGTCTCCCTCAAGTAATCCACTGAATTACAGAGTATAAAATGTCTGCTGGCATGCAACTTACAAGCTTTGCTTAAGGTTCATACAATCCAGTGTTAGGCATAAAAAATAACATGCTTCCAAGCAGTGGATGCATTCATGGGAACAAAGTGATTATGGGAAATGGCTTGTTAATAATTAAAGATTTTATTTTTATTTTTTTTACCCCTGAAACTACCTTGCCCAAAACTTTCTACCAAACTAACAAACCAAACTAACAAACAACAACAACTTTGGCTTCTATATCACTATTTTATATTAATACATTTCTCACTTGCTTACAGATCTTGGCATGCATATTTATGCTCTCAAAAGTGTTTCATCCCAAAATCAAAAGAAGAGATTTTATTAAGATCTTGTTGTAAATCTTTTGGATCTGGTCTTAAATCTTTATATTAGATAGATTAATTCAAAGAGGTTTTTATGGAAGCCTGTTTCCGCCACTGAAAAAAAAAGGTAATTGAGACTTTTATCTCACAATTCTGACTTTTTTTTTTTTTTTTTTCAGAATTGCGTGATTTAAACTTGCAATTGCGAGACACAAAGTAGCAATTCTGAGAAATAAAAGTCAGGATTGTGTGATATAAACTCACAATTACGAGACATAAAGTAGCAACTCTGAGAAATAAAGTCAGGACTGCGAGATATAAACTCACAATTCTGATTCACAATTCTAAATTTTTTCTCAGAATTGAAAGTTTATATATTGCTATTCTGACTTTATATCACGCAATAATAAAAAAATAAAAAGTAAGAACTGTGTTTATATCTCACAATTCTGACTTTATATCTCAAAATGTTGTGGAAAAAGTCAGAATTGTGAGATAATAACCTTTTTTATTTATTTATTTATTTATTTATTTTTTATCCAGTGGTGGAAACAAGCTTCCATGGGTTTTTGCAGTCTATCTAAGAAAAAAAAAAAAAAAAAAAACATTATCTCAAAACAAAAGACTGATACTGGTATTATTCCATCTCTATCGCTATTGGGTTGAGATATAACCATTTTTTTTTTTCAGAGATTTACCTTAAACGATCCTTAAATAGGCTTTTAAACAGAATCACAACTACTGTGTCCTGTTCATAATTTCTTCATCTGGTCTTTAGAAGTCATTTTTCAACAAAGTTTAACAACACAGTTTATTAAAGAGACAATCAAATCTTGTTGTGCACATTAAATGCGCTGAATGGGTTTGAAGGAGACTGATTAACAGGTTTCTGATCAGTGTTAATATCTGTAATATCGGTGGCATATCGAACATGAACAGTGACATTTAACTTTGTTCTAACAACAAACAAAGCACAGAATCCTGTAAAATCTCAAAATCTGTGCGTGTTGCCTTTCTCTTTGCATGGCACTTGATTACAGCTGCGGCAGTGCATTGATCTGAGAGGTGTGAGGCAGGATCAGATAATCATCCACTGAGGAGAGATGCTACAGCGCTGGACTCACTATCATTAGCCAGGAGAGAGTAAACACATCGACCAGCATGACCACACTCGTGAGGATTAGCATGAAGAGCAATAACAGGGAAAGAGAGAGAGAGAGATGACAGAGAAAGAAGAAATGCTCTGTGCGATTTGAATGACACAGGATGAGATTGCAGCTTTCCGTTTTGCACTGAAAGGCTGCTTGAGATATATGTGCTGCACTTGCGAAGCTGAAGGAATGGATCGCTAATGAATCCTCTGTGATCGAATGAAATTGCATCATGCAGAATAGATTAGGGTAGGAATGAAATAAAGGATCAGGACAGTGTGAGCCTCTGATCTTTAAGGTAAGGGACTTTTAACAGAAATGAAGAGACAGAGAATGATGAGAAAAGGTGGGGCCATCAGACAGAGACAATTACAGGAAAATAGGTTAAATGTGGGACATATTTCATCAGAACTGAAATTGTTCAGTGGTAATATGTTTAAAAGTACAATGCGGCAGTGAAAGTGTCTGATATACTCTCAGGAGGCTTTCCCATTTAGAGAAATAAATCATTTTTCAGAATATATTAAAATAATTAATAAAGTATTACTTTAGATTGTAATACTATTAAACTAAATCACTGCATTTCTGGTCAAATAAATGCAGCCTTGACGATCATAAGAGGAAAATATGTATAGTTAACTAAAGTACCTTTGATTTTGATAAAAAAAACAACAACATATATATATATATATATATATATATATATATATATATATATATATATATATATATATATATTAGGGCCGGGACTCGATTAAAAAAAATTAATCTAATTAATTAGAGGCTTTGTAATTAATTAATCGAAATTAATCGCATTTTAATCGCATATAAATATTTGACCTGAGAACAGTGAGAAGTATTTTTTTTTTCACATGGATTTATAGTATACCATTGAATAATGACTGAATACATAAGCTTAAGCAACAAAATATTGTTTATTTTTGTTCAACCAAGTCTAGCAGACCAGTGCAATTTTTGCCATGAAGTGTATCAATAGCATATTTAGAAACAATTTAGAAATAGTACATTTCAGAAATTCAGGAAGCTTATAGGTGCTGGAACCTTCTGTAAAGTGTGTTTTTTTTAAGTAAAACACAATACTGTCAATTACATTCAGAACATTGGAAACACTGACATCTCTCTGTTGCTTCAGAGGCCATAACATACTAAGTCCAACTCTCAATAACCTTGGCCAAAACAATAAAGAGTTCAACATAAACTGTTGCACCAACAAAATAATACATAGTTCAACATAAAATGTAAAGTCCACGCTAGCTGCTATATGTTTTGCTTTGAGGTGATACTTGAGGCTCGATGTGCTGCCGGTGATATCAAAGAGTATTGATATGCGAACGCTAGTTGGTGCTTCAGTATAATCGGTCCCGCCGAAAGTCATCCAGTGAGAAACGTTCCGCGGTGCAAAAATAAGTTATTAAAAATGCGGGATTTTTTTTTTTCTGTATTTAATTAATCTTAGTTAACGCGTTATTTTTTGTGTAATTAATTAATCTCAATTAACGCGTTAAAGTCCCGGCCCTAATATATATATGTATATGTATATATATATGTATATGTGATAGTGGTGTGTGTTGCTTTTCTTTATTTTCCAAGAGACATTGTGACTGAGATAACAATGGCCACTGAACCAGAACAACTCCTGCAATGTCCAATAAACACAGCTTCTGTTATATAATGGGCAAACACACAATAGCTTCATTAAAGAGCTGCTGTTGCTATCCTGAAGCCCCTGTCTGTTGTCTCGTCTTCCAAACAAATGCCATTAATACTCACGGCAATGTTCCCCCTCATCGTCCCCTTGTGGACAGTCAGGTTTGAAGTCGCACAGCTGACTCACATTGATCTCCCGGCCTTCTCTGCAGTGATAGCTGCCCCGTAGAGTGACATTTTGAGAGGTTCCTGGGCAGAGAAAGACATGAGGGAATCAGAGACACTAATTACAGACACAGTTCCCTTAAGGAGCAAAGGTTTAAATCCCTCAAGGGCACAAAGGCGATAAAGCAGAATTTCAATCCCAGTAGCTCTCTGATTCCAGGGTCACCCTTGCTTAAGGTGTAACATTTGCTCAATCAGCCCTGATCATTAACCATTAGCCCACCTTTACCTCAGTTTTCTCGCATCTTTTACAACTGCACATTAGCTGCAACAGGTAACTCCGAAGAGGTTTACTTTATATCTTTCCAATAGACTTTCTGCCAAGAAAGTAAACCATAGGTTTACATTAAAACCTTCCGTGCAAGCAAACACAAAGACATCAAGTAAATACAGCACTTTGTAAACTAAATGAGGCAGAAAGAACACATAAAAGAGGCAAGGGCTCTCAGTAGTCACTTGTTTTTATGGCTTCGATGACGGGAGAGGATACTGACAAAGGCTATCAACACATGAAAACACAAAGAGCCCTTTCCTGTCCAATAAAGATACAACAGACACTCAAAAAAAATGTGTTAATGTAATGAGAACTCAAGCACAGCTTGAAAGAGATGTCTAGGATAACATTTTACCATAAACATTTAGAGCTTCTGGCTTTTTTGCAGGAGGAGATACATATCATTTTACTATGGTGCTATATATATATATATATATATTAAAAAATATATATATTTTTGCATATGGAGCGCTAGCTTAACATGCTTTAGAAAATGTAGGACGGAACAATGACCCAGATAAGTAGCGTGGCGACTGGATTCCTGTGCGTTGAGTCTGATAGCATCACAGCGAACACAATATGTAACAAAGGTTTGCATATCTATGCAAATGGAAGACAGTAGCAGAGCTGCACAAACGGACGGGCTCACCAGGGGTTCATCACACCATGATAAAGAGAGTGATTGTATAAGAAGAAAAAATGAGGAGAAAAACAGGCTCACTCATGCGATTCACTTGCTTCCTGCTTAAAATAAATAAATAAAATGAATACAAGGGAGTTGTGATTTTATCATTGGCGGCTACAGAGGCATAACGCATCCTTGATCCTTGGTCGTCAGAATCATGTTATCTTTTAATCTTGATCCTGTCCTCATTATATAGTTATGGACTTAGTTGATTCCATCAGCTGTTACCAATTTACTGTCTATCTATCTGTCTGTCTGTCTATATATCTATCTGTCCAATCTTCTCTATCAATGTTTCATGTTTATAAACACAAATACATTATTTTCTATAACCCATCTGACTCCCTTCATTCATCTATTAGTATTAAGTAAAATTATGACATGCAAATATTTAATAATTATGTTATTGCAATTATGTTATTAATCAATAGCCCCGATTCACATCTCAACATGGCAGCCTTGCTATAGAAATAAAAAGTGTTTTAATCAAAGGCTGTGTGTGTATGGTGAGTAAAGAAAAATAGGAGAAACAAAAGTGAAGGGGGAGTTAATACACCAATCCGCTCTGATGCAGCAAGGGTTTGTGATGAAAGAACACAGATGTGATGGATGTGTCGCACTAGTGTCAGTGTGCCATTACTAAAATGATTGAATGACAGGCATTTGACAGCCAGCTGTAACATTAAGTCATACGTGTACAACTAGCGGGCAGACATTCATATCAGTCAGCTGAAAGCTAAGCTAAGACAAAACACGCTCAGTCTGTCACTGCACATGGGGAAAAAGCTTAATGACCATCATGAAGGTTTGCAGGCTCTGCGGCACAAATGCTAACCCTTGTAAACACTGTGTGGAGGATGTGCTGAAACATGAGTCACCAAGAATCAAGGTTTCCCTCAAGCTTAAGATGCCATCATCATTATCATCTTCATCATAAAAAAATACAATATATATATATATATATATATATATATATATATATATATATATATATATATATATATATATATATATATATATATATATATATATATATATATATATATATATATGATGAAGATGATAATGATGATGATGGCATTTTATTACATAAAAATAAAATAATGGATACTAATGGACCTGGGCCACGTTGTAATATATAGTCATGCTATAAGTTTCCTGCATTATTTATTTATATGTTTTGTTTGTTTGTTTGTTTGTTTTGCTTTCACTGAGTATCTGGTTTCACTCTGTTTAAATATTTGAAGTCACTTTTATACTCTCTCAAACAACAAAAATGGTTGTCAACAGAATGAGAATTTAATGACTACTTGAAACACATCTCCCATGAAGGTCACAGCAAGACAGTTGGAAACACGATTTCAGACCCCATTTCCCCCATCTTTGTTGTCTAACAAGAAGTAGGCCACACAGCATGCTAAGTTCATGCATTTTTTAAAATGGCTCACACTTCTCAACAAAAAAAAAAAAAAAAAAAAAAAAAAATGTGAAAATTTAAAATAAGCAACAAGAGGCCTATTTTACATCCTTGTCACAGCAGACAGATTTTTGAAGTGTTAGTAGCTAGTTTACTAATGATGTAACTTTTCTATTATTATTATTATTATTATTATTATTATTATTATTATTATTATTATTATTATATTTGTTTATTTGCATCAAAACAGTTAATTAATGGACCAGCCACCGACATAAATTTTTTAAAACCGTGTTTGTTTGTTTTTTTTTGTTTTTTTTTGAGTCACTTTGGCCTTGATTAAATATGAAAGTTTGTCATTCAACAATGAGAGAAGCCATTTCTGTGAAGGTGAACGTGGCCATATGGTACACAAATTGAATGTGGAGTACACAGTGTGGAGATCTGACTGATTATGAGGTCTGTGTCCTGTTTCACAGCACGTATTGTGCTCTCTAGACAGATACTACTGAGCTAGACTGAAATGTGTTCTCTGAAAACAAGATGACAGTGAGTACTCTGACTCATACAGGGCGCAATGTGCTTTTCTCAATAGCATTAAGCACAATATTCAAAAATAGCACTTTCTTCATCTTTATTCTGAGAATCTGTCTTATGGGACCAGACAAAATAAGCAAATTATGTTTCTCATTGCACATTGCTGACGTCCTCATGTTAAGATTCTAATAATACAGCACTGTAAAGTGGTGTGTTTGCTGGTGGGAGTCTGCTGTTATCAAAGAAGCTGATAATGGATATAGGACTAGACTGATAGTGGTAAAACTGGCCAGGCTTAAAAAAGACAATGACCTGTTTGTCTTCCTGATAATCTCACCATGATTATTTTTATTAATACTTGCATTTTCCTATCCTTTACATCACATATCAGTTATTTCCTTCCTTCTTTCCTCTGACATTTAAATTCTGTCCATACCTTTTTAACATATATTTCCTCTTCATTGTTTCAAGCTTTATTGGATCATTCAGGGTATGCAACAATTTGTACAAAGCACATCTGGCAAAATATCAATTAATTAATTATATATATATATATATATATATATATATATTATCTTCTTTTCTCTTCTCTTCTGTCAAACGATTAATAACATCTAAAACTAAGGTTTTTGTTTATATAATGTGTGTCCTCTGTATATATATACAATGTATAAACACTTGCATGTATATGTTTCAGAAAAATAGGTTATGTTGATTTATTTAATACATTTATTTATATAAATGACATGACTATAAATATAGACATGCAAATACATGCAGATGTTTTCTATATATATATATATATATATATATATATATATATATATATATATATATATATATATATATATATATATACTGTATGTGTGTTCATGTATACATAATAAATATACACCGAACACACACACATATCTTGCAAACAAAACCTTTTTTGTATGCGATTAATCGTTTGAAAGCATCAATGTTCAATCAAAAATGTCTCAAATAAATAAATAAATAAATAAATAAATAAATAAATAAATAATAATAATAATAATACTAATAATAATAATAATAATAATAATAATAATAATAATAATAACTGCACCTTTAATTCTTTATTTCAGATATGTATTAAAAATCATATTACCTTTATTAATTAAGTAGTCTAAGGGGAATTTAAATTGTAAGTCTGATGCCTGAGCTCTTCATCATGAACAGTCAATCTGTTTACCTTCATCTCACTGAATTGTTTGAACTTCACTTTCAGTTTTATAAATGATTGATCCCTATCAAAGCATCATTGCTCAGCCCTGAACATGAGATTTTCACACAGGTCTCCAAAAAATGATCGAGGAAGTTAAGTTAGCACACCTCATTTTTGTTGGGGCAGTCCAAGCCAATGTATTTGATCTACAGGCAAAGCCGTAAAGTTAATGCCGTTGAATTACACCCGACTCTCCCTTAGGACAAAAGACGAAATGGGGGACATCCATTTAGGAGCTCAATGAGCTGTTCAGACCCACACTTGATTGGCTGAGGTAAGGCCCTGGCATCATTTGTCTTTGTCAGATTATTCCACAGTGCCAGAGGGGGGAAAGCATGCAATGAAATAACTGGTTCATTTTCTTTGACTATTTTTGGGGACGTTTTGGGGCTGCTGCATTAGAGGAGGAGACAAATCAAAAAGGACAAGCCAGTGAGGAAGACAAAGTGAGCTGATACACCAAAGCTCTTATTGCTGAAAGATGGTATGTGTTCCTGTAAGACAATATAAAAGCCAGAGCACGTATGTTAGAGCTGCTAACCCTTTCTCACAGTGCATCTACTGGACCTGTTTGCAACTGTGCATTTCTTAAGGCCATAAACATATTCCATGCCTATGTTTCCCAATACTGTTCCCTGAGGGACCCCACTGCTACACAGTTTAAAACTCTTCCTAATCCTTGTTCTAGGCAAGCATGTAAGTTCAGACGCGAATGCTTGGCCAATATGTTGCAAGTTTGAGATTGTATTGTACGTTCTTGCATTCCTTTTTCAATTTCAAACCTCAATTGTCCAATTATTCAGATTATTTAACTATGAGGTTTTGTTGACAGTGTAGCTTTAACTAACTTTCTCGGCAAGATTTGCTTTGAAGTTGTGGTCATCATTTAGAGTAATCATTCTAAACGATGAGCAAAACTTCAAAGCAAACCTGAAACAGAAAACTTAATGCTGATAATGCGATGCATACTTGTGTTATGAATTCCATATCAGTCTGATTCATGAACAAATCATTCAGAGTAGTTTTGGGAGCTGGACCAACTGATTGAATTGAAACAATCAGACTAAAATGACTGATCTGTTCACCAACGGAGACTGCTATATGTTTAAATAAAATCACTTGAATCTCATTGAATTTCACAATAGAACTTGCTGAATTTGACTGATATAAGGATACCGTGACTTACTCCAGTTACTGTAGGCAAAACTTGTCTAATTAGCTTTGGTGAGTTGGTCAGTAACATATTTTAATCAAGGGTGCCAGACTCAGCTCCTGGTGTCCCACAGTCATGCAGAGATTAGTTTCAACTCTGATTGAACACACCTGAGCCAGCTAATACATTTCTCCAGGATAAAAAAATAAAAAAATAAAAACTACAGGTTGGTGTACTGGAGCAGGGTTGGAACTACGTAAGCTCTGCAGGATTGTGGCCCTCCAGGAGATGAGTGTGGACACCCTTGGTGAGTCTGATAGCAACTGATATAAAGAACATTATTTATAACAGTCCTGGTCCTGAGGGCCAATAACCTTTAGAGTTTAACTCCAGCCTGATCCAACACACTTGCCTGGAAGTTTCTAGTAATCTGGAAGACCTTGATTAGTTGGTGAGGTGTGGTTATTTATTTATTTATGTGTCAGAGATGTGGCTTGGTAGGAATGTTTCATGGCTGCTTCATTGTATGTGAAGTTTAACTCGATCTTGTTTTCTATTTTAAACGATTTTAGCCTCTCTTTTATTATTTTTAGTTTTTATAACACCATTTTGCATTTTTTTTTCTTACTATGCCCACTATTGAACAGTAGACATTTTGCTTTCACTACATGTGTCTTTTTTTTCTTTTTTTCTTTTTTTTTGTGGTGGCACGCATGGCTGACAATGTCAAACCCTGAGGATATACATTCACAGGATATAGAATGTCTTAAATGGTAGCTCCATGTTTGAGACCAGGTCAAGAAAGGCCATGCAAGATGTATTACAAGAGCCAGTGTCTTTATACCAAAGGATGCCCGAGAGAGATGGGAGGCAAGTCTGTCAACTGCATGATCTCAGAGGCATAAAGCCCCATTGATTCCATGGCCCCGTTCCTTGATGTTACCCTAGTACTTGAGAAATCTGGGCAGTCACATTACAACTCAAACTGCTGCCTTTCAAAGATGATTGAGAAAGCGACCCCCGAGATTAAAGCAAACAGACTTTGAGACTTCAGAGATCGCTGAGAGTATATTTCTGACGCTCTCTGGCAGTGTAGCGTTACTGTCTGAAGCTATTGATGACAAGACCTGATTTGAGAAAAACAGGCAGATTCAGCTTTAAAAGAAAATGATAATTCAAAAATAACAATATTGTCATTATGTGCTCACCTTCATTGCAAACCATATGATTTTATTTTTGTCAAAAGGAGATTTATATTTTATATATATATATATATATATATATATATATATATATATATATATATATATATATATATATATATATATAAATACGATGTGTTCAAGCTTCATAAAGGATGAAAAAGCAACATAAAAGTAATCAATATGTCTTATTTGCTATTTAGAGATAACAGTGAAACTCTTTAGCAACTACAACTAAAAATAAAATAAATTATATATATATATATATATATATATATATATATATATATATATATATATATATATATATATATATATATATATATATATATATATATATAATTTTGGTCTGAAAACCAATCTACATAGCTGACATTTTCTTTTCATTTCAAGTTATTTCACGAGATGAAATGAAACGAGTCCATAAAACGTCAAGTGCGGTAACTTTAATCATTTCATGATGTACGATCTTTCTATCACAGGAAATATATGTTAGTGCCACCTACACAGCCTGACCTTTCTCATGAAAAAAAAGAAAGAAAGAAAAATACCTTAAACAAAGGTTCTCTGGAAATCTCTAATGCATGTTAGCTCAGCAACAATCTGCTCTTTCAGTGGAAGACTTTCTAAATATCTATGTGAAGAACCTGGGGCAAAAGAGGTTAATAAATGCAGACTTACAAATAATGTGTTCTCTTTGACACAAAAACAAGAAAAAATAAGAGAGATAAAGAGAATTTCAGATGTGAATGCTTACAGGGCAGCGACAGTAGGTGAGGATGAGAGGTGCTGAAGATTGGAAAAGAACAGATAAGTAGAGTGAGAGGAATCAAAGACCTGGATATCTTTATTGACTGCTGATTGGAGTTGATATTTCTCACACACACACACACACACACACACACATACATTTAATGTTTAACTATATGTTGGTAACAAATAATAATAATAATAATAATAATAATAATAATAATAATAATAATAATAATAATAATAATAATTCATACTGAATTAATACTGTTGGTTGTCAAGTGGATGTACTGCTGATCTCTAGTAGTCATTTCAACTTGACTGCAGTGTTGTATAATGGGGCAGATCACATGAGTTTTATTCTTATTCTTATGCACTCCCATTGGTAGTTGCCACGTTGCATCACTTCTCATTTGCATAAAGTTAAACTCTACACAACTTTTTGAATTGCCAACTCGCTGATGGGGCTCAAATTGCCAACTCTAATTGAAAAATAATGATTTACACTCACTTTGTCAAAGCAAATTGTTGTCAGCGCCCCCATGAGACCTGCCTTGAATTACCAATTTTGCGACAATCTGCAGATCCTCATGGCCTGTAGTTTGTTTGTAAAATTGCACATCATTTTTTTTTCAAGCTTTTCTTTCACTGTTTATGCTCAGTACCTAAAGCAAAGCTCAGTCCAAGATCATCTGCTACTGTTGATTTATACAAACAGTTGGGCCAGGCCAGTGGGCTAAACATTTATTTCTTTGACATTTTAACGGCTGGTAAATGAAAGGAAAATATCACAAATACTTTCCTGGCTTTTTAAATTTGATTTGTGTACAATTGATCTCGCATTAGTCTTTGAGGCGAAACAGCAGTCTGCCTGAAAATAAAATCATGTTTGCAAGATACCGGGCTGCTACAATGATGCTTGACAGCATAAACACTGTGCGATCGTGTAGTTGTTCTCCAGCTGAACTGTATGTTGTACTTCAGTGTGAACTGAATATAATGTTTTCAGACATTTGACTGCATTATTTACAACAACAACAATAATACTAAAATATTATAGCTTAAAGCACAAAAGAGCAGAGTTAATTTAAAGTAACTTTTTATTTAAAGTATACTACCAAATGCACTGACAAAAATGTATGGCATTTATCATAATGTTTTATCTATTGGAACTTGTAAGTCATGCATTTGAAAATATGTGTAATTACACATTAGTAGTGATGCAATTCAGTGTATTTTAATGTCAACCTTAAAATTAATGTAATTAAAAACAAGTGTTTTACATGTGCCTTAGTATAATTAACGCATTAAAATGTGTACTTCTTTAAATCATGCCAAAATATTTGTAAAAGCAAAAAAATAATTAACGTAAAGCTATCGATTCAATATTATTACAGTGTGCCCTTTTTCAAAAGGGTACTTAAGTTTAAGAAACATAAAAGTAAACCCTCATTAATCACACTTATAAGGGGTGTTTTATCAAAAATAAAAATAAATAAACAAATAATAATAAACAAATAATAATAATAATAATAATAATAATAATAATAATAATAATAATAATAATAATAATAATAATAATAATAATAATAATAATAATAATAATAATAATAAAATAAATAAAATGCAGTACGCTACTTTCAATACATTAAAGTGCACTTGTTTTTCATAAAGGATAATCTGATGCAGTCTGCTCTGGCATCTGATCTTCATCATCATCACCAATCATCATCATCATCATCTGCACGAAAAATACTGTGCTTATAGATCTACATTTTCTTAATAATATCAACAGTGTCATTTAATTCTCTTCAAACATATCTTTCAAGCCGTCCCCTGAGAATAACTCAAGATTCCTCCTCTGAGCCCTTGAGCACACATCCCTCAGCTCACCATAGTCTGACTAGAGAAGCACTAAGCGTCATCCCCACTGGACTTTTCCTGGGATTCACATTCTCGCCTCTCGCCTGCTCACGGCACAGCTCATTTCACTCACTCAGCCTCACAGGCCTGAATGATTGATGGTTGGGGGAAAGGCTTGGCACACCTCCACGATTCTTCCCAGGCTGTAAAGCAGCAAGCATCACCATGTTAGACCCTGACAGCTGCAATGCTTAATGGGGAAGTATATAGACTGGGGAACATGAGGCTGCTGGTCCAAGCTCCTATGGGTCCCAGTTGCTATAATAAATGAATGAATGGATGCGGCCTGTTTTCTTGACTGGTTGATGACAAAATAAGAATGTGTTGAGGAGAATTTAGTTGTTTGTGCACATGTGCTCCCAGTATATGCAGAAATCAGTATTCATGTTGTCGTCTTTTAGAATTTCACTTGCATGATTTAAAAGAAGGTCCACATGTTAGCGAGCAGAAATAATCGTTAATCTGAGATTTTGCCACTTTTTAAAAGATTAAATGACGAAAATGAAATAGTTTACTACAAATAACAAAAATAACATTAGATATTTGATTAGATATTTAGGCCAGTGGCATAGTGCAAACACCCCCCACCCCCACCACCAGTATATAACTGCCTTAATGTATTCCTTTAATTTTTCTCTTGTACCCAATACATAATGAAAAAAAAAGAAAAAAAAGAAACAAGAGAGAAAAAACATATTTTGTTTTAAACAGGTTGTTATTAAAAGTCGGTGCTATTATTGATGACTGCAGTGTTAATAAATTGAATTATATGACACAAATCATTGTAAAATAAACCTGTTTTAAAATATATTTTTATTTATTATTAAAATCTTTATTATTGCTGGGGTAATTATTTGTAACATTACTTTAATAATAAAAATAACCCAATAATAATAATTATAATATTAATAATAGGCCTACCAACAAGAATGTAACAGGCCTGCATTACTTGGAAATATTGCCAACATTTGATGCCTTTGACAATATCTGTGACTATTGTCGGTAGGGTTGGATGATATTGGGGGAAAAAAAAAAATGACATTGCAATATTTTATTTTTCTGTGATATATATTGCGATATGATATTTTTTTTATTGCAAACAAAAATGGGGTGAGCAGATTTACATTCTCATTTAAAATGATTTAAACCTCTACACCATCGGATGCGCGAGGGAGAGAAAGCAAGACAGCGTGTTGTTTGAAGCTCTCTCTCTCTCTCTCTCTCTCTCTCTCTGTCTCTCTCTCTCTCGCGCTCTTTTTCTCACGCTCTCCGTGAATCACATTCGTCAAGGGCCGGGGAGCAGCTGGCCCATACAGTTAATGAATAACGGATCAACTATGACAGCCTACATCGCACATCCTGCGATGTGACTATCGTGGATTCATACATCGCGATATCGTTGCTTAAACGACACATCGTACAGCCCTAATTGTCGGTACATGATCATTGTCTTTCGACACAACCCAGTTGTCATGAACATTAGCTGGAGTGTCCATGAATTTCAGTAGAGGGCACTCCACCCAGGACCATTCCACCCATCAACCACCAGTTTGACACTAGCACCTCTCCTATAGTTGCACTACACTCGAACTACATCTCCCATGAGTCACCGCATCACCATCACCTTGCCACACCGGCACCTCATTCATCAGCTAATCTCCTTGCCACACCTGCACCTCATTTACACACACATATAAGCAGCACTCACACACAGACACTTTGCAAAGTCTTGTTTAGGCTGTCTGACATTTCCGAGCGTTTATCCTTGTGTTTGTTCCTTCTGTACCTGACCTTTGGATTGTTTATACCGACTCTGATCCTTTGCTGCCTGCCCCGGCATCTGCTTGTTTCTGTTGCTGATTCTGGATATCCCTGACAAAAGATTTTAAAATATTAATAATACATTTTTTTAAATATATATATAAAAATTATGAACCTAAATCATTAATAATCTGTTGTTCTTATTATTTTTTTTTCTAATAAATGTTAATATAAAGTACTATGATAAACTAAAAGACACATGCATTTAGTCT
Organism: Carassius auratus; assembly: GCF_003368295.1. Classification (NCBI taxonomy): domain Eukaryota; kingdom Metazoa; phylum Chordata; class Actinopteri; order Cypriniformes; family Cyprinidae; genus Carassius; species Carassius auratus. The sequence continues at coordinate 7,778,322 of NC_039284.1, forward strand.
TATAAACTTATACTTAACACTTGTTTTTATTTATATTATTTGAAATTAGTGTGATCTTGTCACAGTACATGAATCAAATGTTGTAGTGTATTTTAATGCATAGCTTAATACATAGGGCAATTTTGCTGTTATGTACACTTAAATGGTATTGCTGTTTTATAAATAGTTAAGAAAATAAAAAAGACCCGCAATTTTCTAACCTTTAAACTAATTTTGCTATTAATTAGATTACTTCTCAATGCATTCAACAAGTTAATTAGAGAAGCATCTCACATAAGTAATCATAAAATAAATAATTTGACTCACAGTGAGAGATGATGGGAAATTGAACACCTTCACTTTGGACTCACAGTAAGGAACTGCAATGGCATTGACTATGCTGTTCCACAAAAAAAAAAAAAAAAAAAATAGAGACAGGATAACTCAAAGAATATAAATGGACCTCATCAAACCACTGTAGAGCTCTGTTCAGCCTGCTAGAGACATTTTTATGATAGTGGTGTAATCAAAATCAGGTTTGCCGGAGGGAACAAAAAGCAGATGACAGAGACAGCAACAAACAGGGAGTGAGTTAACATTTTATGATTGGATGATCTACACCTCCGCATTGTCTTGAGTCTGAGGTCATGGCAGCTCTCATTGTAGCTCTGCTGAGATAATGTGACAGCGCTTTTGAAGGCAAATGCGTGGTTGCTAAATGATTGCACCGTGAGCGGTGCTACATAACCAAAAATATGTTTTCATTGCCAAACCAAGCATCACTATTACTATTACATGCTTATACTTAAAATAAATAAATAAACAAAATAAAAAAAAAATAAAACCCTTCTTATCACTATAGACACATACTGTAACTCAGGGAAGATGCACTATCATAGGTGACCAGACTGGATTTAGTTTGTTTAGTAATTTAATAGACAATTCACATTAAAGGACATCAGTATAAAAATACAAATCAATATTATTAACAGATTACTATATCATATTTGCTATTGATACTGATATATCTATGGCCCGTATTTGTTGTTGAATGTTATATTGAAGTTAATTTGACAATTTGAGCTACTGGGGACATTATTTACATGGTATTTTAAGCTTATTTGACAAGGATATTGATTGCAATTAGTGGCTTAGCACACAGATAGTCTTTATTTATTTCAGAATATAATTCATCTGCAGGTTTATCTGTTAATGCATACAGTGTGCACAGTAACAACCACCCAGAACACTTTAGCAACTACTGTTACGTTTTGCCGACAACCACCCAAAACAAAAGTATTGCAGCCACTCATGTTTTCTTCAGAAAATAAAACTGTTTGGTCTTATATTGTCTTACGTTAGTTCTAGATCATTAAGTAAAGCTGATATGGCAAAAACAAAGTAAAAGGGGTCATATTTAGAGCTCTTTTGATTACAGCAATTACTTCATTTCATTAAAGGGGAATTTCAAGCCTTATCAAGCACATCTAACTTGCACTCTCTTGCACACACACACACACACACACAGTCCTCAGCTTTGCAAATCAGTACGTCAAAGTAAGTGCGTTTTCGGGTGGCAGGTAATTTGAGCTCTAGTGGCAGGTGCTTCAGGAAGGCAAGCCACAATGTAAAGCACGTCAATCTGCTAATATCTATTATGGCAAGCGGTGGTGGATTAGAGCTCAAGAGAACAGGGCATTTAGCAGCAAGAACAGAGGAACACGGCGTGCCTCGGGAAGAGAACAGCCTGTCTAACAGAGTGACCCCCGGAGGGATTTGTTTGGGCAGCCGCAAGAAGAAAAAAAACTGTGCTACTGAACTACACAACCCTGAAACAATTAGAGATCTGTCTGCCTCTGGATTTGCATGACAAGCAGCGTTGTGTTCCCTGCGGTCAGACATGGGCAATTTCCCTGCCAGTTATTGAATCAGGAAGCACAGAGCAGAAAAAAGAGAAAATAAAAAAAGAGCAAGAGGAAAAAATCTAGTTGCTGCCGTTGATCTAAAAAGCATAAATGTTCTATAGTATATGTTGTAGTTCAAATGAGGAAGTGGACCGAGGCAGTTGCTCTCATTACATAGGCTTAGTGTTACAAAAAAAAAAAAAAAAAAAAACCTTCAATACGTACGTACTAAGATTTGCAGTGAGGCAAATGCATTTCTTCTGTCCATTCCTATTTCTGATTAAGATTTTTACAACACTATAAAAAAAAAAAAAAAAAAAAAAAAAAAAAAAAAAAAAAATGAATATATAATTTAACTTTGGCAATAAGTTGGAAATCACAGACACATTTGCGTTGTAATATTCTGCCCTGCAATCACTTACAATATTTAATATTGAAAGTTTATGATTTTATGAGGTTTTACTGAAATTCAAGAGACGGCAGTCTCATTTTGAGTTCTCCCCTCTAAAAATCAAAAAGAAAAATACTTTTTCTTTTTATATCATATTAATCTGTTTAAAAAAAAAAATCAGAAAAAAAAAAAAAAAAACAGTAAAAACTGAAATATTTGGAAATGTCCTTACAATAATAATAATAAAAAAAAAAAAAAAATATATATATATATATATATATATATATATATATATATATATATATATATATATATATATATATATATATATATATAACAAAACAAAAAAATGGTCTTATTAGAGTAGTTTCGGAAAGATCATTCGTGTTATGTGATGAAACTGAGGTAATAGCTGCTGAAAATATCAGCAAAAATATCATTAAAAATTGCATATAAAAATATGAATATTCCACAATATTACTCTATTTTTGAGGGAACTTAAGAATACAAATCCAAATTTTCGCGGTCACATCATATCACATCAAAAACTTTTGTTTCTACTTGCGTGAGAAAACGAAGCAAACAATTTACTTTCAGAAACTGACAGATTTCTGAGACGTGAAACACTCACGTATGGTGCAGTTGGTGGTGAAGCGAGGGTCATAGGTCACTGTCTCCATGTCCCCGGGCTGGCTGTAGCTGGAAGAAATCCTAAAGGGTTTACTCCGAGCCCCCAAGCTGAGGTGTACCACCGCCCAGCTGAAAAGGAAAGAGAAAACCAGCAAGATGAGCACCAGAACCAAGCACCAGGGCCGATGCAGTGCCCGCAGTGGGCTGTAGGAGGTCAGGGTGGCCCCTGGGAGATTGTCCCCAGTTTGGGTCAGTTCAGCAGTCTCTGGAGGACTGACAGAGGGAGACGTCTGGGTGTCTGACACCAAACCAGCCCCCTCTGCCATTTTAGGGTCATCCTCTGTGGCCGTATCACACATTCCCCACACTTCCAGATATCCACAGTGCTTATGGAAGCTCTGTCAGTTGAAACAAGAGGACGGGTATGTGGTTATGTTTGTACGGATGCGGTCTCCACCAGATAGTACCTGTAGAAGAATGCACAGATGTGCGGTTGCTCTGTGGGTAAGAGTGTTTTTAACCAAACTATACCTCTCATAAGGAAGTCAATGACCTAGCTAATTTTATTAAGCAAATTGCTTAGATTTCAATTTGCTAGTGGCTAGTGACCAATGATTTTAGTCTCCTCCCTCTCTCTCCTCCCTCTCCTGTGCTTTTCTTTCTCCCAGACCTGTAACCTGCCTGTTGTGTTGTTGTTTGGCATCTCACTGCGGGATTTGCATTGACGTCTGCTTCGCTTCAACAACATGAGTCGAGATCCCTGACTAAGTGGGTGGTGATCCTCTAGACAAACATGCAGACAGCTAGCAATCATGGGGAAATGAAGACAGGCAGCTCTCTGACAGAAATAATGCACTGGGATACACTTGAGTAAAGGTTACTGTTCCACATTTCAGTTTGCAAAGATTCAGTGTTTGTATGACTGATTTCAGATCATTAAAGTCCATGTGAATTGCTGTTTGAAACCCATTTTGCTTCCGCGATGTGACATTTTAATGCAAAACAGGATATTTAACAGGAATAATGACTGAATGTGAGTTGTACTGTAAATAATGCTTAAAAGGGAAGTTAAACTGCCCACTTTTCTTTTCCAAGTCCTGCACATTCTTTGATTTTCCAACATATGCTGCATATTTGAAACCTTTACAACAGTTACTGTAGGATTAACTGGAGATTCACTTCGACTGAATCGTTTGAATCAGTGAGTTTAATGATTCCATAACAGCTAGAATTTGCTTAATCCAATTCACTGAATCGTCAGTTCGATTTGATAACCTATTGAACAGATTTATTGAAAATAATCAGCTTGTTCATGAATCTTACACCACTATCATGCCCCAGGGTTTTTCCATTTAAAAATAATGAGGAACAACATATTTTTTAAGAAATGTGGTGGAGTAAAAAGTATGATATTATGCTCAAAATAAGTTTCTTAAAATAATACAAATAAAAATGTTAATGATAAAGTACAGATACTTTATTATGATAAATGAGATGAATAAGACCTAAATAGTAACAAATTAAAAATGCTTGGTTACTGACTGTCCCCCAACAATGTCCTTCTGCCTTTTTGTGATAAAATCAAACCTGTGCCCACATGTACATGTGAAAAAGTGAGAGGAGGACTGAACTTGTCATCAAAAACTCTGGTTTTCGTCATTGCTAATGTTGTTTTGTTGATCTAGAATAATATATATTAATGTGCACAAATGCATAATATCTTCATTATTAGCATTAATGGATAGCATTTGGAAAATTATATAAGCAGACAGCCTTAACTTAGAAAAACTGAAAAAAAAAAAACACACTTAACACAAACACAACTGACTTACTCTAACAAATACTTTGTTAGATATGTGTGTTTTTATTTATCTAATACAATTGAACTGCGTGAAATAATGCGTTGCACACATGCCATCTGCATAATTTCAAATCAGCACTATTTAAAGCTAAATTGCTTCCTCTGCATGGGCAGAAGGCATACAGTCATATCTACATATGAATTCCATTGGACAGTGTTTTCATTAGATGTGAATATGGTGTTAAAGGCATACATGGTCTTGGCACTGTGGATATCAATTTGATTTCATAATAGTTTTTTATTTATTTATTTTTTTCAGTGTACAATGGATTTGTATGATCAAAATGCAATAATGTCTATTATAAAATGTTTTGTTGCAGACAAACTCTAAACTCAAATAGGTATTTCTCTTTGTTTTCATAGCAGATTTATAAGCTGTCATAGCTAAAAAAAAAAAAAAAAAAAAAAAAAAAACCTTAACATTTCCATTTATTATTGCCATAATCATAGCTTTAAAGCCATCAAAAGCAAATAAATAAATATTTTATATAATTGAATTGACATAAATTTAATAATTTTATATTACAAACAAAACTTCTTTATGTGGGTCAAATCTTATAAGTTGTCAGCAAATGCTTAACTTTTTATTGCTATTCAGAATAATAAGACACAAAAATCTGAAAAATATAAGTTATCTGCATATATTAGGGTGGAGCAATCATAAACCTATATTAGGGTAATTCAGCCAGACAATGTCACTAAATATATATATATATATATATATATATATATATATATATATATATATATATATATATATATATATATATATATATATATATATATATATATATATATATATATATATATATATATATTGTTGGCACACAAGAGGCTTGAATATTGTTGGGAAAAATAAACATTTCTTAATATTTTCTTAAATATTTTCAAATCAGTATGCAATGGCCATTTATTTATTAATGTATTACACATGTAAAACACCTAATACATGTGCAGTAAGCACCTCAGCAGATCACTAGGCTAATCGGTAATCACTGTTCATCTCATTAAATAAAATAACTTTGTGTTTATTTCTTTGGTAAGTAGCCGTGTAATACGCAGGATAATGTAAAGTCAGGCAATCATTAATAATTGTCCTCTCTTCATGTCAAGGTCCTGGTCTCATTTACACACTGCACTCGCGTAATGCTGGCCCTCACGTTCTACTCAGGAAGTATATTGGGTTATCACCTCCTGCAAAATTAGCAAGCACTCCAATTATTACATTCATTTGCTGTGTTAATGAATTCTGAAAATTATTATTATGGAAAACAGGGTGAGATAAAACAGTAAAACACCTTCTTGATCCCCTCTCCTCCAATGCTGTGATAAGCATCTGGGCCTCTCTGTCGAACCTCAATTAAACATTTTGATCTAATTAATCAAGTGTCCTGTGGGACATCCCCTAACTCCAAATAAAAATTTACCATGCAAGAGTTATTAACATGACTAATAAGCAGCGGCGCTGATAACATTTTTCATTATTATTAGCATTATAACTCATAAAACATCATCATACCGACCAACAAGCTCTGGAACGGTGGCTCTGACCTTTCAATGTCTTTTCATGTGGACATTACAAATTACTATTACGAAATCAACGTTAATATATGGGTGGCGAGTATCACTTGTAGGTCAATTTATCATGTGTGTCTCATTAACTATCTTTAATTAGATTTTTTTTTTTTTTTTCTGTTTTGGCCCAATGCTTTGTTTCGATTAAACCTCAGCGGCTTTTGAGGTCAAAAAGGCCACCTACAAAATACATTTTGCTTGTTGTGCATTTATTAGCGTTGGTGCAGCTGTTGTTATTGGCCTCATGATCTATTAGCATGTTGAAAAATGCACCAGTTATTGTACATTGGAGTGCAATGGTGGGTTGAAATGGAATGGAAATGCAAATGCATCTTATGATTTATTTGTATTAAAACAATCTTTTCAAGTGACAGAAGATTAAATTACATGAAATTAAGCGAACAAAAACATATGAAGTTGTGATGAGAGGGGCGGACCAAGAGCCCGGAGAACAGAGCGAGGCTGTTTGAGTAAATGCTAATGCTAATGCTAAGCGATGGCAATGAAAAACGAGAGAGGACTTTATTTAGTGTTTTGGTTCTGTTTGTGCACGGCAGTCATCAGGGCTGTCACGCTATTCTGTATTTATTTAATTATTAAAATGCTTCAATGTTTGCCGGTTCCCGTCTCCTCCATCCAGTGACTACGAACGTTTGTTACAGAGATATTTATAGAATACAGAATTTATATTTATAGAAAAAAAACCTCATCATAAAGATGATGACTATACATATAATAACACATATAAAACACATATCATCAGTGAATTATGTAGTTTTAAACACGTGATTTGAAATTGACATTTTAATTACCCAATCAAGCATGATTGACAATGTTTATTTATTGATTGATTGATTTATTTAATGTTAAAAATTAATAAAATAATTTGTATTGTACTACTAGTGGTAGTAAACATAAAGTAAACATAAAAATAAATGCAATACTTATTATTATTATTATTATTATTATTATTATTATTATTATTATTATTATTATTATTATTATTCTATTAGCATTATGTTTGCAATAATGCTTGTATTCATAATCACAGTTATTGATTATTAAAATATACTAATAAAATCATAAATGAATACAATTTTTAAATAAACAAAATGTGTCATCCTATCATCAACCATCAAACTGCTGGCCGACTGCACTGGCAAAGCATTATACAGAAGAACATAACATCATTTGCATGCTAATGTTGAGGATGAGCGGCATGAAACCCAAGGCAACGTGATCCACAGAATCAAGGCAGATAGATGAGATCAATATAGGAGGAGGCAAACCAGTGGCTCTGCATTCAGAATATTGCACCACCCATTTAAGTGGCATTGATTTTGACTGTCAAATCACATGGGGCATAACAAGCTGCCAGAGATAGACTGCACAAACTGTTGATTAGGTGCAGCACTTTGACAAGGTAGGCCAAATAAACGCTACTTCCTGGAATGGAATGGGGCATATTTCAATACTATCAGAGAGGAAGAACTTTTTTTTCCTGTTGTAGCAAATGGGGCAGTTATGCTGTGTCGCTTGAGATTGGACACAGTCGTGTATAGATCAAATGTTCATCACATTCACATTTTAATATCTGTTCTGCAGTAGGAAGCCCAAATGTCTCAGGCCACCGATTTATTAGCAATTATCCAGAGCACAGAAGTACCATTTCCCTTGCCTTTCTCAATATGACATCAACTGATATAATTATATTATCTTAGATTTGTTTAGGTCCAGGCACTATTTTGCAGAATGATATACTTTGGGGAAACGTTTGTGTATACATAGTGGACTGGTTCAGATTCCTTGATGGCTAACCATGTACTTCTGTCTCTTCTAGTGACTAATGAAAAAAAAGAGCAAAGAAAACAAAAAACGAGCAAAGTGAGAGATAATCTAAGAACAAAAAAAAAAGGAAAGAAGAGCTCAAATACAAGAGCATGTTTGCCATCAGTTTGAGTATCCTTCGAGGACTGATGTTCACCTGGTAATTTAATCGCACTGGAGGAAGAGGAGTTAAACTGAGTGACTTTTTTTTATAATTGTTTTAATATGACGCAATTTGCCAAAAAGACTGTTTACACATAAAATAAATAAATAAATAAATCATTGGGTTTTACAGTTTTAATGTGCATCACATTGTTTAAGTATATAATTGCATTTCATATGCCATTTATCTCCAGCACATGGAGAAACAACATATCACCAGAGCAGAAAAAGCTACAGAGATCAGTCAAGACAGCGTGAGATGAGCGGCGAAAGCCTCCACTGATCTGGGTCTTAACCGCAGTGTTATCCACCCAACCCCTCGATTGCCAGAGCCTTACTCAAGACTCATGTTGAACCCACACCTACACACACACACACACACACACACACACACACACAGACACACATGAATGTTAACCTGTGGTATCTCTCAGTTCTGCCCCACATCCTCATATAACCCACACAGGCCAGGCCAAGCCAAGCAGCTCAGGGGTATCAGGGCAGGGTGAAGCGGTCAGCCATGTGTGTGAATACTGTAAGGTTAAAAATGCCAGACACAGTGGGTGTGTGATGGGAAGTGGAATGAAACCAAGCTGACATCATTAAACTGTCACTGGACATGGATGAGCTCCCGCCTCACGCTGCCCTGCTCCATCCATCCGGAAGGATGGAGTGGAGGTTGAAGAAAGGGAAGGATGCCAGTTGTAAAGGAATGAGAGGCAAAGCAAATCAGGCTTTTGGTAGCTGGCTGCCAAACGTAATGTGGCAGTCCCACGCTCTGAGCGTGTTTGCGAGGGTGCCTGTGAGTTTAAATTCACTGGACTGCATTACTCTGGCAGAGCTAATCACATTATACCTGTAATTGGTTTTGCAATGAGTCTGACACACTTAGAGCTCGGCACACAAGATAGTGGCAGAAAGAAGCTCAGGCTGTTTATGTGCTCAGCAGACTTCTGGGTCACCGTGCAGACATGTTCATACTCACTCCTGCAATCTCTGCAGCATCTCACATCATTTGACATTTGGCCAAGTAATAAGAACTCTTTTCTGACTGAAGAGATTAAATACTATCTGCACCAGAAGTAAATAAATAAACAAACACACAAACAGTGATTTAGTGGGTGGTGTCTTAGTCCTGCATAAACACACCCTTGACTAACCAATAGGGAGTAAGGACCATTTATTCAGGCCAAGAACTGCCCACTCAAAAAGGTTGGATTATTGATTGAATTAATAGTTTATATAAAGTGAATGAATGAATGAATGAATGAATGAATGAATGAATGAATGAATGAATTGAATAAAGTTAATTCATGGCTCATAATCTTGCCTGGAAACATCTACTTAACTATTTTCTATACTTCACACTTCGGAGCTTGTAAGAATTCAGTTTCAGTGTTAACAACAACAACACTAATCATCATCATCACTATCATCATCATCATCATCATAATTTACATAAAAATAAATACAAATTGAAAAAAAAATACTGTGTACATATGTTTATGTCAATAGTTTATTTTAAATGTTTATTCGATTTTTCTTTATTTTTCTTTATATTTTTTATTATTGTTATTATTATTGTTATTATTATTATTATTATTATTATTATTATTATTATTATTATTATTATTATTATTTTCATAATAAACAGTGTACTTTATTTTATTATATAAGCAAGCGATTCTTATATAATAAAATAAAGTACAATCTACATAATGTGAAACATGATGTTAAGATCTCTTTCGGGTTGTTAAGGGGTGTCAGATCTAAGAAGACACATTTCTTTCTCTCTTGAGTCTCTTGAGTGTCAGTTGCTTTTGAAATGATCTCTGGAGTTGTAGTCGCTCCCTCGTCTCGTTCCTCCCCTGTCCCCTCTCATTCACTGATCTTCAATGGAGACGTCGCTGTTAGCTTCACTTTTTTGTGGGTTTAACCTCAAATGCACTATTTTTTTCTTTGTCACAATGTTTTCTTGATCTTTCTCTATATCTTCAACTCAACAGTTCCATACTGTTGATGTGCCCATGTAACTGATTTGAAGATAAATATTTCAGTGACAAAATACTTGCATTTTAATAGGCAGAGACAAGTACAAGTAAACCAATTACGTGTGTAGTCTGATGATTCTGAAAGACAGATCAAAGTGTTTCAACAGAATACCGCTCTTAGCATTTCTCCCTCCTGAAACACATTAACATGCTCAATAGTTTTTATGTGAACACTACATTAAATTACATTTTAAATACAGGTTTTGAAAATTTTGTTAATTTACCACACAAGACACATGATGTTAAACTGGCTGACGTTAACGGCCATGTATAATTCCTGTAATGAATCTGCTGTCGCTGTGGCCTCAAGTCATGAAATTGCAGAGACGAAGGAGCATGGGACGAAAAAAAAAAAACTAAAACGGCTTGGATTTTAGACTGAATTGCGGTCAAAATTCAATTACCCAGTATCCTCAGACTTCAAAAAAGAATAAAAAAGGGAAGCGCTAAGAAAAAGGGGAAACTGCAGTTATGAATGAGAGCCTCGGTGGTTTTGTGTAATGCAATGCCTTCCTATCACACTTTCATTACACTAGTCTGTTTTTCATTTATCGTCCAAAAAAATTCAATTTCAACTTCATGACATGTGACCTCATGTACAACTAATAGATTTTGTTCGGGAACACAGACCTTCAGAGAGGTTACACTGTGTGTTCGAACGGACAGAGTAATATATGAGAAAAAATACTAAAAGTCGATGAATGAAAAGAAACAACCGATTCAAACTGCACTTTAATATTTCTGCTCTTTGTATGTCTTCTGTTCCACCTCTCTTCACATACAGTAGAGTATTTGTTAATAATGCATCCAATGAGCCATGTACTCTCTCTCTTTCCCAGCATCCCAGCATGTTCACTGCACTCTTTGAACTCACTGAAGGCTCTGTTTTGATGTAGCAGGATTTCTGTATTTCTCTTCTAGCTCTGTGCAATTTCATCTCTAATGACAGTGTCTGTGAAACTACCACACTGTTTCAAAAGTGTAGCCATGACATTTTAAGTCAAGATAAAATCAAAATGTTCTTTTTTACTCTATTTTCACGGTTTTATTGTGAACGTCTTAACAGTTGCTAATTAATTTCATAATCAAATGCAATAACAGTTTCCCCTAAAACAACATTCTATCTCTATTGACATCATAGGTTGAAAATGTTAAAGTTTTTACCTACAGCCAAATTACTATATTTGCAGATGTTTTTGCAAAGTTGTATTCAGGATGGGTTCCATTTTGATAAGGTCATTTCATTGCTTGATTTCTTATTTGAATGAATGAATGAACGAACAAATGAATGAATTAATCCAAAATGTATTCATACAAGACTACCTATCTTCTTAACATTGGACAATGCATTTGTTTAAAAGGCAACTGAATTGAAAATAAACAACAAATGATGACTTCTTCAAACAACTGTTGGAGGAAATCAGAGCTGCCGGATTCTCTCACCAAAAACTTGTTCACGTTCTTTACGCAGAATAGTGTGTTCAATCAGTTCATCATTACCGTGGCAATGTTTTGTTACTTTTGTTGCTGTACAGTATGTACAGTATCATGGCAGTTTATGCCTTATTAGACAGAAAAGTCATACATAAGGAGTGGATTATGTGATGCAAAAGTTAAAATGTATTCATCATCACACATGGTAAAAATGTTTTAACTGCATAAGAATAAATCGTTATTAATTAGTAATCTTCACCTGTGATCATAATTTTCATGAAAAGGGAGAACTCATTTTTGGTGTTTTACTGTTTCTTGTGTTAATTTTCATTAGAAACTGGAGTTAAATGTATAAATATGTTTTTGCAGTTTCGCAGAAATGTAGGTAAAGCTTCGTATTTCCAATAAGTTTTGGTTGCAAAAATCTGTATTTACTGTAATATCTCCTGAACATTCACCATTTATTTACTGTCCTTCAGTTCTGTAATACAGGTGCCTGATATAGTTATGAAAAGGGCTTTGTGAAACCTGGCGGTTTCTGCTCTTGCCTGATTCTTGAGGGAATTTAGTGTCTGGTCAGAGATTGGTTGGCTCTCAAAGGAGATAAGCCATGCTGCGAGATGTGGTCGCATCAAGAATGCCTTGTTTGCTTGATTCTCTTTCAGAATTGAACACCTCTCACCCGTGTTTTGGGTCTCGCGGCTGCAGATGCAGTTATTAAGATGTATATCATTAATAAAATGTATTTTACAGAATAGGAACTTTGTATAATGAGAGATATTGAATGTGTTTCAAAACATCTATCTATATTATTGATGAAGACAGCTCCTGACATGGTATAATAGCATGTTTTTTAGTTGTTAGGCTCTTGCTTGAGTCTCCTCTGAGCCTCCTCATCCTCTCAGCCCAGGTTTGTGTATTTAGGTGGAGCATGGTTTCCGGTCCTCTCACCTAGAGAGCTATGCTGAGCATTCTGATCCCTAATGTTTTTGTTTTGCAATTATTTCAGGTTGCAAGGCTTGTCCTGATCAGCTGTTCTTGAGCTTGGTAACTCCTCTCGTTTGAGGGTCGCTATGCTGAGATCACCATTTCTAGTGGTCTCTCTACATAGTTCTATGGCTGTTTTAAGATTGTTAGGCTCTTGTGGGCCTCCTTGATCGTCGCTCTTCAGGTCGAGCTTTCGATTACTCCCCTCACGTTAGGGTCTTTGTACTGAGTATGCTGATCCATAAGGGCGGATGATTGCACTCCCCTCGCTTTAGAGGGTTGTTATGCTGAGTGCTTGCTCCCTAGAGCTCTGTTATCACTTAGGAGCAAGGTTAGTACTCCTAGCTCACTACTCTAGCTTTCTGAGTCGTTATGCAGTGTACTCTGCTCCTTAGAACACCGCTTAGACAGTACTATTAATATGTAGGCTCTACCTTGAGCCTCACTAACAGTGTCTAGCTTTGAGTGTAGTCAGGTCTCCTCTCGTTTTAGAGAGTCGTTATGATGAGACCACCACTTTTTGGTGCTTCTCATTAGGGTAGAGTGTTGTTAAGCTTCCTCTCATTTAAGAGTCCTTCTACTGAAGCTTCCGCTCTTCAGAGCTTTACCTTTGGCATTGATATACTATGTAGGCTCTTTCTTTTGAGCCTCACTAACTGCCTCTGGTGATGAGTGTAGCTAGGTCTCCTCTCACGTTAGAGAGTTGTTATGCTGAGACCTCCACTCTTAAGAGCTCACCTACCAGGGTTGTGCATTGTAAGGTTTCCTCTTGCTTAAGAGAGTCATCCTGCTGAAACCTCCGCTCTCCAGAGCTCTGTCTTTGTCAGTAATATAGTATGTATGGCATTGAGTGTAGTCAGTTCTCGATCATCATGCGGCGTTCTCTACTCTTAAGAGTTTCTCTACTAGGGCTGAGTGTTGTTAAGCTTCCTCTCGTTTAAGAGAGTCATCCTGCTGAAGTCTCCGATCTTCAGAGCTTTGTCTTTGGTAGGTTTGTAGGCTCTCTCTTTTTGAGCCCTTCTAACTTATTCTGGCTTTGAGCATAGCTAGGTCTCCTCTCGCTTTAGGGACTCGTTATGCTGAGACCTCCACACTTAAAAGTTCCCCTATCAGGATTGAATGTTGTTAGGCTTCCTCTCATTTAAGAGAATCATCCTGCTGAAGCCTCCACTCTCCAGAGCTCTGCTTAGACAGTACTATTGGTATGTAGGCTACTTTGGTAAGCCTCACTAATTATCTCTAGCGCTGAGTGTAGTCAGGTTTCCTCTCATTCTAGAGAGTCGTCATGCTGAGGCCTCCACTCTTAAAGGGATTTAAAGGGTATTGAGATTTATATAGCTTAATATAGCATAATGTCCCTTACTGAAATATGTAGTAGAAAACACATTAAAGATTTTTGTTATTTAAAAAAAAAAAAAATCACATAGTTTTATACATATGTTGGACTATGGGGGACACAATTATTCTGATGACCTCAAATGTTTGCACTCGGTGAGCTACCGCCACTACCTGTTGTTGTTTTTACGGCAAGACAACTCGAACAAGACAACTCTGAAAATAAAATACTGATATGATGACTACAGCTACTAAGATAATTAATTGTTATGATGGATATAAGTATAGATATTCTTGTCTCAGCCATATGTAAACTGTTTCAGTAGCTGCGTTCCACTAAAAACCTCAAAGGCATCAGGGCTAAAGTGGAAAGAAAAAATATGGTCTTTAGGAAATTCTATTCATCCATATGCATCGTCCCATTCTTTTTTCCTATTATTATTGCTAGGAAATCAGTGAAGTTTTATACTGCTTCTCTTGTTGCCCTCCCACTGAAAATTACAACCAAACGCCACGCAATGTGGTATCGTATACTGTACACTGTTGACCCATACTTTACACCTTAACCCACCCTTAAACTTACCCATACCTCCAACCCTCTCCCTAACCTTACCCCTATTCCACCTCAATAGCAGCAAAAGTGTTTTACAATACAATATGAACACAATAAGTACATTGTACTTATTATTTTTTTTTTTTTTTTTTATGTAAGTACATAGTAGTTAAGGCCACCTAATATAAAGTGGGACCGGAAATTGTAATCAATATATTGTTTTAAACAATTAGAGAGTAAACAGTATAATTTTCACATCATTTAGAAATAAAAATTCTAGTCTACAAGCTAAAGTCCCAGGAGCCAATGTCCTGTATGTGTTTTATGGCCTTATTCAAATGATTTAAAAAATTGTGTTTTTCACTAAAACTGCCTCTGGTGTTTGAGTGTAGCTAGGACTCGTCTCTGTTTAGAAAATCGTTATGCTGAGCACTCCACTCTTAGAGTTCAATAATTTGTTGGGTGAGCTAGTCTATGATGTTACGAGCTTCGTACCTGCCTGTAGAGCTTTTAACTCGGGTTCTGGCCAAATCAATTTAGCTGGGAATGATTTTAGGGACTTAGGGAATCTAGTTATTTGGGCACTCATCCATCAGCATGGCGTCATTGGTATACCATTCCCCTAGCGCCCGCTAGAGGACGCAGCGTGGAGTTATCTTTCGAAAGGGAACGTCTCAGGTTATGCATGTAACCACCATTCCCTGAAGATAGGGAATGAGATGCTGCATCCCTGTGCAATGCTTCGGGCATTCCTGCCTACATATCCTTCAGACAAAGAAGTGGATGACATATTTTGGAGGTGCTCTTTTATGCCCGCGGTCGCTTTATTGTTTATGCTTCAGACACCGGTCACACTGGAGTAGTTCCCCTAGTGCATTCTAGAGGACACAGTGTCTCGTTCCCTATCAACATTTGAAATGGATCAAAAAAAAAAAAAAAAAAAAAAAAAAAGCTGATCATAGGTTTATATCCACTTCAAATGTTGACTACTGTACGAAAACACATACACACACAAAATAAATAAGTAAATAAATAATAATAATAATAATAATAATAATAATAATAATAATTATTATATATATATATATATATATATATATATATATATATATATATATATATATATATATATATATATATATATATATATATTCATATTCTAGTGTTAAATGAAGCCTTCTTCAGTTGTTCAGGACTGACAGGCCTTGATGATGCCTACAGTGTCCTTGATCATTTCAACTTTACTTTGGCATCATGCTACCTTGGAGCTGGTATATTACCTTATAATTCCATTGCTGTCTATCCTAAACTTATACAGCATATCATTAACTGTCAAAGCATATGTGCAATGACACCTGTTCGGCATTCAAAAGTTTTAAAATAGTACTGTTATGGTACAATATTGGTATAATAATAATAATAATAATAATAATAATAATAATAATAATAATACCACTGATATGTACCACATCCCAGTAAAAGGATAAATACCATGTGTCACATACCAGTAAAAGGGTAGAAAATGGTGCATGATGACCACTTTACAATTGGCTTCGTCACATAGCAGTGCCTTATAAAATCTGCCTACACAGAACTGTTTAATCCTCGCAAAAACAATATCAGTATAGACAATAAAATACATTTAGTCTAAGCACAGTTCAAAGTACCCATTTATAAAAATAACCTATTTTACTTAAACAGTCTCTGAAGGTGCAAAACTGAAATATCAGTGTTCTGAATCTAACTGCTGTGATTTAGTATTCGCTTAAACAAATTGTTCTGTTTGCTGAGACCTATGTTCAAGAGGGCCTGCTATATACATTGGCTATTTGCTGAGTGGACCCCCTAACAGCACTGACATTTGCTTTTTTTCCCTTGCAGTTGAGGTAATTGACAAGAGCCATAGTGAGTCTGGCTCTAAAGCAAGTGCCAGCCATCAATAACTGCTCATATAATATATTCATATAAATGTTTCTGCTCCGTCCTTGAGAGTTTCCAAACAAGAGTTTCAACACAGGCAAGCATGACAAAACTTGGTTTATTTATTATCAACACTATAGCTGATAATATATTATCAGCAAATTAAATGTCTGAATCGAATCTATTTGTCCCTTGTGTTACAACATGTACATGTTATAATGTGCCCCACCTATGGGGTATGTTGTCACATTTATATTTTATACTTAAAATATATTGTTTTTATGATTTATGCTCTCCCCATTATGTTTTTAAAATAATTCAAATAAAGTAAAAATTTAATGCTTATTAATTTGCATCAGTGTATATGTTTTTGTCTATAATAGAACTGCTTCAAATGCCAAAAGATGCATTTATTAACTTCCTTAAAACTTATACTGAATTAAATCACAATCAATATAATATAACATAACAATATAACGATCAAGATACTTGAGAGGATTGTGAATATGTAGGAAGTGTGATTGCTGAGGGTGGAAAATAAACTAAAATTTAAATATGAATAAAACTATGTGTATGTATGGTTTTATGTATGTATGTATGTATGTATGTATGTATGTACGTACGTAAATGTATAAAACAAATAAATGACAAGTTAGTTCTGAGAAATGTCTAGCACCATCTTACTGCAATAAAATGCATGCATATAACAATTTCCTAAGTTCTTTGGGGAAGTCAAGAAGTAACATTTACAAAAAAGATTACATATAAGAACAGATGAACGTCCGGATTTCTCATCAAAAGTAGGTCCAGCTCTCACATTATCTTCTTATTATTCGTATTATTAGCATGGCCTGGCTGTAAGTGCCGGTTCACTAGCTACAATGGCTCTTTAGTTCTTTTTTTCCTCATAAAAGACAAACTTGAACTACACGTGAGGGTCGAGGTGAGAGCGATATAATGAAGGCTCACCATCATCGCTATAAGTTTCTGAATTTCATCCACCTGCCAGGACATCATTAGCAACACCGACACATGCCCTCTCTTCCCCTTACTGATCCTGTTCCAACAGATCATTATCTTCTTCTTATTTATCAAGTTCAAATGACCATTCCTGCAACTGACTTTTTTTCTTTCCCTTCTCTCTTTTTTTTTTCTTTGCCCCTTCTCCGATTTTTTTCCAGCATGTCCAACACATTTTTTTTTCCCGCTTCTTTCAGAGATTAGAGAAAGTCAAATGCTCCATTTGTGAAATATGAAGGTGAACCACTTTTAACACAGAACAGGCTTATATGAGCTTTGAAGGAACATTTGATTTTCAGAACTAATCTTATCTGGATAAGATGATGCTTTGAGTCTGAATAAATGATGCTGAATGAAATAGTACAGTACATAATTTCCAAGAGCAAACTCTGTAAAATAAAAAAGGACAGAAAAGAAAAAAAGAAAATGAATCCGCTGATCAACAATGCCTGAATGTAATTTAAGTCACTTCGAGGGTGAAAGCACAAATTAATTTTTCTCCTATACAATATATTAGGGGCAATAGTGGACAAATGCTAGTTATTAGCATAAACACTAGCATATTGGCTGTTTATTAGTACTTATAAAGCACATATCAATGCCTTATTCTGTATTCTGTATATAATCATGCTTCAGAGGTGGTTATCAAATTTATGCTTGAATACGATAAATACAGCTTGTCCCCTAGTGTGCAATAATCCTTGTGATGCTACTAAAAACTGTGATTTAGTCCTGTCAGTCATACATTTCAAGAGCTTTCCAGCATGCCACAATGAATCAGATATCAATCTATTGCAGCACTGGAGATGGCTTTGAATTCTTATGTTGTGACAAAGTAGGATGACTTGAAGTTGAATGAATTATAGTTGAAGTCAATGTTCTTTCATCAGAGCGAGAGCATCCCTGTGTGCTTTATAGCTTACAGACAACTGATGCAAGCAGCCACTGCAGGATGACAGAGTATTATTTTGGCTGCCAAAATCATGTGCCAAATGTTAAAGCAACCATTGTTTTTTTTTTTTTTTGGATTTTGGAAATGCCTCAGGTCTGAAGTTGTCTAAATGCTGATGATCAAAAGGGACAAGGGTTGTTGGGGTAGAAACATTCTGAATCTTTTATGCTGAGAAAACACAGTTTTGTTTATAAAATGGATGCAAAATAGAAGGCATGCAGCATGAACCCAGTCCAACTAGGCAAGGCAAAGCTCTCGATGGATTTAATTCAAATGATCTGCCTCCCAAAATCAAGTCAACTTCATACTCAACACAGAGACACAAATGAAGAAAGAAAAGTTAAAAAAAGAGACCACATTAATAAATCACAGCAGCTCACAATGTTTCCTTCGGAACCCACGTAGCTATAAAATATGCCTGAGAATTTATTAAAGAATGATGCAAATCTAACAGCAGACAAGAAAGCTGCAAATCCATCATGGTATTGTTGTATATTTGCGGGATATGGATTAGCTGTCTGAAAGAAGACTCCGCAAAGTTTTATGTTTACAATAGTTAATATGCATTAATACATCTTTGGTAAAATAAATAAATAAAGAAAGAAAGAAACAAAGAAAATAAAAAGAAGAAGAGGGAAAAAAGGGTAAGGAAACATTGTGCATTTTAACATTATGACTTATCAGTTAATGAAACGTTTACAGCTGATATGTCAATTTTTAATATACATGTTAAAACAATGTATCTATATGTAGGCTAACTATAAGGTTAATGTCTCTATTATTAGGCCATTGTAAGTTAATTTTAGAATCAGATAACATAAATTAATAGGATTTACATTTCTCTTTTAAGATGTAAATTAAAGTATATTAATAGCAATTCTGAAAAAATGTGAAAAAAAAAAAGAAACAACTTTAGAAAAGTTAAATTACTTATTGTGGAAATACTCAAGTGCAAACTGAACTAGAATACTCTTCAACGCCATTCCCATTTAAACGTGTATGTTTATGTAATTTTGCTTTAATGTATTTAAAATGTACAAACTTCAAACTGAATATATATATATATATATATATATATATAAAAAAAAAAAACATATTATAGTTAAAATTATAATCAAGTAGTTTACACATGCTGTAATATGTATAATTATTAGTATAAAAAAAGAAGAAAAAAAAAAAGAAAGAAAGTTAACTACATCTTGGATGGCTTGAGGTAAATCAATAAACAGCAAATTTGCATTTTTGGGTGAACTGTCCCTTTAAGTCTGCATGTTTAGTCTGTATGACAAATGTTATAAATGCAGATCGTTATTAAATGAAGGCTATTATGTGTTGTAATGTGTGTGTGTTAGTGATTAAAAGACACCAGGTAATAATTTTCGTAAACTCAATTTAAAATATAATAACTAGTTCCACAGCAATTTCTTATGATGCTCAAAAAATAAATATTACTTGACGTAACATATGAAACATGGAGTGAATGGTTAAATCTTAACTAACACCAATTCCGTAGTTTTCCAAATGTTTGACCAATTAAATAATTTTAGTTGAATGGACTATAAAACTATTTCAGTGAAGGTTGAGCCAACTAAAAAATAACTGAACGTTAAATTTCAGTGGGACTTGTTACTAAATAATAATTAGTTAAAACGGCTTGATTTTTACATTTTTACAGTTTGTGTGTGTGTATATATATATATATATATATATATATATATATATATATATATATATATATATATATATATATATATATATATATATATATATATATTAGGGCCGGGACTTTAACGTGTTAATTGAGATTAATTAATTACACAAAAAATAACGCGTTAACTAAGATTAATTAATTACAGAAAAAAAATTCCCGCATTTGTAATAACTTATTTTTGCACCGCGGAACGTTTCTCACTTGATGAGTTTCGGCGGACCGATTATACTGGAGCACCAACTAGCGTTCACATATCACCGCAGCAGCACATCGAGCCTCAAGTATCACCTCAATGTAAAACATATAGCAGCTAGCGTGGACTTTACATTTTATGTTGAACTATGTATTATTTTGTTGGTGCAACAGTTTATGTTGAACTCTTTATTGTTTTGGCCAAGGTTATTGAGAGTTGGACTAAGTATGTTATGGCCTCTGAAGCCACAGAGAGATGTTTTCTAATAGTCAGGGTTTCCAATGTTTTATATATATATATATATATATATATATATATATATATATATATATATATATATATATATATATATATATACACCGATAAGCTTCCTGAATTTCTGAAATGTACTATTTCTAAATTGTTTCTAAATATGCTATTGCTACACTTCATGGCAAAAATTGCACTGGTCTGCGCTAGACTTGGTTGAACAAAAATAAACAATATTTTGTTGCTTAAGCTTATGTATTCAGTCATTATTCAATGGTATACTATAAATCCATGTGAAAAAAAATTACTTCTCACTGTTCTCAGGTCAAATATTTATATGCGAATAAAATGCGATTAATTTCGATTAATTAATTACAAAGCCTCTAATTAATTAGATTAATTTTTTTAATCGAGTCCCGGCCCTAATATATATATATATATATACAAACACAGACACACACTGTATATAAAGAGAATACTTTTAACATTTGAAGTATGCTAAAAGTGCAACATCAATACAGTTAAACATACTTCTTTCTCACAAGGGTTCAGTAAAGCAGCGGGAACGAGGATGCCGTCAGAATACTCACCTTTGATATCCGGACAGCATATTCACAGTCCATGATAGAGTCCCTCATGGTTTTAGAAAACTCCCACCAGATTAGCCCACTGCTGTTAAGCCTTGTTAAACCTGACACTCAAAAATACCCTGCTAGAATTCTAGAACAAAATTAATCCATATATGTTTCTAAGAGCAGCCTGATTGACTGACTTGGCAATGTCCTGCAGGATTTCATTTATTTATTTATTTATTTTTTTGGTCCACCTGAAGTGCATTAAAATATTTAGTAGATGTTTTTGTAACATTTATTATTTAAAAAGGGTGTAACTTTTCTTAAAAGGCTCATTTTTATATTGCAACATCATCTCCAATGAAAGTTTAATGTGGAGAGACAACTCTTTGACAAACACTGGATGGTGGATTTTCAAAATACACATCTCTCTATAACCCTTCTTGTTCAGCCAATAGTATGAGTTTGGTAATATCCATTTATCTGATCAATGGCATATGGAGGTCAGATCTGAGGTGAGTTCAGAGCGTTTGCAAAACTTTTTACCACACAATATTTTTTAAAGAAATTACACAGACACAGACAGTGAGAGATTAACCAACATTGTAGCACAGTATTATCCAAATATCAGTTCTAGCATTATTTCTAGCATAGAGTTCCTTGTGTTCCCTCACATCAAAATAGTATGGAAGAAAAAAAAAAAATTGAAAGTTGTGGAAAAGTTTTTTTTTTTTTTTTTTTTTCTCAGTAATTCATCTCAAATTGTGAAACTTGTGTATTGGGGGACGTAGTTGCCTAATGGTTAGAGAGTTTGACTCCTAACCCTAAGGTTGTGGGTTTGAGGTTCCCTTGAGCAAGGTGCAAAAAAATAAATAAAAAATAAATCAATCAATGCACACTGACTGAAGTAGTTTAAGTCTTTGATTATTTTAATTGTAATGATTTTGACTCACATTTAATAAAAGCCCACCAATTCAACAGTCTCAACAAATTAGAATATTGTGACATGCCAATCAGCTAATCAATTTTAAAAAAAAAAAAAAAAAAAAAAAAAAAACAACAACAACAAAGATTTCCTGAACCATCAAAATGTTCTCTCAGTTTGGTTCACTAGGCAACACAATCATGGGGAAGACTGCTGATCTGACAGTTGTCCAGAAGACAATTATTGACACTCTTCACGAGGAGGGTAAGCCACAAACATTAATTGCCAAAGAAGCTGGCTGATCACAGAGTGCTGTATCCAAGCATGTTAACCAAAAGTTGAGTAGAAGGAAAAATTGCGGAAGAAAAAGATGCACAACCAAACGAGAGAACCACAGCCTTGAGGATTCTCAAGCAAAATCGATTCAAGAATTTGAGTGTACTTCACAAGGAATGGACTGAGGCTGGGGTCAAGGCATACAGACGTCTCAAGGAATTTGGCTACAGTTGTCGTATTTCTCTTGTTAAGCCACTCCCTAACCACAGACAACATCAGGGGTGTCTTACCTGGGATAAAGAGAAGAAGAACTGGACTGTTGCCCAGTGGTTCTCTTTTTAGATGAGAGCAAGTTTTTATTTCATTTGGAAATCAAGGTCCTAGAGTCTGGAGGAAGGCTGGAGAAGCTCATAGCCCAAGTTGCTTTAAGTCCAGTGTTAAGTGTCCACAGTCTGTGATGATTTGGAATGCAATGTCATCTGCTGGTGTTGGTCCATTGTGTTTTTTGAAAACCAAAATCACTGCACTCGTTTACCAAGTGTAGCGGCTGGAGAAATCAGACACATCATTTTTCATTTGATATAACAAATCATTTATTCATTACATCAACAAATGATCACAGACCCCTCAACCAATAAACATAATTGGTGCCAGGATGTCTGCGAATGACTCCAGACCCCTGGTTATCATGGCAACCATGACACCACAGCAAGATTTTTACTACCTAAAAGTTTGTGGAGAGGATCTTCCTCCTAAGTTCTCTCTGAAACACACTGCAATAAAAATTGACTCATCTTATTAATTCACAGAAAAAAACTTTCTTTGAATGAACACACATATGCTTCAGGCACGTCCTGATTTTGCCAAGTTCGATGTGTTCCTAGGTCAACATATTTTGTTGACCCTGGAACAACATTTTACTCCAAAAATATATTCTTAACCATATCCCTACACCTAAACCTAACCTTAATCATGAGTAATCCCTAAAATCAGAGGAAATGATGATGATGAATGACACTGATGTACAAGCACCAAACACTGATTTTAAGCGTAAACTTCACAAAATCTATAAACTGGTTCTTCAAATCTGATTGGTTAATCACAATGTTGTTCCAGGGTCAACAACGATGTTGTCCCAGGAACATGTTTCACTTGGTAAAATCAGGTTCTGCTATGCTTCAGGTCATTGTGTATATTGTCACTGTTCTTGCATGTTGTGTTTTTGTCTTGTATCCTGTTTTATGCATGCTTATGTTATGAACCACTCATTCATTTAATCTTACCATGTTTAGTATCTATGAATTCATCTTCTGATGATCTAAACTTGAGTGTATAATATATGTTGATACTTACGCAACATATTAGTGTTCTAAGAATCCTTACTACTTTGTATATTAACTTCTGATCCAGTTACATATGCAAATTACCAGGCTTTCACACAAAGGGTTGTATAACTCTGCAGTATTTCCAAACTCCCGCTTGGAATTTCCGCCTTTCTCATTGGTCAAGCCCATCCTAAAAGGCCTGAGCGTCTTAGATTTTAAAAAGGCCCACACACAGTTCCCCCTCCTCTCTTAATCTGCTTTCCTTTCTTCTGTTAACAGTTTTTGAGATAGAACCTTAAGTCTGTGCCAGGCCTCGTGCCTTGACTTTCCGTTCACCAAAGATCTTAAGATCTCAGCTGATGTCTATTTTAGCTCTTGTCACTTTCCACTGGGAAGAAACTCCCAATAACCATCGAGTCAGGACACCTTTGGAATTCATTACTCTTCAAAACCCGAATAACGTGATAACGACTCCTACACCACCAAACCTCCAAACCATCAAGACATTACATCCAGACACTCATTCCAGGCCAAGGAAATGCAAGTATCATACATTTAACTAAATAAAACAGATGTTAAGTATAAGCTATAGACCCTGTTATAAACTGCGCTGATGGTTTTACTCAGGTGGATAACTGACTCTTTTCATAGATTCATTATTTGTTTTTCCAGGTGGTTTCCACCATCATATCTCATTTGCCCTATCCCCTGTATGAGTGTTTATTTAGTGTTTAGTTGATAAAACTCTTGTGCACAAATTTTGGCACCTGCCCACACTGCTAAAAGCAGTAAATGAACATGGTGTTGGTGTGCTCGACTGGCCAGCAAAATTATCAGACCTGAGCCCCAAAGAGAATCTATGGGGTATTGTCAAGAGGTAAATGAGAAAAAAATGCAGATGTGCTGAAGGGGCTTCTATTAAAGAAACCTGTGCTTCCATACCACCTCAGCAGTGCATTAAACTGATCTCTTCCATGCCAAGCTGAATTGAGGCAGTAATTAAAGCAAAAGGAGCTCCTACCAAGTATTGAGTACATGTACAGTAAATGAGCAAACTTTCCAGAAGGCCAACAATTCACTTTTTTTTTTTTTTTTTTGGTCTTATGAAGTATTCTAGTTTGTTGTGAATTGGTGAGTTTTTGTTAAATGTGAGCCAAAATCATCACACTTAAAAGAACCAAAGACTTAAACCACTTCAGTCTGTGTGTATTTATTTATTTAATACACAAGCTTCACAATTTTAGTTGAATTACTGAAATAAATGATCTTTTCCACGACATTCAAATTTATTGAGATGCACCTATACATTCACCACACAATCTAGAATCTGTTATTTCTGATTTAATTAGCAGGATGCAAATACATTATGTTTTCACTATATAAAAAAGAAATACATACTAAATTAATTAATTGGACAATTCAGTGTGTTTTCGATAAGACAATGTTGGACAATGTGGTTGATTTGTGAAGGAATCCGTTGATTAATTTGGACAGTTCTTTCACACACAAAATATTTCCCATTGCAACCAAGGCTCAATGAAAATACATGTTTGTGCCAAAGTTTCTGCAACACCAATACCTTACTTCACATTTCATGGCAACTTGAAAGCGAAATGTCCATTTAGTGGTGCTAAAATACACGTTCAGTATGTGACTATGATCCATTTTATTTTGTTGGTACATGCATGTATATTTGCTTCAGGTAGACATTGAGGTGGTTCATAATTAAAATTATACTTTATAAAACAGAAATCAACAGCTCAGAATGGTTCAGAATTCACTCCATCAATTTCTCATACACAATTGAATGTTAAAACCCTTAAAATCATGGAAGATATGTGTGAAACTGATACCATTTGAAAGAGTTCTGAGGATCAAGAAAGGAGGATCAAGGGAAGAAGCTACAGCCAGCTAACTTTTATCTGCTGACTTGAAGCACTTTTGTATGTACTGAATGTTATTCCCTGTAAAGAGTGAAACATAAAGACACAAACTTTCAGTCATTTTCATGTGCAATTTATTGGTACACATTTTTCACTGTATTTGCCGCATGATGTTAATTAAACTGTCTCAAATACAAATCACTTAAAAGTTGTACGTCTGTTCATCTCAAAATATTTACGTACAGTCATAATTCTCTCGTGTTATAATTTGCCTAGGTTAGATGCTCAAAGTGATATGTGTTTAGTGGTGTATGACACTATAATATGACTTTAAAATTAATTTATTTTTAGAACAGATGAAACAAATTGGGTTAGTCAAAATCAAAGTAATTGCATCTCAAGATAATTTTAAGCAAAGTTTCTGTCTTATTAGGCGCATAAATATCTGCAAGCCTAGAGTCTGAGTAACACTTGTTTACTATAAACCAACATTTGTTAAAATGTTGGTTTATAGTAACCTTAGGCATAAATTTGTCAAACTGTTTCACCATGAACTGCCATTTAAGTCACTGTACGCTCAACTCCAACTCTTTAAAAGCTCCTTCAGTGTCTTCGGAGTCTTTCACCGTTGACTGACCCTTCGATTACCATCACTGACTGCTCTCCTCCTCCATCAGCTCCACACAGTCCTGTTCATTCACTCACTGCCTCTCACTCTCTCTCAGCCCACAATTCTCCTCAGCCTGCCCGAAAGCTGTCTTGCAGACCCAGATACATCAGCATGTTATCAATCACAGCTACTTTTTCAATCTCCAACCACAACCTCTTGTTCTTTCTTCTCCTTGCACCATCCTACCATCATCCTGCAGCAAGTGACTGCCCTGCCGAAGTCTGAATGATTGACAGACTTTTGTTTCACCTTGTCAACTTCTGTCTAATGTATTGAATACTGAGCTGGAAAAAAATCCTTCTAAGTATTATTTTAAATATAGTCACTTTACAAAAATGTTTGAGTGTCATCGCATTTTATAGATAAAAAAAAAAAAAAAAAAAAAAAAAATCTACATACTTTTATTTATTTTTTTAGTTTTTTTGTTTTTGTAATCAACCCTTTAATTTTGAAAATCTGAGAAAATTGATTTGTTTGCCAAAGATTGCATCCAGATTCTGAATGATGACCAAATCTTGCACAGTTCTACACCACTTCCTGGGTCGAAATTTCATTCCATAACATTAAAAAAGTGAGTGAAAGTGACGTGACATTCAGCCAAGTATGGCGACCCATACTCAGAATTTGTGCTCTGCATTTAACCCACCCAAAGTGCACACACACAGAGCAGTGAACACACACACACTGTGAACACTCACCCGGAGCAGCGGGCTGCTTTTTTTTTTTTTCCTTGCCATTGTCACCTTTAACTTGCTCACTGGGGGTTTGTAAGGCACTATTTTTTTTTTCATAAATGTGTTATATGTACTGTAAAAAGAGACAAATCATCCAAAAATTAATGAATATTTTTATACTTAAGAAACTTTTCTGAAACATTGTTGAGTTATTATTTATTTATTTATTTTATTTATCTTTAAATCAGTATATCAATCCATCCAATCATCCATCCATTTTCCTCCATTTACTGGGTTGAGGTGGAGGCAGGCTGAGCAAGGATGCCCATTCGTCCTTTTCCTTGGCCACTTCCTCCAGCACTTATATGGAATCCCAAGGCATTATAATCCCTCGAGCATGTCCTGGGTCTGCCCTGAGGTCTCTTCCCAGTTGGACATACTGGTTCCTTTCAACATGGAGGAGCAGTGGCTCTGAGTCCCTATCCAGATGCCCCAGCTTCACACCCTGTCTCTCAGGGTCTGCCAGACACCCTGCAGGGGAAACATTTAAGCTGCTTGTACCATGCGATCTTGTTCTTTCAGTCATTACCCAAAGCTCATGACCATAGGTGAGGGTTGAAATAAAGATCAACTGGTTATTTTGAGAGCTTTGCCTTCAGACTTAGTTCTCTCTTCAGTCTTGTACAGCAACCGCATTTGGCTCAACTGAGAAAAATAAATAAATAAATAAACATAGGGCCATCTCCTTGTGGGCTTGTAAACTACCTGTAATGAGAAACGTAGGGGACCAGTGCGATCTACAACAGTACACCTGGTGGCAGGCGGGGGACTGGACCTTGGTTTAAACCAGTGGTTTAATTTTGCAACTCAAATGACAGCAGTATGTCCAGTAATTTATATGTCTGAAATTAAAATAGTCTTTTGTGAGATGTAATTGTGCATGCTTATGCTTAATTAGAGTGTAATTTGATTTGTTTGTACAAACTATAAAAAGCTTTGGATTCCAGTGTCTTACTGCCTGTCAGATGTTATGTAGTAAATGCCAAAGCAAATGCGGCACAGGTGCCAGAGCAGTCACACAGACAGCAATTACATCCTAAAATATAAAACGTGCAAATGGAAAACTTGCTAAACTAACAGAATGATTTTAATAAATTCACAAAGTTTTAAAAACTTTGAAAATAAAGTTTTAATAAAGTGAAATACAATTCAAATAAGTCAAGTTAAGCTTCTGTGGTTTATTATCAAAACAAAAGATCATGTCCCTACATTTGCAAAAAAAAAGAAAAAAAAAAAAAAGAAAAGGCAAATGCATTTAAACTAATGCACTTATAATGGATGCCCATTAGGCAAGATAGCAGTATATATTAAAAGCAGAAGTGTGAAGCATGTATTTTTGTTCAACCATTTTTTATTTTTTTTTTAGTTTGTCGTTTTAAATGCAGTATTTTCTGATTTGACTTTTTGATGTGGAACTGATTTTCTAAGAGAATCAATTATAGTTATGCAATTCCTGTAGGTGGAGTTAGTCTCATAATTGTTATGATGTCTTCTACAAACTCATATAATTTTTTTCCTGTCAGCATATACTTGTAGTACGTAATATAAACTGCTGTTTAAGGTAAAATGTTTTAAGATATTGGTTGAATAGTGTATTCTCATGTGTCATATCGATTGATAGATGGAAACAACTGCATGCTTTGAGTAAACTTGGTTTTACCTGAAATGTTAGGATGGTAATGTCAAGTTGAGGATTAAAAAAATAAAAAAATACAAAAATTTAATTTTGTCTCTGGCATATATACACAGAAACAATCCGAGTAATGGCATTGGAGGTTGCAGGTGTTGTTAACCTCTGGAGAAAGCTCATGTGCTGAAGCCATTAGAGGATATGTTGCATGCCTCTGACCCTGGACCAGAAAGCATTCAGAAGCATTCAGGAAGAGCTACACACTCAGCTCCCTAATTCTGTTAATTGCTGGTTGTGTGGATATATTACTACTTTAATATGAACCAAAGTTGACAATGTGTTAAAGCGGAGGTGGACTTTTGCAATTTGCAAAGAACAGGGTGTAAAAAATACTATAATAATAATAAAAATAACACAGATTGATAAAAAGTTTAACCTGAGTTTAACCTCTAGAAGGCAGTGACATGTAGTTTGATGCATTGGTCATTCGTGACTATGTGACCTCAAAAGCAAGCACGATGTGTTTTAGCTTGTGTTCAATCTATGACGTACACGTTTAGTTGATATCAGTTAATGACATCCATTGATTTAAAGATATTGCAATCAAAGACTTAAAGCTAATAGAACAAAGACTCTCAGAAGATTAAAAAGATAGATGCCATAGCAAACTGACCTTTATGACTAACATGGTTTTAAAATCCTGAAGAACAATCTTAGATTCTTTGATAACACCAAAAAGTGTAGCATTTAAAAGACTTATCGTGAGTCCATTCGCTTTGGTCATACTTAAGATAATTTATTTTGCACACATTAAATAGAATTTGCTCTCTGTCTCGGTGTGAGCACCAATAATTAATAAATTTTATAGTGCCCAAATGTGGCTAATGCAGAGCATGACTAACAACAGAGTTTTTTTCATCAGGACCTGCCAGTAATCATCGCAAAGGATTACATGCTGCGAGTCTGTCGAGCTTTAGCAGAAATCACCAACAAAGAGCCCAGCGGGTCAGAGAGGTAGAATTACACAAGCTCTTCAGCCTGCACAGTTGAACAGCTGGTCGGCATGGTTATCAGCTCCTCAATAGCACTATGTGTTATGTGTAAAATGAAGACTAATCCTCTATTTACTTGATGTGAATAATGTGTAGCTCAGAAGCTTTCATAATGAACAAATTACTTAATATGTAGGCCTTTTATTCATTAATGCTAACGAGGGAGTGTAATAGTAATAATTCTATCCTGTATTATGAAAAAAAAATATCTATAAAAAACAACAACAAAAAACAACATAATATTCAGATTAATAAAAAAAAAAGAAGTCATTTGACCTAAAGCAACTTTAACCTTAAAAAAATAATAATAAAATAAAATAAAATAATAATAATAATAATAATAATAATAATAACAAGTTTAACAACATCCAACTGCACTTAATGCATAATAATAATAAAAAGTTAAACAACATCAGACTGTACCCCATCCCCCCCCCCCATCTCTTCTGCAAATAAAACTCTCAAGACACTGGATGGAACAGAACCCTTACATTGTGTTTTGCACTGGCAAAGTCAACACACATTTCAGAAAATGTAAAAATATGTCCTCAATTATTAATGTTGGGTTATAAATAAATGCATAAGTACCACAGACATGTTTTGGCTATACGTTCGTTCAGAGATCACTTATTAGCATGCATATTACAAGCATACTGTACTTATAAAGCACATATGCCTTATTCTGCATGACCATATTTTAGAAAGTGAAAGTGATGTGGCATACATACAAGTATGGTGAACCATACTCAGAATTTGTGCTCTGCATTTAACCCATCCAATGTGCACACCCAATTCCTTAACCCTACCCCATGCCAAAACTTAACAACTAATTAACAAATACAGTAGTAAATGATGAGTTTATTGAGGCAAAAATCATAGTAAATAGTTAATTTATAGTAAAAATTGGTCCCCAAACTAAAGTGTGACAGAATTTTTGACAAATGGTCCCAAATTGGTTGAAAGTACCACCCAGTCACAACCGCCTCCGGCACACGTACTTGGCAGGTTGTAAAAAAGATCGTTTGAAAGTCTGTTATTTCAGAATCTTTTGCAATTATGATGCCATCAGTGAGAAAATGACCAAGCCTCTAGTCTCAAATTTAATGAGTATCTAAACGACTTCACATGCATTTACGAGATGTATAACTGACAGTCATGGCAGAAGCTGGCTGTTAATATTCAGAGTGCAGTCTGCAGCTGTACCTCTGAATGTAAAGGCCTCACAACTGCTGCTGGCACTGAGGTTTTTTAAGACCTATTTTTAGGTTGTTACCATTCACCCTGCAGTTACATATACACATCGGATCATAGCATGAGCTTTATAACCACAAGAAACCTTTGTGCTTCTGTGCAAGATTGTGAACCAGAGGTGGTCCAGAGGGGAAGACGTATCGGCAGTCTTTTAAGAAAGCTGGAGCCAAACAGTTACCAGCAAATCTTGGAGCAGATCTTTGATTTACAGAAGCTGCAGCTTTGGGCAAGGTTTTCCTCGCTCATCACAGATTCAAAAGGAAAGTCTAGCTGACATATGTGATCAATTTCTCTATTTCATTTGTGTAGAGATTGAGGCCGCTGGGAGAAGTACATCATGTGTCTTGTGATAATTGCTTGGATGCTCAGAGGAAGGATATGCATCAAAGCAGTACACAGGGAAGCCCAGGGTTATTGGATTTGCCTAGAACGCAAAACTGCTTATGACAGGTTGACCTTGTGTGTCAGATATACAATGACTTATAAGTTCTACATGACAGAACAGAGTAAACTTTTTTTCCTTAATATTTATGTAGTGTTATATTTACAAGTTTTAATTAAATTTATTTTATACTCTTTTGTTTATTTATTTGTTTATTTATTTTATTTTTTTATTAGTCTACGTTATATAGTTACAAATATAATCAGGAGAGAGAGAGAGAGAGAGAGTATTATTCAGAGAACATTCAATCAATATTACATTTCTTATCATGCTGATGTCTGGGGAAAAACAACACTCTTAGTGTGATATAAATTAACTATGAAATTATATAAATATAAAATACATACAAAGGCATTTCACACTGTGTGCACTCTCCTGGAGTGTTTTTGTTTGGTTTTTGTGATATACTCAATAGTGTCATTAACACATGATATTAGCACAGACAATATATATATATATATATATATATATATATATATATATATATATATATATATATATATACATATATACATATATACATATATATATATATATATATATATATATATATATATATATATATATATATATATATATATATAAACTTGTTTGCACAAAATATATATATATATATATATTTTTTTTTTTGTCTTAACTTGCAAGCACCAGATCGCTGATTCATCAAACCAGTTTTCTTGCAGTCTGTGTTTTTCTGACTTTATATTGTAGTAAGTAACAAATATGCTTCGTGGAAACGTATCAGAGTATAATATATGAAGTGTATATATATATATATATATATATATATATATATAATACAGTATATATATATATATATAATACAGTATATATATATATATATATATATATATATATATATATATATATATATATATATATATATATATATATATATATATATATATATGTACTAGCTTTTCTAGTCTTTATGTACTCCATCTATTTGTTTTCTTGTTACATTTTGACAATATGCCAGTCCTAATGTTGACAGCATTTTTTTTTATTATTCAGTCATTTTTTTTTATGTTTTAGTAATCTATTTTTTTTTTTTTCATTTTCTTTTTTTTTTATTAGTCGACTAAATATCATGATATTTTAGACAATTAAATCTACAGTAGATTTAGTCAGTAAAATCTAATGGGTTCATTTTTTTTTTTTTTTTTTTTTAAATAGGTTTAGATGTATTAAGCATTTAGCATATAGAAAGTTGGTGGATAATATAGTTTACATTTTGTGATTATTTCCCCCAAGCACTTTGAGTCAACCATGGATTGTTAAATTGTGCTTCATAAATAAAAAGAACAAGAAAAAGCAAACAAGCAGTTGATATTTGCTATACAGTATATTTTACTTGTCATGTTGACTAATTAATACAAATCCAATGTGACAGTCAGCAGACAAGCTGACCAATCAATGCAATCCCTACCCTGGAATTGAGAGTACAAGAAAAGGGGCATTTTAGGAGGTGTGACGAGTCGACTGTCTCTCCCCAATTATCAGCATCACCATGTCCCCTTAATCACCGTCCTTCACCAGGGTCCTGACAGGAGTGGGTGTGTGAGAGGGGAGGGCCGCTGAAATAGCCAGGGCTGGCAATGTGTAATGAGGCATACCTAAACCGAATGGAGCCTCATCACTGCCACTGTTTAAATGTCCACACCCATTATATGGCTGACGGGCCAGGATGCTGGACTCCCCTTAGCTTGGACCCTTCCTTCTCGAACAATGCCCACCTACACTACACTAACGAGAACACCAGACCCCCTGTTTATTTTGGACACTTTATTTCCCTTTTCTGCACACTTTGTTTTATTTTCTGTTAATAAAAGCCTCTCCAAGTCCTGTTGCCACACACACTGTGTCTGTCATTTGCTCCTCCCACCACAGAGGGGTTCAGCATGCAGACTCCTTCTGACAAGCATTGCTGTAGCCCTGCAATGCTCTAATGAAAACAACAGATGCCAGATGTGCTTCTAAATTGGCAGTGATGAGCTGATTTTCCCAAGCATCTCCATCGACAGTATTACGATATAGCCTAGTTGGGTCTAATCTTGTTGACAGCAGTACAACAGGTGGACACATAGCAGGACTTACAACAACAGGCATCATCTCTAATAAATAAAGCTAGCCAGAAATCCATGTGTGAGGCAGTATCTTTCTGTGATATCTTAAGTCGCACCGTTCCCAATAAAGTTAATCTTGGCCAGTGCCCATGCGAGCAGACAGATCTGTTTATTCTGCTCCGGTAGACTGAATGAAAGCTGGCCTTGCTGTGAGCAGTCCTGTGGACTACATTGATTTACACCTGCAGAAATTCAACTAAAAAATATAGCCGCTGGATTCTCTAAAATCACACTTATAAAGGAAATAGGAAAGGATTAAAGATCATGTTACTTCTGTCAGTTACATAGTTAATATATACATAACTTACCAAGTGTGCCTCAGCAGTAACGATATAGCTGAAGCAAGAAGCACATAAGCTATTTTCAGTATTGATAAAATACTATATTAAATGTCCAGTATGTAATATTGACAACTAGTGATTGAAATGTGTACTGCAGTCCACATTCAAAACATTGGGGTTGCCAGATTGAGGACAAGCAACTGGATTGCGTGAAGTTGACAAAGGAAGGCGACGAGTCTTATGATTGTTGATATGATTGATATGATTTATATGATTGTTGATTTATCTGCATTTAAATTTGCCTCTGGTGACATAGCTTTTTAGATGAATGCCAAGGCTTTTTAGGTCAGGGAGAATCCAATTTCATTAGTTTCATTGCCTAGTGATTAGAGAGTTTAACTCCTAACCCTAAGGTTGTGGGTTTGAGCCTTGGACCGGCAATACCATGACTGAGGTGCCCTTGAACAAGGCACCGAACCCCCAACTGCTCCGCTGCAGCATAAATGGCTGCCCACTGCTCTGTGTGTGTGCACTTTTGATGGGTTAAATGCAGAGCACAAATTCTGAGTATGGGTCACCATACTTGGCTGTATGTCATGCCACTTTTTGCAGGCTTCCATGGCTGCAATACAGTGTGTTTTTCAAAAACTAGTATTGGGTATATTGCAAGTGGCCAAAACCACATTAACCCAAACAAAAACATTTTTAAAGTACAATATCTGGCTCTAGCATTGGCTTTCCGAGAATGTGCAAGTTTCCTAAATATGTGCGCACATGCATTTTTATTTGTACAGTCAAATACATAACATATAGCACCTTTAAAAGCAACAAAATAGCCTTGTGGCAAAAACAAGCAAAAATAATCCACACTAATCTTCCATGTATGAATGCAACTAAAATGCAGAATTTACATATTTATAAACAACAAAACTCAAATTGTATCCCATAATCTACATTTAGTCTTTTTAGTAGTCTAATTCACATTCAATAGACTAACTTGCTGGTTTTTGTTTTTAAAAAGCACCTGCATCTGTCAGCATGTTTTGTCAGTTCAGTCACTTTCTTTCTTTTATTTTTATTCACACCATCATCAGCCTTAGTTGATTATCTACATTACGCTCATAAACATGATCATCTGGAACCCCCAATGCCGTCCCTGACTGAACATCACCTCCACCCCAGTTCTCTCGCCCACGTGAAGTGTCTCCCTGCAGATGAGACTCAGTGTGGGAGGGCAATCTGTCATGCTGATGTGATGTGCTTTTGAATTCACTGAAAGATTTGTTTCGCCCATGCAGCCTAGGCTCCACAGACGAAAATCTTTGCTCGCTTTCATCAAAATATCTTTTTAATGTTTCTCTACGTTCTTTAATTCATGAGTTCATTATGTTCCTTTTCTAAGGGCTTGATATGATTCATCTTTTTAGTGCAGTAGGTGAACAAGAGATGAACTTCCAGTTTCTTGCAAAAATAGAGATGAAGCAATAAGGGAGTGGACAGCTAGATATAAGATGCTACAGAAGAGGAAGTTTTACAGGTAATATGTTTTAATATGTGAGGAACACATTTCCATGGATTTCATAGAAGAGAATAAAACTTTTGTAGTTGGTACATGTGTGGCCATTCCCTAGTCTTTAGGTTTATTCAATCAGTGACTGATCACAGCAGAGATACAAAAGTCTTCACATTCAAAAACGTACAATAGCAACTGGCATTATTGCTGACATTAATAGATGGGGCCATGTTCATGAAGCAGTAGAATACAGTTGTCAGTCAGTTATTTTTTTAGTTAGTTAGTTTTTACTACAGATATATTCACACACAGTTTGGCTATTTACCCTTTAAAAAAAGAAGGAAAAATAAAAATAAAATAAAAGGGGGCCATTATTATATTGAATGAGCACTTGTAGTGTACTTCAAATCTTTAAAAAAAATATATACATTTTTTAAAGATTTTAATATTTAAAAGTAAGTACTTGTATATATTAAATAGATACATTCATTAAAAGGCCACTTAAGTGTAAAACTAGTAGGTTTTCATCTTTCTTAAGACAATTAAATGCACTTGGTAATAATAATTTTAATTATTATTATTATTAGTAGTAGTAGTATTAGTATTATTATTATTGTTGTTATTATTAATTAGAATTTTACATTTTAAATTATTATCTTTTAATAATCTTTGGATTCACTTTAAATAAGCGCACTTATTTGATGTACTAAATGAAATTTGATATATTAAATTGCAACTTCATCATTACAAATGTGTAATTACACAATACATTTAAATACATGACATTTCAAATAAACAAACAGACATGACATTAAAGTACATTTCAGTTCAGTACATTTGGCTGTGTACTTTAACCATACTTCAAGAAAGTAATTATGAAATCGCATTTAAGATTTAATTAAGTCCTATTTAAGTGGGTAAAAATAAAAATAAAAATAATGTTTTTATATATATAAATAAAAACTTCTCTCCCTTTAGGAAAAGGTACCGGTGACGAGGGAGATTCAGAAGAACAACAGTGAAATGCGGGCAGATATTTTTCAGTAAAATATATAGATATATTTCAGTAAAAACTAATTGTACTGTCCTGTCAGCCATTATACTGTCGTCAGTTAAGTCATGAAGTTTCCAAAAAAGTGATTAAAGCTGCCTTCATACTGTGCATACAAGTAAGTATTTTTTATATGAGTCAGACTTAAGAACATGTCTCTGAAATGCTGCACAGCATCATCTCTCCCTCGTCTAACACACCCGATTCAACTCTTCAGCTCATTAGTAGAGACTTTAAAACCTGAAGTGAGTCAGAAAAAGTAAAGAGCTGTGAGAAAATGCGATGCATTTTTGATCCGTGTCATGTTCAGCAGCAGCAACTCTCAAAGCAGCCAACATAACCCAGGTAATATTATATATGTTAATCAGAAACAAAATAAAAAAAGAGACATAATCAATAACTTTGGTAGCTTTAAGGATTCATCTATATTTCATTTAGAATTTAGTGTTTGATAACTTTATATATATTTTTTTAAATGTTCTACTTGCTAAGGGGAAACAGGTAACTAGATATGCCATGTTTTATAATGAATTTATTAGAATGTTTTAATTTCACTTAATTTAGAAGTTATTATTTATCAGTCTAATACATGTGTATAGTGATACTCTTCAGTTGGACTGTAATGTTAAATGGCTTTGTTCAATGGTTAAATATTAGAAAAAAAAGATGGCAACAAATATTAAAAGTGTGTTTTTTTTTTTTTGCCTGTTGTAACAAGGTGTCTTTGGAACTTATAGTAAAAATGTTGGTGTAAAAAAAAAAAAAAAACTAAGACAAAAAACACATCACTAACAAACAGTCTCTTGGGGAAGTCATGGCCTAGTGGTTAGAGAATTTGATTCCTAACCCTATGGTTTTGGGTTCCAATCTTGTGCTGACTATAGCATGACTTAGGTGCCCTTGAGCAAGGCACCGAACCCCCAACTGCTCCCTGGGCGCCGCAGCATAAATGGCTGCTCACTGCTCCAGGTGTGCGTTCACTGCTTCTGTGTGTGTACCTCAGAAACTAAACGCCAACAATATGTTACGGATCACTCAGGAGACAGAGGAGTAACAGATCAATCAATCACCTTTATTTATATAGTGCTTTAAACAAAATACATTGCGTCAAAGCACTGAACAACATTCATTTGGAAAACAGTGTCTCAATAATGCAAAATGATAGTTAACCCCTTACTAGTAACCCCCCTTTTTTGGCATGGAGACCGAAATTACATACCCAAAATAAAAAGGTTTCTGCTCATGATTCTTTCTCACTAGATACATAACCAACCTTTATTCACAAAGCTGACACTTTAAAGTTTACTGTTCAGGAATCAGAATCACTCAGACTGTTATGATAATAGAGATATATAAGCTCAAACATAAAAACAAAAATAAAAATATTAAAAACATATGTTTTAAATGTATTTAAAAAAATGTTGATGTAGGAAATGAGTTTGAAAACACAGTGTAGCTAAGGCCACAAGTCTTCCAAGACTTCATAAAAAATTTCATAATCGAATCTGTAAAACTGTGAATTTTATGAAATATTTTCTAAGGCCATGTCATGTGTGTTTTTAGAGAAGGCTCATCAGATTGATTTATGGCCCTTGTCATCTCTGTAAGATCTCACATGTAAACTCTCCTGTGCTCTTTGTGTATGTTTCACTGTTGAAAACTGCCCGAATCATGATTGTATTGTTCTCACCAAACGGTTCTTTCACACCTCCGCCAAGTATGACACATTATCCGCATTATTCTTTTATCATTATTCTTTTGTTTTTATTCCACCTTTATTAGCCTTGATTGTGGTTTTTCAGGCTTTACAAAGCAACAAAGCAGCGATCTCACTTCAGTCTCTCTTTGCATTTAGCCCTTATTTATCAAAAGTCTTACTATAAAAATACAACAAAACATTTTCTTACGACCTTACGTGAATTATTGAGACAAAAATGCATTATGAAGAAGAAAAGCACCTGCTATTAGAAGCATTGGTGCTAACGTTAGCATCAAGCTACATCTGACAATTTATGAAATTATTAATACACTTTTACTCAAAACTCACTTTAAACCCCGATCGAGTGTTTATAATAACTTCCTTTAGCGATCAGGGGTGGAATTTGGTCGTTTACTGTTGTAAAAATATGTTATTTGTAGCCTTTTTCATCGCTGCACAAGTTAGCATTTCCGATGTACATTTTCGATTTTTTTTATAAAAACGCCCCAGATCTCAAGAAATTCTCATACCAAGCTTTACTATCGTAATCGCGGGTTTATTATTCGGATATTTTGTGTGTACAGAGGTGTTTCAGTGTTGTTTTGGCCAGATAACTACCAGGAAGTGTGCAGGAAGCATGTGACACGATGGGGCGGTGTCCAGATATTACACTCTCAGATTGACGTTTGAAAGACCCAATCAGAGTCTGAGTCACACACCGCACGAGCTGTGACTACTGCACGCACACAGAGATCGCTGGGAGAGGCTGTTTATCATCTGATCGCGTAAATCCGTGGAAAATGAATAGAAATGACGATTCTGTCTGAAGAAATATGAAGTAAACATCAGTAAATATATCCATATATCTCCGCAGATATGCATCTTTGGTCTGTAAATCCTTATTGACGCTGTTCAGTGAGTCTATGTGAACACAAATAAACCGCTCTTGACGTGACTGAATATGAGGGAGTTGTTAATTTCTATTCAAAATGTGGCATAATACGGATTTATTATTTTGCACTCCTGACATAAATCACTAAATATCTGTCACTGCAACAATGTTTTATCAAAATATTGGTCAAATATCGAAGCTTGAGTCTTTAAACTTTCCATTGATGCACAGTTTGTCCAGATGAAGTAAGACAGTGATGTTTAATGTGCTGTGAAAGTGAAACAATAATAAACTGGGGCCGTCAGCGATGTTTGCACTCAAAGGGGTTAAAGGCAGTTAATCACTGAATTCAGTTATGTCATCTCTGTTCAGTTTAAATAGTGTCTGTTTTTATTTGCAATCAAGTCAATGATATCGCTGTAGATGAAGTGACCCCAACTAAGCAAGCCAGAGGCGACAACGACAAGGAACCGAAACTCCATCGGTGACAGAATGGAGAAAAAAACCTTGGGAGAAACCAGGCACAGATGAAGGTGTTTTATTTAAAGACACAAGCAGAGGAGCAGGCAGTGAGTAGTGAATGGGCGTTGGGATCCGTGCCGGGCAGGTAGTGACTTCGAGAAGTGTAGGTGAAACACACACACGCACTTTAGGGGAATCGAAATCTTCGGAGGCAATCCTTAGATAGAAGGTAGAAGAGGAGTTAGTCCTAATAGTAAGCATACAGGAATGATCTTGTCGCGAACGTGACCGGACGATGACTGGGTGCATGTGTGTGGCTTATATGGTGCAGCGCTGATGAGTGGATGATGAAGAGCAGGTGGGGAAGACTAGTACTCAGGTGAGGGTGTTGGCTGTGATAGTGTGGAGGTGGAACCTGGTGTGTTTGTAACAGTACCCCCCTCCCCAGGGCCCGCTCCTGAGGGCCGGGGACCCCGACGATGTGGTGGGCTTCCTCTTCCCCTGGGAGCTGGTCGGTTGGGGTGAATGGAGCGGAAGGTATCCAGCAAGGCAGGATCCAAGATGTCATATCCTTCCCAGTCCACTAGGTATTCCAGCTGCCCACCACGCCGCCGGGAGTCCAGGATGTCCTTGACCGAATAGGCTGCACCGTCATCTAGGAGGAGAGGAGGTGGGGCTTCCATCTCGCCAGGTTCTGTGGAGGGAGAAACAGAGGGATGGTTCAGGAGTAATACATGAAATGTGGGGTGAATCCGGTACTCATGGGGAAGCTGGAGTTTATAGGTGACCGGATTGATCTGCTGGGTGATGGTGAACGGGCCAATGAATCTGGGACTAAGCTTGCGGCAGGGTAGACGCAGGCGGTTGTCCCGGGTAGACAGCCAGACCTTCTGACCGTGTTGGTACTGGGGGGCCTCGGACCGGCGAAGGTCGGCTGCCGTCCTGCGTCTGCGAAGCACCTGTTGTAACTGATAATGAGCCACGTCCCAGACCCTCTCGCTCTCCCGGAACCAATAGTCGACTGCGGGAACATCAGAGGGCTCTCCTG
The DNA here is from genome assembly GCF_003368295.1 of Carassius auratus. Classification (NCBI taxonomy): domain Eukaryota; kingdom Metazoa; phylum Chordata; class Actinopteri; order Cypriniformes; family Cyprinidae; genus Carassius; species Carassius auratus. Next base: position 7,818,888 of record NC_039284.1, read on the forward strand.
ACCAGGGGAATAGAGGTAGCTGGTAGCTGAGTACACACTGGAAGGGTGTGAGTCCGGTGGTGGATCGACGGAGGGAGTTCTGTGCGTCACTCGGGAGTGAAATGCTCTCCATACCCGGGAGATGAACTGGGGGCCCCGATCCAACACAATGTCCTCTGGGATGCCGAAGTACCTGAAGACATGGTGAAACATCAGTTCTGCCGTTTCCATGGCAGTGGGGAGGCCCTTCAGAGGAAGAAGACAACAAGCTTTAGAAAATCTATCCACAATTACTAGAATACATGTGTTATGGTCAGAGGGTGGAAGGTCCGTGATGAAATCCACCCCTAGGTGTGACCACGGGCAATTTGGAACGGGCAGAGGATGGAGTTTGCCAGATGGTAGATGGCGAGGACTCTTGGACATGGTGCAGCTGGTACATCCACTCACGTACCTTCTGACATCCGAGGCCATGTTGTGCCACCAGAAGCATTCCAGTAGCAACAAGAGGGTTTCATTGACCCCCGGGTGACCAGTGCCAAGTGATGTATGGTGGAGTGGATGAGTGGAGTGTGCCGTGTCCTGGGGATATACTGGTGTCCAGGTGGGCAACCCGGGGGGGTGTGGTTAGGAGCTTCGGCAGGGGGTAGAGTCTCAACTGACCAGGTGATAGGGGCGACTATGACCTTGTCATGGAGGATGGGTTCAGGGTTTTCTGACCTTTCATCGGGTGCGTAACATCTTAATAGAGCATCGGCCTTTACGTATTTTGCCCCTGGTCGGTAGGAGATGGAGAATTGGAAGCGGGTGAAGAATAATGCCCAGAGGCCTGTCTGGGGTTGAGTCTCTTGGCTGCTCTAAGGTACTCCAGGTTCTTGTGGTCAGTGAGAACTTGAAACTGATGTTTGGCTCCCTCCAGCCAATGTCTATACTCCTCCAGGGTAAGCTTGATGGCGAGTAGCTCCCTATTCCTGATGTCATAGTTAACCTCCGCCGGGTTGAGTTTCCTGGAGAAGAAGGCACATGGATGGAGGCGGCTGGGAGTCCCCTGCTGCTGTGAAAGGACCACTCCCACTCCGGTGGCTGAGGCATCCACTTCCACTATGAATGGCAGTTCGGGGTTTGGATGCACAAGGAGTGGGGCGGTCTTGAAGGCTCGCTTTAGGGCCTGGAAGGAGGAGGAGGCGAAAAAGGATGTTGGTTAGAGGGCTGGTGATAGTACTAAAATTCTGAATGAATCGTCTATAAAAGTTGACGAAGCCAAGGAATCGCTGCAGTTCCTTAATAGTGGTAGGAATGGGCCAGTCCCTGACTGCGCTTACCTTCCCCTCGTCCATCCGGATGCCACTTGCGGTCGATGGTATACCCAAGGAACTGCACTGAGGGTTGATGGAATGAACACTTCTCTGCTTTCAGATAGAGCTGGTAGTCCCTCAGGCGTTGCAGGGTTTCCGCAACGTGGCGCTAATGTTCTGCCAGGCTCCGGGAGTATATCAGGATGTCATCAATATAGACTAGGACGAACTGATGGAGGAAATCCCGGGGCACCTCATGTATGAAATCCTGGAATACAGAGGGGGCATTTACAAGCCCATACGACATGACGCAGTACTCATAATGGCAAGTAGTGGTGATGAAGGCGGTCTTCCACTCGTCCCCCTCACTTATCCGGATGAGGTTATACGCGCTGCGGAGGTCCAACTTGGTTAATACAGTGGCACCACGAAGATGTTCCAGGGCCACTGGGATGAGGGGAAGTGGATATCAGAATTTCTGCGTTATCTTATTCAGGGCTCTATAATCTATGCATGGCCGTAAACCTACATCTTTCTTGGCCACGAAGAAGAAGCTGGATGCAGCAGGGGAAGTAGATGGGCGGATGTATCCTTGTGCCAGCGCCTCCTTGATTTAGTCCTCCATGGCCTTCTCCTCGGGAACGGATAGGGGATACCATGCAGCAGATCTATTGCACAGTCCCACGGCCGGTGTGGAGGCAGCTTGGTGGCACGCTTAGGGCAGTAGACATCACTGAAGGGGGAGTAGCACTGGGGAATGGAGATGGATTGGTTCTCGACAGGGCTTTCAATGGAGGTAGAGTAAACAGGTAGCGGTTCAGGGGGACGTTCCACGGGAACAGGGCAGCCGGAGATAAATGATTGAAAGCAAGTGTTGCCCCACTTCAGGATTTCTCCGGTCTTCCAGGAGATCACAGGGTTATGCTGCGGCATGTGCATGCAATAAAAATATAATGCAGTTCTATGACAGCAATATAACAAATGCACACAAGAAATTACAGAGACCTACATGACATGCAGGCAATTTATTTATTTAGGCCACAAGTTAAGAATTAATTCCCTCATTTTAATAAAATGGTCCCCCTCGGCAGGCCCCCATTTAGCCCGTGCCCCTATGTGCACACCCAGACACTATGCCCCTGATTGTCATGTTATTAACATGGTAAAACTATTTGATAGTTGCTGTGATTGATTTTCTACATTTGTACACAAGCAAGAAAGTCATCCAGTTTTGGAAAGACATTATGGCACGTAAATGAAACAGAATTTCCATTTCAACTATTGGTATCGTGAAAATTAAAATCCAGGATTTGGTGTGTTTTGGTCTCTGTAGCACAAGTAAACAGGAGGTGATGAATGTGATAAGGAGCTCTCTGTTATTGATTTGTGCCGTCCACCTAGTTTTAGAATGCATTAGTCTTGAAGAACCTGGAGATCAGCTTGTTTTGAAGGGGTATTTATTTCACATCAAAACATTTGAGACATACATCTGCTTATGTGTCATTGATCAGTTAGTCAAAGTCTTTCTAGCCTTAGATTAATACATTCAGCTTTCCATTTATTTTAGTGACTAACACTGGCCCTTGTACTACTTCCCCGCCTCTTTGCTCAGCCACACTATTTGAGTAGTGGAGACATCAAAACTGCTGGAGTTGTAGTATGTCACCCAGTTGCATCAGGACAGGAGACTGCAAAGAGACTGGAAACTTCAGCCAAATGTGTTCCTCAATATTTTATGATGGTCTGGTAGGGGCATATTCCTTAAAGAAAGAGGGCTTACAAAGAAAGGAAGCTGATCAATTTTTCAAACTAAGTGAAAGTGACACTAAGTTTTGACAGACCATTCCAGTGAAAGCTTGCTACTAAGTGCCCACAACTAACTACAGAATGATCACAAAAATGATGCAACAAATCTTGCTAACTTTGACAAATCTACAGAATAATACTTCTTCAAAAGTGGCATTTTTGTAACATGGCTTTTTTCCAGAATCTGTGCTCTCCATTTAACCCATCCAAGTGCACACACACTGGGAGCAGTGGGCAGCCAATGCTGCAGCACCGTAGAGCATTAGGGGGTTCGGTGCCTTCCTTAAGGGTCTCACCTCAGTTGTGGAATTGAAGGTGGAGAGAGGGCTGGTAATTCACTCTCCAACACCTACAATTCCCGTTGAACCTGAGACTCGAACCTGCAACTTTCAGGTTGCAAGTCTGACTCCCTATCAATTAGGTCACAACTCTATCCTCGTTGCATTATAAGGAAACAAAAATAACAAGGAATTGGAACATACGCCAATAATAGTCAGAATTGAATGATTCTGCTGATTCAGATTCTGAATTTTCACAGCAATTTTGGTTCTGCAACAATTAACCATCCCTTTAAAAGTCTGGGATCTTTTGAAAATATATATATATATTTTTCAGAAATAAATATTAAGCAGAACATCGCTAAAATAAGCAGCTCAAAAGAGTCATTTTTTTAAGAGTCAGACTGCACTGGTTGTGTTTTATGTTTGTGAAGCTTCAGAAACAGCTCAATGCTACCAATGAATAGTTGTGCAGGAAACACAGTAAGAGTAATAGAACACTGTAAATGTTAAGCAGTTGTTAAGCAGTGAATCAAGGGAGTCAGAGGATACAATAAGAAGAGCTCTATTCATCAGGCTGACCATGAATAGTTTACAGAAAGACACATCTGGAAAATCCATAATGACTGTAATTAATTACCATAACTCTTGACAAATCTCTTGTACGTGGTTTCTTCAAGTGTTTGATGGATGCTGTGATAATTGTGTTTATTGCTCATTGTGATTCATTGAAATAACAACAACAACAAAAACAACAATAATAATAATAATAATAATAATAATAAGAAGAAGAAGAAGAAGAAGAATAAGAAGAAGAAGAAGAAGAAGAAGAAAGAAAGATTTATGATATTTGATGCTGGTTCTTAAAAAGCATTGTGCTGGTTAATAATAATGAGGTAACAACATGCAGGGTGCAGGTTCATGCCTGTGGTTGGCTAATATAAATATATATTTTTTTTTTAAGGTGGAGGAATACTATACTTTTTTTTGGTTGTTAACAAACAATGTATTTTAGGAATGCTTAAAAAAATACCCAAACTTAAATACTATTTTCGGAATTTTAATTACTTAATTACTTTATTACTCAAATTCAACAATTTCCATTGAGTAAATAAGGTCTGTTTAATTTAAATTTAACTTCTCAGTGTTACCAGGATTTTTGCAGAAAATGAAAACAAATGAACACAGAAAACTCCATATCCTTTTTCAAAGTTCTGACTTTGAACCCGAGCGCCAACCTCCCGCTCTCTCTCGTGAGGCCAATAAGGAAGTGACTAAAACTGCAATTAATCGACTGGCCGCTTGAGGCTGGCTGCAAAAGGGAGTCAATCCCATAGAGGGCGACGGCCCGCTCTACACACTTTAGGCTCCAAAAACACACTTCAGGAGTCTACGGGTGACGTGACGGACACTATGTCCATGTTTTGATACAGTCTATGCTCAATCCTCAGGGGAAATGACCACAAACGACATTTCCATCTACAAACCTTCAACTGTACAAAACGTAATGTTCACACAGCACAGCACAGCAGCTGATCCTTGTAGCTGTGAGTTTATGAATAGGGAAATCTAGCATTCATGCAGATCATGGCACAGTCAGGAAATGTGAGTTATAGTGCAGTTATTGTGCATGTGTGTGTGTGGAAAAGTGTTATAAAAGTGGTAAACAGCTGACAATACTAAAAACAGAAATACATAAAAGCATAGAATGGGAGAGGAAATAGATGAAAAATAATAAATATGGGAGCAGGTGCCGATATATATATATTTTTTATTATTGTTGTCTTCAATTTTTCAAGAGAACAATAAAACTGTACAACTGTACAATAATATGGAAGTCGGTTTAAACCTCCATTAACTCTCTAATATCAAATGGTTTTATTTTGGTTTTATTTGAACAATACCTGAAACTTGGTATTACGAACACTTCCTGTGTCTGTTTGCCTCTTAAAAAAAAAAAAAAATCGCTGTATGCATTTCCCAATTGTAAGTTGCTTTTGACAAAGGTGTCTGCAAAATGACAAAATTTAAATGTAAATGGTATGTTTTAACTACATTTAAAAAGAATCCAGGAATCCCACAATACACTGAGCCATCACCAATGCAAAAATCAATCAACCGACCAATCAATATGACAAAATTAAAAATATTTTTGAAAGAAAGTTAGTGCTATATTTTAAATTGGTTGTTTAACTTTGAGAAAGAGGCAACATGACTACTGCAGTTATATCTAACAATGAGTACACTTTGAGATGACTGGACTACTGTATGTTTTACAAGAAAATACAATTTCAATCTTTCTTTCATGTTTCATGTACAATGTCATGTTTAAATCATGCTCAATATGGAAGGTGTTTTTTATTCATTCATTTTTTTTTTTTTTTTCAGTGTACTGTGACTACCACTTGTATTTCCCCAAGCTGTGCAGTCACCAGGTATATTTAAAGTTTCTGGCAACAAGCTTCTCTCTCTCCTCTGAGATATAATAAATATCCTTGTCAGCATGTAGAACTGCACATGAATCATGTGTGGTTGGTCTTTAGAAAGCTCTTTGACAAATAACTTATACTGTGTCTTCGGGCTGAGAAATGTTTCCATAAGATACATACATAATTTTCGTTTTGGTCATTAGGAAGAAATGCTTACAATCTAAAACATCAGTGGGTTCCAGAGATCTTTAAGAGATGCAAATTTGTCGGCATTTCATTCCAAGATGTAGGTCCCTGTTGCTTCTCTCCCTTTAGCTAAAGGGATGTAAAAATACATTTAAAAGCCCAGAGGCTGCATCTAAGGCTTTCAAGGATGGCCAGGGATGTCAAGATTTAAAGTGGCCCACCTTAGTACTTCCTTTAAGGGGAAGTCGTGGCCTAGTGGTTAGAGAGTATGACTCCTAACCCTAGGGTTGTGGGTTTGAGTCTCGGCCTGGCAATACTATGTGTGGTCACTGATGTGTGTGCGCACTTTGGAAGGGTTAAATGCAGAGCATGAATTCTGAGTATGGGTCACCATACTTGGCTGTATGTCATGTCACTTTCACTACTTCATTTCAGAAGTACTAACTTTTCACTGGCTCACTTAGTAACTTTCTCACAATGGTTGACAAAATTATCTCAAATGATATACATTACAAGTATGGCATAAAAGACTCAAGTGGGCAAAAAGAAAAAAAAGAAAAAGGAAATGTCAATTTACCTAAGTTGTTTGCCCGTATTTCTTTCCAGTAAATCAGGATACATATGGACACATGCTGCCTCCTGGCATATATTTATCATTCATAGCCATAGTAAACATATTCTGTAAAATTGAATTTCATCCAGTATTTCTTTGTGCAAACTATACATCACTGTTCCCTTAATCCAATAAGTATTAACATTTTTACACAAACTAACCTTACAGTAGACACACTGCTTTGTATAAACCGATTTACCAACAAAATTCGTAAGAGATATGCTGTTCCTAAGTGCTGCATTAAAATAATGAGGGTGGCTAAGGCATTTTGGAGTGAGACTTGACCTACTACAGATAAATGAAAATCCATTTCATAATAGAATAATGAGTATATGTCATGATCATCTCTGAATCTGTCTAAGGGAAAACCATGCTCAAATATATCTTGAAATATACTGTATCTGTGGGGTTGTTTTCTATTTATTATTTTTTTTTTTATTTTATTTTGTCCTGTAGCACACTGTGAATTGTTAATTATTTGTCGCTGTTATTTTAGTTCATAGAATGATTAAAAAAGACACCGTCAGACATTGTTGCATGTTAATTTAAAAGTCAGAGTTGCATTAAAGCTGCACTTATGATTGTGTTTTAAATGAAATGGCAATAAATCACACTTTTGACCAAATGTCTGAGTTTGTATTTCGTAAATTAATGAAAGCCTTCCAAAAGTAACCAAGCACTTTAAAATCTTGAATTATTTTCAACCAATTTTTTATCTTTTATTTTTTACTATTATCATTTTTATTAATATTATTATTACACTAGCCTTAACTTGAATTAGTCTTTTGATTTGAACAGTGAAGTAATTGAAACGCTACAGGCTCTTAAATGTTTTTTTTTTTCAGAAGATAAAACTTCTACATGTTTAAATTGCATTCAGAGTAATTTTAACGAAGACACAACTCAAATGATGCATCCAAATCTACTAATTAAACTTCATTAGTTATGCTCAATTGACCAGGTTGAGTTTTGACCACCTGATATCATTTTACACTCAGCTTCCATGAAAGTCATAACACAATGCAGGTTCCCATGAGAGAGCTTCAGTCATGCTCTCTAAAGCTCAAAGCTACTTCCAGTGTTTAATTTGCCTTTTCAGCATGCCAGTCAGTGGGTGGCTGAGCTTTAGAAAGGAGAGCAAATTCACTGCTTCCTGTGAAGTTCCCCAATACCCATTATAAATTCTGATTCATGCTCGCTAATTAACTGATTTAGACTTCACATGTTCATGTGATCTATGAGAGGAGTGTAAAAAGGGATAGATGGGATAGAAGGGATTTTCCTTAATGAAGGCACTCAGGGGTGCGGCTTGAATCGAACTCAAAGTTCCCCCCATGCAACAAACAAAATTTGTGTGTTGAAGGGGTTCAGTGAGATTTATCAGAAGGTGTAATGTAGGTTTATAATGTTCCTGTAGAGCATGGTTCTAGCAATCCCAAGATCATGGGGTTGATTCCCAGACAATGTGTAATAAAATGTATAAATGGTAAATGTAGTGTAATTCATCACATTACTATGGGCACATTCCATTAATGTCTGACAACCAAGCCTGAGTCCTACAGGCAGCCCAGTATCTTCCACTGGCTCAGCACAGAGGTCAAATTTAGCTCAATCACGGCAGGTGTTGAAGTCCATCTTCTCATACTTTGATGTTATAGGGCACACAGTAATCTGTGCTTGATCTAATGATTTGAGATCTTCAAAGATGTCCAAGCAGTTGTCAGTTTTATTTAAAATCCAGATAAGTATAATAAGGAGCAAGGCAAATAATGTCCGCGGTACAGTAAATAAATAAATAAATAAATAAATAAAAAGATGTGGCACTGTTTCAAAAATGGTCACACAATCTGGTTCATCTGACATGAGTGTGATCAATATTTAAAATTTAATGGCTGCAGCCCCTGATGAAAAAGTATGAAACTGAAACACCACAGTTTCACTTTGGCAAATAAAATCTTATTTTTCATTATTTAGTTAGCCTCACTGTATGATTTATTGCTAGTAATTAATCTGAAAAATCATGAACTTTCTTTATTGGTGCTCAGTGTTCCGCCAAACAGAATTGGATAAATGGCCCTAATATTTTGGATGATAAGCAAATGAATACGTTTTCATTTATTTGCTATTAAATGTAAAAGACTCACACATGCTCCATTCCTCTTATGAGCACTTTCTTTTCACATTCTGTACAAGGAGTTTGGTTGCTTATGGGACTGACCAAACAGTAGGAAGAACACAATTCTCATTACACCCACGTATTGTGTACATAATCAAACTGAACAGCTAGTTGTAAATGCAGTGACACCACTCTCTTTAGAGCACTGACAGCTAATCTGAGAGATGGGGCTAGAAAATCACAGAAACAGAAGTATGTGTCTTGAATTTGTAGTATAGATGCTTCTATCAGCCCTGTGGTTTAGGAGTTGACCATCTATATATTACCATTGAAATTCATAAGCAGTTAGAAATATAGCACATAGCAAGTTCTTTTTTGAAGGGCTGGGTGATAAATAATATGATATGAATGTTTTTTTTTTTTTTTTTTTGAAGGGAACACTATATCAGTTAAATGTAGATTAAAGGCAATGAAATACAGATAATTGCAGTCTGGACGCCAAATGTATCATTCCAGTGACCATTTTGAGAATACGAAAAAGCGGTCCAATGTTAAACAGTGCACACGTTTTTGTAGCGCTATTGGGGCTGTAACAAAACAATGGTCAATGATGTTCCCTGTTGATGCTACACCTGTACTGCATCTTGCTAGACACATATGGGAAAAAGCCATTTTTCTCCTGAACTGAAGTCTTTTTTTTTATATATATTATTACAATATCTCAGACACTTTGATCTTCTGAGACATACAATAAACACAGTGCATTAACATACAGACATCTGTTCCCACATCTCACTGACAGTAAATGCAGGGAATACCTCTCTCACATATACACTCGTTCCTTCTCATCCCCTTCCTTCCCCTCACCCATCCACCCTTCACTTGGTTCACTCAGAATGGTCAACAGTATTATTATTGTACACGAATGCAAATTATATCATGTTTGGTGTCATTTGAATTGTCTCAGGGTGACAGTTACAATGGTCTCAAAAGTTTTTCAGAAGCAAAAGGTGTGGAAGTTGTCCATTATTCTTACCAACAAGAAGTTCTTCAGGTAAAATAGGCACATGCAGCAACTGTTTTGTTGCACCGCTGGGCACTTTTCTCTAAAGGTAGATGGGACAAATGTGCACTGGGTAATTGTAAAAGAAACAGTTGTTCCTACTTCAGAATCTATCATCATTGTCATCAATGCAAGTTTTTTGGCTTGCACCCTGTGCCTGTTAAATTTCCTGTACACGTTTTCAGTCTCATTTTTGCCCTCACTCATGTTCGTGAACTTTAACCAAAAACCAGAGTGCAAAAAAGCAGAACAAATTAGCTCAATGTTTGTGAACGGAACTCTTTACGTCCAGCTAGCACTGTCAGTGATGCCAGTTCCAGAAAAAGGAAACTGACACGAAGGAAACAACACTTCATCATATTCCTATGCATTTTAAAATGTTTAAAAGTGGAGAGAGTGCTTCACACTTGAAGTGGCTGGCTGAGTATAATGGCATATGACAGGCTTCGGCAGCTGCCTGATTCTTATGTGTAGCTGAAGACACTGTAAGCAAATTAGCTTTAATGCAATCTTTCTTTCTTTCTTTCTTTTCTTTCTTTCTTTCTTTCTTTCTTTTCTTTCTTTCTTTCTTTCTTTCTTTCTTTCTTTCTTTCTTTCTTTCTTTCTTTCTACATAGATATCAGATCATAATAACCTCATAGGGGCTTCCTTTCATCTATACTAGAGTTTTGGCCTTTGAAAGATAAACTTTGCGTGTTTGACATAAGAAGCCTTATCATCTAATCTATTCCACTCTTTTATCATTTTTTTTTTTTTAGAACTTTATGCATTTATAATACAGCAAGTGTGATTAAGCCTCCGCAGATGATTCAGAACATGGAAGGACACCTAGTTTTTGAATCGACTAAACATGTTGCATCTATGCAACAACCCTCTTGGTTCCTGACTACCTATAAATGCCCAACTTCAAAAGTTGTGAAGTTGGCATTCATGTCACATTGGCATTCAAGTCCTGCCACTGGATCAGTAGTTTGCTACTTCAACACAATCCTAAAATTCCCTCACATCCACCATGGTCAGTGAGCAAAGCAGCACCTGGTGGTTCTATCACAAGGCACAAAATTGCTTCCCAGAATATTCACTCTCTCTGTTCCACTGTGGTGTAAAGAGCTTCTTTCATCCACTCAGACCATCAAATAAATAAATAAACAAATAAACAAACATACAAACAAACAAACAAATAAATAAATAAATAAATAAATAAATAAATAAAGAGAGAGATTATTTGACTAGGCGAAGATCTGATATTGCACAGTTCTTCAAGGATAACACACCTTTTTCTGCCAAATGAGGTAGGTTTAGACATTTTATTGGCTTATGTCGAACACACACACACACACACACACACAAACACGATAAGTTAATTATGTAAAGTTACTGGCACGCTGTCTATGAACGCACACAAGTCATGCAAGCACAGAGAACGCCACTTCAGACAGCGGCATCAGCAGTTCATCAGTTCAGTTCAGTGAATTTCGCAACTTATAAAGTGTTAAAATGTTTTTAATTTGCACATTAAAACTAGTGTAGAAAATGGCAAAAAAAACTTGTAACAAAATGTTTGACATACTGGTAAAATATAAATTATGTAAATACATGACTACATCTAAATATATGACTACATTACCATTTTATTGTATTGCATTGCCATTTTGTATATTTCATATTGAATTTTGCTACCCATATGCTTCTATATTTCTTTACCACTAGTGATGTTCAACACTGACAAAAGAATTTGTCATCGAGTCATTTGTTCAGTTGACTGTTATTGAAGTCGTTTGTGTAGGAAATATTTAATCAATGTTTGGAGTGATTTTCTAGATTTACAATTTGTTTTTTAATCATTTCTTATGTTTATTGTTTTTGGTGATTGCAGATTGCTGTCATTCAAGAAGTTTTAATTTCCTCCCCCATTGTGGCTGAACTGCACATTCTCTTCATTTTATTTTAAACATAAAACATCTGGAGGAGAATGGCGCTAATGCTGGAATTCATACAACTGTAAGGAACATATGTAATGAAACTGTGTATAATGCATTTTGTCATGTTGCTGCTTAGTTGAAAATAATTAAAGGGTTAGTTCACTCAAAAAACAAGATTAATATATTTTTTGATGGAATCTGAGAGCTTTCTGATCCTCCAGAGACAGCGAGGGCCCTGCCAAAATCAAAGCACAGAAACGTAGTATAAGGATATTGTTAAAATGGTCCATGTGACATCAGTGGTTCAGCTGTAATTTCACAAAAGCTATAAGACTACTTTTTGTGTGCAAAGTAAACAAAAATAACTTTATTCAATGATTTCTTCTCTCCTGGGAGAGTCTGCCACCATTAATGAGAGTACCACAATGCATTCATGTGCATTAATTTGCCTGTAAACAATGTGCAGCGCATGCTGTTGTAACCCCCCTCACCCATGTCCTCTCTCGCACTCGCTCCGAGCGGGACTCGAACCCGGGTATCCGGCATGGGAGGCGGACGCACTAACAAGGAGGCGAAATGGCTACAGCCACTAGTGTCTGTCGCTAGTGCGTCTCTTGAGATCGGGGAGTGAGGTTTACCTGCACAGCACTACTCGCTGGCCTCCGTTACACTGTGTCTATGTAAACAGCACCGAACGCATTCGCCGTGGGTCAGAGATCTCTCGGATTTCATTAGAAATATCTTAATTTGTGTTTTGAAGATGAACGAAGGTCTTGGAACGGCACAAGGCATGCATAATCTTTGGGTGAACTATCTCTTTAAGTATATCCTAAAACACTGTTGACAAGGTCACGTGACCGATGCAAGTGGACACCACTGGAAATGCAAGTTTAGCATTTTATAAGCAATGTTTGAACTGGAACTTGATAATTCAATCTTAACCTGTTCTGCACATTACTCTGTACTTCACTTTCATTCAAATAGTTTCCTCGAACTGGCACATGGAAAAAAGATACTAAAAGTACACAAACATATGAGTGCATGAATATGTGTTCTTTATTTTCAAATGCTGTACAAAAAGGTGTTTTATTTTATTTATTTATTTTTTTTTTATTTTTTTTTTGCAGGACCATGTTAGTTGCATATGAATGTTATTTTGCATTAATTTGAAGTTAGTAATTGAACTTAAAAGGTTAGTTCAACTATAATATTATATGAAAAATCTCATTCCAATCCTGTTCGACTTTTGTTCATTTTTGGAACACTAATGAAGATCGTTTTTAATGAAATCTGACAGCTATACCTTTTGTTTGTTTGTTTGTTTTTTACAGTGCATGCTGACACTTGTCCACAGCTGAAAGTGCCAACAGTGGGCTGATGAATCACATTTTCTTTTACATTACGTGGATGGTGGGGTGTATGTGCATTGTTTAACTGGGAAAAACATGGCACCAGGATGTAATATGGGAAGAAAGCAAGCCAGAAGAGGCAGTATGATGCTTTGGCCAATGTTCTGCTGGAAAATTTTGGTTCTTGCCATCCATGTGGATGTTTCTTTGATACATTCAACATACCTAAGCATTGTTGGAGACCATGCACACCCTTTCGTGGAAATGGAACCCTTTCCCTGTTGCCTGTGGCCTCTTTCAGCTGAATAATGTGCTCTGCCACAAATTAAAAATGATTCAGGAATGGTTTGAGGAGCACAACGTGTTTGAGGTGTTAACTTGGCCTCCAAATTCCCCAGATCTCAATCCAATCAAACACATGTGAGATGCACTAAACAAACCAGTGAATATGGTGTAACACTATGTTAGCACAAGTAGCTCCTAGTTCAAATGCATTGGTTAGTGAATAAGACACGTTCATTCTTGTCAGATTGTATTATGTTATTCTTTGTATGTTTTGTTTTGTTGCTCAGGTAATGTTTAATCCAAGCTGTTCTCTAACAGGTAGGAAATCTGATGTCTCATATCAAGTTGTAGGCTGATCAGGTTCATGTCTGAAGTTGGCATATGTTCCTGCGTGTATCTGGATCATAGTTCTGTCTAAAGCTAGATCACTCACTTGAGCTTTCAGCCTGGAGCACAATTTCCTATCAAAGAAAGAAACAAAGTCCCACCTAATCTCAATAATGATCAAGGCTTGGCTGTTTATCTGTCAAGATCCTGAAACGAAAACATCAGTCAAAAGCATTAGTCAGGTATTATTTGCCCAAAGGAGAAACATTGTGTGATATGTGATAGAATTAGATTTGATTTATAATCCTTTGTCAAATGATGGTTTATCCACACTGTCAAATTTAATCTTTTTTAACCCACACTAAAGTCGAGAGAAATGGAGAGAAAGTGAAGAAAGCTTAAAGCCATTTTTTGTTGTCTTTTTCTCAATTATATAACAATTCATATTCCGTCTCACCAGGTGATGGTGTCTTTTACATTCATAATATTGTAGCATCACTGTGTACCCAGCATACCAATCAGCATGCAAACTACAGCCGCATAAGGACATTTAAAATAAATGTAAAGTAAACTCATTTATATATGTGACAAAAACTTTCTATTTTAAATAAAAGCTGCTCTAAGAACTTTGTTATCGAATAATCTTAAAATGGATTTAATTTACAATTCATCACAATTTTCAGTGATTTGATAAAATGCTTCTTGAGCACAAAATCACCATGTCTTATGTCTTATATATATATACGTGTGTGTGTGTGTGTGTGTGTGTGTGTGTGTGAATTGTCTACTACACCGAACCAAAAGGGGTAAGAAAATGATAGGATTAATTCATTTTCCATAATTCTCATCGCCAGGCAGACACCAATATGCAAAAAAAAAAAAAAAAAAAAAACAATAATGAAATGTACAAATACACATATGAGTAATTACCTCAGCTATGGGGCCTTCATACACTGAAGCACTGAGTTACTAATTTCTAATTTCAGACAATATGCAGTACCCAAACAATGAGAAAGGTTAGGGAAATAGAATAAGCTTTGTTGGTGGCCTTGTTTATTAAAAACCCCAAAGAGAGGACTTGTTGTAGCCATTTGATTCATGTCTACGCCAAACTCATTATTTAGGCCAGCAACTGTATTTCAAGAGACCCATATATGCTCAACCAGTTGCTAAACAATTTGAAAGACAGGCAAGTTGAAAAAATTAGGAAAATAAATAAATAAATAACAAAGGCTAATTCAGCATTCTCCATTGGCGAGTAAATTCACTTCATCGGACTGAACCATTTTAAGTTTGCAGTCCAAGCCAGCACAGATCTACAAGTTACTCAATCAAAATTCACTTCCAGAACTTGACAGTCATTCCAACTTGAAATGACAAAATATACCAGCATATATGATCTTATGATTCTGGTTTTTGCCAACTAATTCAGCACTTCAGTTACTCAGAAAGAACACTGAAATGAGGAAACGGTTCTGACCCAGACTTAAGAACTTATGAGCTGCTGATACCACCATTGCAAATACCACGTGAATGAAGAGGTGACAAGAATATATATATATATATATATATATATATATATATATATATATATATATATATATATATATATATATATATATATATAGTAGGGGCTGCTTTTGCCTGAATTACTGCAGTAATGTGGGGTGGCATGGAGTCGATCAGTCTGTGACAGTGCTCAGGTGTTATGAGAGCCCAGGTTGCTCTGATAGTGGCCTTTAGCTCTTCTGCATTCTTGGGTCTGGCATATTGCATCTTTCTCTTCACAATACCCCATAGGTCAGGTGAGTTTGCTGGCCAACTCCGAACAGGAATACCATGGTCCTTAAACCAGGTACTGGTAGCTTTGGCACTGTGTGCAGGACCTGTTGGAAAATGAAATCTGCATCTCCATAAAGTTGGTCAGCAGCAGGAAGCATGAAGTGTTCTAAAACTTCCTGGTATACAGCTGCGTTGACCTTGGACCTCAGAAAACACAGTGGACCAACACCAGCAGATGACATGGCTCCCCAAACCATCACTGACTGCGGAAACTTTACACTGGACCTCAAGCAACATGGATTGTGTGCCTCTCCTCTCTGCCTCTGGGACCCTGATTTCCAAAGGAAATGCTAAATTTACTTTCATCAGAGAACTTAACATTGGATCACTCAGCAGCAGTCGAGTCCTTTTTGTCTTTAGACGCTTCTGACGCTGTCTGTTGTTCAAGAGTGGCTTGACACAAGGAATGTGACAACTGAAACCCATGTCTTGCACACGTCTGTGTGTAGTGGTTCTTGAAGCACTGACTCCAGCTGCAGTCCACTCTTTGTGGATCACCCCAACATGTTTGAATGGGTTTTGTTTCACAGTCCTCTCCTGTGTGCGGTTATCCCTATTTCTTTATACACTTTTTTTCTACCACATCTTTTCCTTCCCTTCGCCTCTCTATTAATTTGCTTGGACACAGAACTCTGTGAACAGCCAGCCTCTTTTGCAATGACCTTTTGTGTCAATGTCAATGTCAATGGTCATCTTTTGGACAACAGTCAAGTCAGCAGCCTTCCCCATGTTTGTGCAGCCTAGAGAACTAGACTCAGAGACCATTTAAAGGCCTTTGCAGGTGTTTTGAGTTATTTACCTGATTAGAGTGTGACACCAGGTGTCTTCAATATTGAACCTTTTCACAATATTCAAATTTTCTGAGATACTGAATTTTGGATTTTCTTTAGTTGTCAGTTATACTCATCAAAATTAAAATAAATAAACGTTTGAAAAATATCAGTCTGTGTGTAATAAATGAATATAGTATACAAGTTTCACTTTTTGAATGGAATTAGTGAAATAAATCAACTTTTTGATGATTTCTAATTATAGGACCAGCACCTGGTTTATTCACTTCATTTGCTTTAGCCATGTTAAACATTCAAGTTTCACATCATTATTGGTGCTTTAATAATATAATTTCTTGACGTCATTGTGTGACAATGTAAACGCATTGGTGAATCGTTTATTTGAACCAGTTCATTGAAACTTAATTTATTTTAGTGAAACAATCCTTCAAATAGTTCATCAAGTGTCAAGTCCCTGCATCAAAGCAGGATGCAAAAATTACCCTTTCTGGAATTAGCTGTAATTTGCCAGGCATCCAGAGCACTTCACTTCCCCTTATTCTGCGCTATAGCTTTTCACCAAATGTGTTTGATTCATCTTGCTACTGCAACAGTAGAAACTATGCAACTATTTTCTGCTGCTTATTCTCACCATTCACTATCTCAGTGGGCAAAATTCAGTAGGAAAGATGTTTTACATGTTTGAAAAATTAAATTAGAGTTTGAGGAGATCACAGACAAGAGAAAGTGAGGAAATAAAAGTCAAGCTCTGTGTAAAATAGAGTGAAAAAAGGACTAGGTTTTTAAAGTGCTTTTGCTCCACAGAGCTCTCAATACGTAATGCACCACACAGGCTATTGTAATTCGTCCTGAGGTTAGAATGGAAGAGCTTTCCCATCACACTCATGCATAAATAAAATACATTGTTTTATGTTTAGACAGAGCTAGCATAAGATAAGTCTCAAGAAGGAATCCTCAGCAAACTTATAGCTAGCTTTGAAGTTTGTTTAGTGGTCTCTTGACAAGATGAGAGTAGAAACATGGAAGGAAAACAAAGAAATGAAAGGGGGGGAAATCATGAAGAAATATTGTCTTCAGGTGTGTAATTTATTGAATTTACCTAGATGTGTGATCTTTGCTTAGACATTCTTTAAAATTAAAATCAAAGGCATGGTCCTATGGGAGATGACCGGTGAGGCTCTGTAGTGTGAGAAGAGGCCTTTTCTGTTTATTAAAATACCTCACTACAAAGGTGCAATTATCAGGCTTTTATTCTGAGTAAAAAGCATTTTCAAGTATTGGATAAATGTTGAAAAGATTAAATGCATCTGAATTGTGTAAAAAGCTCACTGCTGAGACAATATCAGAGTAATTGCTCTATCTTATGTTATCTTTACAAAACAGTCCTGTGTTTTCAGCAAGCAGGCACCAAATATTAATGAATATGGATGATTTTTCTATGGAACCAAGCTTTTTAAAATATTTAATGTCAAACATTTGTCTTATGGATGGAACTTCTACATAAGCTTTTATAATGGCACATTTAAGCATTACCGTTACATTTACAGCCACTGATCCCCATACATTAATTTGTCCATCCATCCATCAACCAATCAATCATATGGAAGTCAACAGAGACCAGCAACTAACCCACATTCTTGAAATATCAAATTTGTTCAACAGAAGAATGAAACTCACACAGGTTTGGCAAAACCGCATTTTCATTATCCTTTTTAAGTGTCTTACTAGTAATCAGCATTGTGCTATAGATCCTGTCAATACAATTTAGCCCTTATTGATCATCCTGTTAATCTCGACTCCTATAAGGGGTATATATGTGTAACAAGTTGACTGCAATTCACTTTCAATACAAAGCATTAACCCCTGTATATGGTGTTCATGTCCGTGGGAACTTTTTTTATATAATTTTTTTTTTTTTTCTAACTTAGACTCATTTGCCTTGGCTCATTTTCTGTGAAGAACATATATGAGAACACATTTTTAATGACCACTCAATGTACACAACCCCCCCAGCCCATGTTTGAATGTATTGAATTAGAAATCCAAAACTGCAGCGGGTACACCAGACCCATGAACTGTCTGAGTAACAAAAATATGAACACCACACAAGGGTTAACTATTTATTGGTTATTTTTATTTATTTATTATTTTTTCATTTATTTAGTTATAAAGCACCTTAGGGCTGTATGTTACAATAGAGAGCCAAACGAACATCTAAATATAAAACATCCATATACTCATATACTAAAATGGCAGAGAGTACAACAATTATTTTAAATGGTCCTTAAAAACATTAAGGGTCAAGGAAGTTCTAACATCCAGTGGGAGATTGTTCCACCGTCTTGGGCAAGTTATAGAAAAAGCACGATCACCCTTCAGTTTGAAACGAGCTTTGGGAATTGTTAGAATAAACTTGTTTGAGGATCTTAATATTAGGCCAGGACTGTAGGGCTTTATAAGCTCAGCAAAGTATTATGAGGCCATTCCGTGGAGTGCTTTAAAAATATGTGTCTTATTCAGTATCCTAAATTGTACCAGTAGCCATCCCAAAGAAGCTAACAAGGGAGTAACATGATCCATTTTCCCAGCATTCATTACAATCCTTGCAGCAGCACTTTGCACATATAGCATGGACAACTTTTTCTAGGTCACTGACTGACAAAATTGGTTTCAATTTGGCTATTGTCTTTTAACGGAAGAAGCATTTATGAACTACCATCTGTATCTGTTGATCAAATATAAGATATGAATCAAAGAGGACTCCAAATATTTTACGTGATTCTGCAGGTACCCCTATCATGGGCCTAAATTATCGTTTACCATCTGGCTACAAGCTGTGTGGTCAAATACAATAATTTCAGTTTTATTTTCATTCAGTTGAACAAGGTTTTCAGCCATCCACATCTTTACTTCCTCCAGGCAATTGAGAAGTATGACATTGGGATCCTTACTACTTGGCTCAGTGGCAATATATAAATTAAGAGTTTGGTTCCAAAACATGATAAACACCTTTTTATTTTTTTGGTATTGTATCTGGTTGGTGTTGAAAAGTACATTTTTAGAGTTATTACAACATGTTTTCTCACTTTTTTGCAGAATGCGATATATCCTCTCAACCAATCACAGCGTACCATTTCAAGCACTCTAGACAGTAATGGGGCACTTTGAATACACCCGGCATTCTAGTTTTCCTCATCTACTTTGTACTTTGTGATAAACAAACAAGGGCTGCATGATAAATCGCATGTGATCGTTATATGCGCATCTCGTCAGTAAAGCTGCTTCTGTGATTAATAGTAGGCCTACTGGTAAATCTCCATCACATGCTTTCTGATGGAAATAATTCAGATGCATTTAGTACACAGAGCCATAGAACACTGACAAGCTACACAATATCACATTCATTAGATGAATCGCATTCGATTATGAGTGCAATATTGTGTAGCTTGTCAGTGTTAGTTGTTTTCATTAATGTAATTTATGTTTTTGTTAATACAGCACATGAATTGTTAATCAACTAAATGAATGTTACATGGCAAAGATGAATGCACTTTTGGAAGTTGAATATAAGGGAAATGTCATTTTGGAATTTCTGTGGTCTAGAGTGATATTGTTGTTCATGTTCTGGTTCATGATGAAATTATATTTTATTGCTGTAATTAATTTATAGCATTAACAAGATTAATGCATTTTTAGTCCAGTGCCTGTATATAAGATTAGTATTGACCAAGTTCAGAGGCTGTCTGTCATATGTGGATCAACTTACTATGCAGTGTAATTTCATCAGTTTCAATATGAAAAATAACTTGCAAATTGACGTAATGGATTTATTGCATTTTGAATAAATAAATGAATAAATAAACTAAAATGTATAATAAATCTTTGAAAATCAAAACCTGGATTTTCATTTTTAATGTTATTATAACCTAAAGGTGCTATATGAAAGTTTGAAACAGAAAATAGTGGTTTTCATCTTGCCTCTTTCTTGGTAAAGAAAACACATTTTACTCAAATTAATCAGTCTGGACCCATTGATTATATATATATATATATATATATATATATATATATATATATATATATATATATATATATATATATATATATATATATATATATATAATATATATATATATATATATATATATATATAATCAGGTTTTATACTCGGACACAGCAGTCTATTGATAACACCAAAAAAAAAAAAAAAACATATGTGATGGGTTATTAGCAATCATATGGGACAAATAATTGCTTTGTAATATTTTACAGCTTTTTGGTATTTTGTCAGTCTACCCCTTAACATTTGCAAGGAAACTTGCAACATATTTTCCTCCACTGTTTTTTTTTTTTCTGCTTTTCTACATTCCTGTCTAAGTCTAAGTCTGTTAATTTATCCAAGGTTGTGTTTTGGCTCTTCTATCCTTCATTTTGTATGGAGCAATGGCATCCATAATATTCATTCAAACATAATTAAATAGAATGTTTTTGGTTATTGAAACAAAATGATAATTTATAAGATATTCACAATGAAAATGCACCGTGCATTACAGTTAAAAATGTGGAATAATGACTAAACTGAGAATGTGTGCACTGGATTAGGTCATTTGGAACTTATTCCTCGTTTGAGAAATTCGAAGTTACAACTGACTAATGTTGCAACCATCTCCAGTTTCAACCTACATGCATACATACATACACACATGCCAATCACCAAACTTTTGAACGACAATGATTTTCAAATAGGTTCTCAAATGAAATTCTATCACACCTGGAGAAAGATATCCATTAACATTCTCACACATCTCAACAATAGTTCCAGCAGACAGAGAAAATATCAGGCACAGGAAGTCTCCAAAACATAGTTAGGTACTGGTGTAACATCTACCAAGGGTTAGCAACCCACCATACATTGATAAACACAACAAGTAAGGGCGAATGAAAATGACTGTATATTTTATTTAGCTGTTCATTTCAGATTTGAAATAACTCACACCTGTCCACCGTATCCTTCTACATAGTCAACCAGCATGTTTTATTTAGTCATGAGCTCAACGGGAAGCCAAACACTATATATATATATATATATATATCCACATTAATTTATTAATTAATTTATTTGTTCTCTATACAGTTCATTCTGTTTCATTCGTTAATTGTAGCTTTCATAACAGCACTTGTTTCAATTATCACTATCAATGGTTTCAAAATAGCATATACACTCTCCTTATTTTCTGGAAAATCAAGGTATGAATGGTTGTGTGATTTCTTCTGTTATCCTTTAATCCAAATACATTCTGCCTTTTGTTATGTATCATATATCATGCTGTGCAGAGTTTCGTATTGTAATGTACTGCCACATAATTTGCATGGATTTTTTATTATGTTAGATGTTCACCACCCCATTTGTCTGTGTGCTGCTTTTGTTTCTGCATCCAAATTCTAATCCGGGCCACAGTAATGCACAATAATACAATCGATGTTTGTGCTCCATTAACTGTTATTAACACCTGTTTAAATGCTTAACATGCATAAAGCAAGCATTTGTTTGTGTGTGAGGTGATGTGCATGTGGTTTTAAATGAAACTGTTGTGGTGCTTTGAAAGGATTGTCAGTACCCTAAATGAAGCAGCTTGTGCCGCAGTGTTTAGCAAAACACACACACCACAAACCAATCACGGTTTTCTCTCCGGGGTTTGGTCAAACTCCCATTTCACTGGTTGATCTAAATGACAAGATGAAATGCATCAATTTCCTGCAGGAATTGAAAAAGCAGCATTAAATATTTTCATGCATTCTCCAATCCCGCCTCCTTCTAAAAGGTTTTAAACGCTCTGTGTTTTGGAAATATCAAGAAAAGTTTTATATGTAATACAAAAGTTTAAGGCTTTGTGGAAATGAGATTCTTTGAGGTTTTATTGAGTTTATCTTAAAAAATAAAGATAATAATAATAAAAAAAACTATCTATCTATCTATCTATCTATCCATCCATCCATCCATCCATCCATCCATCCATCCATCCATCCATCCATCCATCCATCTATATATATATATATATATATATATATATATATATACATACATACATACATACATACATACATACATATATATATATATATATATATATATATATATATATATATATATATATATATATATATTAGGGGTGTAACGATACGCGTATTCGTATTGAACCGTTCGGTACGACGCTTTCGGTTCGGTACGCGGTACGCATTATGCATACCGAACGGTTCGTTGGACTAATTAATTATATTTGAAAAAAAAAAAGAGAAATATAATGATATGCGTTCAACAAGGTAGCCCAATAACCCAAACGACGTAACAGGCAACGCCCCTGACACTCCCGAAGAAGAAAAAAACACCAACTTATAAGTTTATGTTATGTTATGACTCAGTCAGGCGCTCGCTCACTCAGTACGCGCTGAAGGCTCGTTGCAAAATGGCCAATGCGTTTAACAGACTAGAAAAAGAAGATGACTCTCAAACATATTGTTTGAGATGCATGATTCCATCTATGAGCTGCTCGATCAGAGTGACATGAGAGCCCCTCCTTAGAACATTATTTGTAAATCCATGTTATGGTAAGTGTGCACGTGAAGTCTTTGCACACTTTCTGAAATTCACACTGTGGTAAGTTTGCACACTACACTAGTGCTCTGCATTCTTTCTAAAATCCTATATAGTGAGGGCTTCGCGCGGTTGCTTCATTGCTTTAAAAAAAAAAAAAAAACACCAGCGTGAATACTTGAAACATGTCAACTCATTTACGCCGACATCACCTTATTGTGTCAGTATCTGGGAAAAGACGAAAAAAAGGAGAAACATGCACGCAACAAACTATGCCTGCAGCATTTAGACACCAGTTTTATAGCTTACAGGGAATCCAAAGTGCACCCAAAGACCAGACCTGTTGGTTATTTTAGGATCTTATATTTCTGGTCTGTTAAATGCATTAGACATTTTGCAATGAGCCTTCAGCGCGTGCTGAGTGAGCGAGCGCCTTAGGGTCCGTTCACATATCGCTCCTAAAAACGCGTGGAAAACGCTAAGCACGTCTTTCTCCTCCTTTCCAAGCGCTATATATATATATATTTTTTTTTTTTTTTTTTTTTAACAATTATAATCCTGATTGGGCCACATTCAAATCTCAGGACATTACACACACACACACACACAAAAAGTGTACTATTAAAAGGTACATTTGCTATATGGGGTGATACTTTTTGCTTAAACCCATACCAGTCAGCCCCATTTTTTGGCATGGAGACAGAAATTACATACCCAAAATAAAATAAAAAAGTTTCTGCTCATAATTCTTTCTGACTAGATACATAATCAACATTTGTTCACAAAGCTGACACTTCAAAGTTTAATGTTCAGGAATCATTACTATTGTGATTGGAACATTCCTTATTACATAATTTACTGTAGAGGCAGGTCAGGTTTTTTTTTTTTTTTTTTTTTTTTACATAATTCACTGCACAAAATGTATTTTCAATGGATTGAATTTTATGCTTGTTTTCTGTTTATAAATTCAAATTAACAAAAAATAAGGCCTGATTTTCTGTTGAATGTGTAGCCTATTTGGTTTTAATTGGCAATTTAATATATATATAATTGCATTAACAGTGAGATATTTATATTGGAGAAATGGAAGCGTCATATTCAGGCAGGATCAGCCAAATATGTGTCCCCAGGATTTGGACAAAGGATGGATCCTTTGCCAATGAATTTTTCTATACAACAATTCACTAATTATTTTAACTCACTCCCCATCAATAATAATAATAATTATACCATTTAAACGTTTACCTTCTCTCTGAGGCTTTCGGATATATTTAATATTTAGATTCATTTTGTCTGATAATTTGAAAGAATATCTAAGCCTTGTTTTTATCTAAGTCCCATTTGCCCCTGAAATTGCACCACTTTTGGCACTACTGGTTTTTGACCATCTAAGATCAGCATTTTTGTAAGTTGTTCATGTACAGTGTCTTGTGTGCTCAGTGTCATAGATATATTTTCTTAATATATAATTAGAAAAGGAAATATAATTGTGGTGTATGAATCACCTACTAGTAAACTATTCTACATGCGGGCAGAGTCAGAATATTTTAATGTTTACCTTAATTCACTGTATAAATTAAATGATTCAGTGTGAAAAATAGGATATAAACGAAAGTGAAGAGCATTACGAGTATATTATTAGATAATTCACATCCCAAAGCATTTTGCAGTTGAGAATTATGTAAACAACTAAGGTTGTGTGGTCCTGACAGTAGTGTATCCGATTTGGTCTGCATACTGTTGAAACTGGTCTGCAGCATGTTATCAAAATGGCTGCGAGAGTCAAACTCACAGTGTGCTATCCAGTGGTTCATGTAGTGCTGTAGAGTGGAACACAAATAATTGGTCCACGTTACATGGTTCACTTGTGTAGTAGAGTTTGACAGTTTGGCTTCCCATATTTAGGTGCAGAATGAGAAATGATGACAAAATAGTTTAAGCAGAAAATTAAAATGTATGTTGTTAAATTAGTCTCCTGAAAAATAAATGAGCAAATTAATACATTAAATTAAGTAGTTTGTTTTTACAGAAACAAAAAAAAAAGTATATAATAATATATAAAATGTTGTATTTATCAAATACACAGTAAAAAAAGTAATTGTGCTATATTTTTTTTTTTTACAATTAATTTATTATAATATTTAAAGGGGGGGTGAAATGCTCATTTTCACTCAATATCCTGTTAATCTTGAGTACCTATAGAGTAGTACTGCATCCTTCATAACTCCAAAAAGTCTTTAGTTTTATTATATTCATAAGAGAAAGACAGTCTGCACCGATTTTTCCCAGAACAAAACACGAGCCGCTGAAAGCGTGACGTGTGGGCGGAGCTAAAGAATCACGAGCGCCAGTAGGCTTTTGCGTTGAGAGTGTTTGGAAGCTGTGACATTACCGTGAGGAAAAAAAAGATCCAAAACACACCATGGCTAACAGTCAGATTCAGCGTATATTTACGATCCAGAATCAGATCCAGAGGCTGAAATTGAACAAGAGCAGCAGCAGCAACGACGTCTCTATGTGGTATGTACTGAAACTGTATATATTTGCTTAGAGGTTTTGGAAAATGACTAAGTTCCACTTAATGTCGTCTTTTTTTTTTTTTTTTTTAAGCTGTACATGTGGAAAGTGCAGTTTGATGACAGCATCGCATGTTGTTTACTTGATGTGCTTACGCGCCGATAGCTAAGTTAACAACACAGAGATATTTGAAGCAGTTTGTGCAAATCCGGCGTCAAACTGGGCCTTGTTTGTAAAACAAGCATCTTCAAAATGCAGGGAACAAACAAAAACACTTGCACAACTCCGTTGATGCTCTGTAATGCTGTTTTTTCTTTGGTAATCTGTGCAGGGTTGCCTTGCCCTGGCAACCAAAAACACACTTCTTTTGTGACATTTAGCGACGCTCTCGCTCTGATCAGTGAATGTCTGTGCTCTCCCTCTCAGTGCTCTGCTCTACGAGAGCGCACGCTCTTCCGGCAGACGTGCCCTCAGGACCCATATAAGGAAATTCCGCTCCATTTAACATCACACAGAGCCATACTCGAAAAAAAAAAAACTTTCCGAAACTTGTGACAAAACGGAAGGAGTATTTTTGGAACAAAAATACTCCTTCAAACATACAACTTAATTTTTGAAACTTTGTCCATGTTTAGCATGGGAATCCAACTCTTTAACAGTGTAAAAAACTCAGTATGCATGAAATAGCATTTCACCCCCCCCCCCCCCTTTAATATCATATATTTATTTAACTGCAAATTATTCCTGTGATGCATCGAGAAGCATTTTCAATCGAGTTCTCATATGTTTGGACTGTGCATCCATTTTGCATGAAAAATTCCTAACGACCACTGAGTAATTATCAAAACCAGATATCATCTCGGAGTTCTTTAATGCCTAAAACAATATCCAGCTTCTAGCAGTTTAAAGAGATATGAGGCAGTTATATATACCATAATTCTGTCTTAGAACAAAATTAGAAATACGAGAAGAAAGGAATAAAATTATGGCATGTTTAAAGTTTTTATTGCCCCACTCTCACATTGCCAGCTGCACTTACTACAATCAAATAGTTCTGAATAGGCCTAACAGCACTTCCCAAAGCAATTATCTTAAGCAATTCTCCAGTAAAAAGTTGTATTATTCCAAATCTCTATTCAATGTGTAAACAATCCCACTTCTTGTTTTTTTTTTTTTTTTTTTTTTTTTTTTTACTGATTGGAAATTGTGAATAAGTAAACAACATTTTAAAATGAACTCAGGTTCTTTTTTTTACTGCATCTTCCCCCGTTTTACATTTCTTTCAGTCTCAAAGGAAGCAATCAGTGCTAAGTGACTCAGGGAGTGTGTGGCAAGGACAGAATTGGGACAAGCACAGCAAATAACAAACTGCAAACACCTGCACCGGCACAATGCGCCTCTCTCGCTTCTCCCGAGCGCCTGAAATGTTTCAGCATGCACCTGATGGCACATGCTGTGAAGTGTCCATTCTCCAAATCCAACATCTTGTACGTCCCTCTGTTGACGCACCTTTTAGCGGCTGCTATACATCAGCATAGGTGCTGCGATAGCTGTAGCAGCGTTGATGCTGAGGGGAGGTGCATTTGCATATGAAACGGCAGGATGCAGATGATCACTTCTGGGAGCCCAGACCGCGCTGCCAAAGGGGAGCAAAATAAGGGTTGTTGGGGGGAGGGCCGCTGAGCCGCATGCCAGGCGAGTTGGGTATTTACACTTCAAACAGCATCTTCTCAAAGAAGAGAGTGTGCAAGGAAGAAAAAAAAAGGAAAGAGACATGGCTTTAAAGAGAGTTAGGGCAAAGCCTTTCTTTTGGATCGTATTCAGCCAGTTGGTCCTAAAAAACACCCACTATGTGCAAAACTTTCTCTTTATTTTATTTGGCAGTCACAACGACTCTATTTTCATCCAGTCTGCTGTCTCAGAGCTTGCAGGATGTTGTCACCACTTGTTAGACTAAATACCTCTATTACGGTTGTCATTTTGAAAGGTGGGGGAGATATGTAATAGTGGAACATTGTCTTGACATTGTCTTTGATTGGCTGTGTTTGCAAAACCAATGGAGACCTTCTAGAATCAATATTGATTTGAGCCTTTTTACTGTTTAATCATTACAAAATAAACTCTACTACGAACACTAGCCATGCTTGCCAACAGTGTACTACCAGCTCTACGCATGCATGGATTTTGCTGTGCATGGAACTGGCAGACCTCTCTTAGGTAGTATTTGCCTCCTGTTTAGTTTTCTAAGCTGTGCTGGTGAATGTGAAGCTCCTGGCTTTCTTCCCAGACTGTGGAAGTCAGGGTCATTTCCAGCCCATCGGTGCTACGCATGGGCGGTTCTGCATCAGCAGTGAGGGGTTAGCTCCGACAGATGCTAAATGGAGAGCTGAGGAACAGAGTCACAAGGCCAGGAACAAACAAAACCCCATGAAATACACAAGAGCCAGGCGAAGCTGTTAGCTCTTTACCAAATATGTTATTGATCTGCATGTGTCCTTGACTATGTAGCTTCAGATACTGTGTGTGCCCAATCAAGCATACTTCTATACTATATAGTAGAACACAAAAACAGAATGTGACAAGTGTAGAACATACAAATAAATAAATAAATACATAAAAAATAAATAACATTCACATAATTCATAAACCATTAGGCAAAAAGTACCCGGATGAACGATTACTTCTGTTGAGATGCCATGAGGCCAAGGGAAAGGTGCTGTGAATTTTTTGTAAACTACTGATGCTGGAAGGTCACATGACAACATGCTAAATATAGTTTATATAGTTTTTTTTTTTTATCTGTAAGTAAACACTTAAAAAAAAAAAAAAAGTACCTACTCAGAGAGTATGTGATTTTGGACATAGTCATTGTGATTATCAGGTATGGGCAATACTTTAGGCGGTGATATGTATCCCATGTAACCTTTATGGTTAAATAAGAAAGGTGTACCTTTCGAAAGGGTATCATCCGGTAGTGATGTCTGGTTTGCAAATGAGTTGTTCTGATCAAACGGTTATTTTTAGTGAACCAGATTAACCAGTTCACCAAACCACAATGAACCATCTGAAAGAGTCTGCAGCTCGAGCCAGAACAGATCCACTCTCCTTTCTGACATACCTGACAGTCACTCTGACTAAAAATGATCCAATATCCAGGAGTATATTATCCTATGATTCTGGTATTTATTTATTTATTTATCTGTCTGTCTGTCTGTCTGTCTGTCTGTCTGTCTATCTATCTATCTATCTATCTATCTATCTATCTATCTATCTATCTATCTATCTATCTATCTATCTATTTATTTATTTATTTATTTATATATGGGTTTTGATGCTCATGGTCGGTGCTGAGGATGGACATGAAGATCACCGAATAAAGGCTTGAGCTTAGGACTGCCACAATTTCATTATTCATAAGGATTAATTTGTAAGTCTGTAAAGTTGTTTATACATAATTTACATTTTAGGTCTTGTCAACACATCAGAATTGTACATTCAGATGCTGTAAATGTGTCTGTATCGTACGTTGCAGTGTCTGTGAAAACGTACATAAATGTACGTTTTGTAGTACCATATTTTATGTAATATATACTGTATATATATATATATATATATATATATATATATATATATATATATATATATATATATATATATATATATTATTGAATAAATATATGGCCGTGTATGATCTATGTCTATGAAATGAAGGGGAGCAGCTGTAAATGTTTCATTGCCATGTCATCAAGTTCCATAGTGAATGACAAGCATTTATTGATTTTCATGTTTGCCACTTAAGTATTTATGTCTCTTGTACTCTCCAGTTAATGGAAACCGCCTGACACCTCTAGTCCTTGGAGACAACCACAGAGAGAGGAGGGGATGACAGCAAAGTGTTCGGAGGGGGTCTACATGCCTGGGAGAATTTTACCCCCCTGTGTGGAGGTTGTAGAAGAGATGGATGCGATTGGCTGTGGTGTGTAGAAACACAATAGAGGAATGAGTCACCATTAGGGTCTCTGGCCTCCTTTGCAATGACTGCTAGTCACGTAATGAGAAGTGACTTGAGAGGTAATGCAATGTGTCAGCAATGAAGGGTTCAGCTCCCAGTGGCACTGGTGCTGTTGGTGGGATTTGACTGCCTGGCTAACCTCCCTAGTACTAGCAAAATCTTCCTCGAAACTCAGCTCAACAAACTTTAAAATTGAATGGCTTTTTAAGTAAAAGCCTTAAGGAAAATGTATGGTGATCCAGTGATTTCTCCTCAGAAGAGCTCATTGTAGCAGTCTAGTACATTGTAAACACAACTTTGTTTCTTGGTGGACTGATGAAAACTTGTTTAGCCTGACTTCCAGATATTGCATAGCATTTATGTATTATTATTGAAGCTTGTGATTTCTGCCAGCATTTCCGGGTTTTTGGTTTCTATATTATGCAATTGTTGGCATACTGTTAGAGTAAGTTAATCCACAAATGGTTGTAACACTTTTTGCTTTATCATTTGCAATTCAGCGGCTAAATTGGACAATTTAATATCATTTTACAACATTTATCCACTATATTCTTATGACAATTGCAACTATTTTATGTTTTGCTGAATTGGTGGCTAATTCACACACACGTCTCATTTGTATATGAGAATAAGTTCCACTGAAGGTTAGGTTTAGGGATGGAACTTTGTACCGATATTATTGTATGAATTCATAAGAAAACACCACCCATAAAATAGTTATGTATTGTCATGAACTATTTCCCAAAACTGTGTGCAGTTATAATAGTAGGTGGGGTGGGTAGTAATGCCAAATACACTGACAATTTATTTTAGCAAATTTACTTGATCAAAATTATTAAAGCTTACATCAACCCTGACATCTAACTACACACCATTTCATTCCAACATTAATAAAAAATGGAAATTTGTAAATTAAATAAACAAACAGGGACACTTTATTCTAAAGCAGCAAACAAGATTTTTTTTTTTTTTTTTAATTCAGATGATATCAGTAATGAAATTAATAATGCATAGACCTAACTACAAACAAAAACTAACTATTCACAACCATTTTCTAAAAATGTAGAAACTTTGCCACACATGAAGTTTGCAAAGTATAGTATAGATTGCACTATATGTTAGCTTTCTTATATTGCTCAAGAGCATGATTGATTTAAGTCCATATGCGATACTAATAAGAAATCATGCTTTTTATCACAGGTCGAGTGCTATAGTTCCAACCATGCAAATTTATGATGCCATTTATTAATGTTCACTGGATCTAGGGCTATTGGAAATCACCAAATTGTTGAACTACTCTATGTTGGTAACAATGGGACTTACATTAATAGTTGGCTAGCAATGCTTTTGGGAAACACACCCCTAAATGTGTATTATGTGTCTCAAAAAAAGAATAGTTAAACTAATGAGTGTTCCTACTCTGTTACAACTCTTTCATATAATCATAAAATGTATGTGGATAGCCTGATCTTGGAAGAATTTGAGCAGCAAGTTTTGAGTTCATACTAAATCTCTGACTTTAGATTGCAGACTTTGGTACCTTGGGGTATTTGAGTTGTTTGAGACATGAGATTAAATGAGCCAGTATCTAATGAGGACAAAGAAGGAGGACATTTGAGAAAAAAAATAAAAATAAAATCTATATTTGCTGTTGAACTGATCTCTTTGTCATCTAAGAGAAGCAAATTATAAATTAAGAGATACGATTTGTAATTTTTGTTTTGTATGGAATAATTGTTAAATCTTTGAACATAGTTGTAGTTGTATAGTTGTAGGCTGTTCTCCATTTTTTTAATGTAGAAACACAGAAACACTGTAACACTGTAAGAACTTTTGTAGTCACGAGAAGGAAGAGGCGGGAACGGGCAAACATTTAAATGAAACTTTAAAACCAAATAAACACAAAACAGCGCGACCGCCCCTCGTGGACGACTGCCGCGCACAAACAAAACCAAAACACAAAATAATATCCAGGCCTGGTCCTCTCTCGGGGGTACTCATGTACAAAAAAAATAAATAAAGGTAGAAAAGTTGTCACTGGGGCTGTACCTTTTCGAAAGGCACACCTTTCTACCTAAACAGTCCATATTTGTCCTATTTAGCTTTTCGGCGATGGGGAAAAGTGTCAAGGATATCAGTTAGGCTAAGAAACCACTTAAGGGTTTTGTATTTCAATAATAATAATAATAAAATATATTATGATACATGTTCTCTACACACAGATATCCCTCGATGGCATTCTGACCTTACAAGAACTCCATAATCTATTTTTTTTTTTTTTTTTATTTTTTTTTTTTTGTAAATGCAAATCCAACAGTGGTCTTTATATAGTTCAAGACATAAATGAAGGAACTCAGATGATCAAAGTCAGTCTTAATGCCTCTGCTATGTTATACTATATGGTGGTGAGACCAAAGCATTTAATTTAGCTAAATCAGTTTTTAATGATTTAGTAAAAAAAAAAAAAAAAAAAAAAAAACTCATTTTACATTGAATTGCGTTAAATAGCTGGATATTTTTCAACAAGTTTTGATCAGCATGACCTTGACATGCTTTTCAAGAAAACGCAATGGTCAGATTTTAGTTTGCTTGTGTACAGATGATTCTTCTGCACAATGTGACTTTGGTGCAGTCTGGAATTGAATTGAATCTGGTCAAAGGGGAACTGGACCCCAACTGAGCCTGGTTTCTCCCAAACTTTTTTCTCCAATCTGTCAACGATGGAGTTTTGGATACTTGCCACTGTCTTCTCTGGCTTGCTTAGTTTGGGACACTTAATTTCCAGTGATTTTGTTGACTTGATTGCACAGATACTATTTGAACTGAACTGAGCTGGATGATGACATCACTGAATTCAAAGATGAACTGCCTTTTTGCTTTATTGACCCACTATTTTCCTATTTAATGTTGTTCAGTTGCTTTGTCACAATCTGTATTGTTAAAAGCACTATATAAATAAAAGTACCTTGATAAAGGGTTATTTCACCCCAAAAAATAAAATTATGTCATTAATGACTCACCCTCATGTCGTTCCAAACCCGTAAGACCGCCGATCATCTTCGGAACACAGTTTAAGACATTTTAGATTTAGTCCGAGAGCTTTCTGTCCCTCCATTGAAAATGTATGTAAGGTATACTGTCCATGTCCAGAAAGGTAATAAAAACATCATCAAAGTAGTCCATGTGACATCAGAGGGTCAGTTAGTACTTAAATACACCTCGCAGTGCAACCTGGACACATCGTCAGTGATTCTCCCAGTCATAGGGTGTTTTGGGTCTTACATCAGACAGGAGGTAGCTGTTGCTAGCAAGCCCCCTTCGGAAGAAAACACAATGCTGAATAAAGTTGTAATTTTTGTTATTATTGGACCAAAATGTATTTTCGATGTTCAACAATTTCTAACTGACCCACTGATGTCACATGGACTACTTTGATGATGTTTTTATTACCTTTCTGGACATGGACAGTATACCTTACATACATTTTCAATGGAGAGACAGAAAGCTCTCGGACTAAATCTAAAATAGCTTAAACTGTGCTCTGAAGATGAACGGAGGCCTCATGGGTTTGGAACGACATGGGGGGGGGGGGGGGGGTTTGTCATTAATGACATCATTTTTGGGTGAACTTACCCTTTAAGCATAATGATGAATACAAAATAATAAAAAATCAAATAAAATAAAATAGCACAGTCACAATGCAAAAATGTATTCTGCATTTTTTTCTCGTTGTATTAAATTATTTTAATAATGAATAATACCATACAATTTATGCTCAGTGTGCAAAGTGACCTAGACATTTTGGGCTCTAGGAATTTATTGAATACACTGGGTAAGAGCTGACCTCAAGCAAAGGCAAAATTGCATAAAGATCTGTATCTGTTGGTTGACTGATCAAAAATAATGACCTCAAGAGGAACACAATAATGAATAGGAGCACTTTTCCCTATCGAAAAATGCCACGCATGGCTGAATGCATTCACATGCCGCCAAGTGTTGTAAGACACAGAGTTCCTCTGCAGAGGCAAATCCAAAAAAACAAGAAGTTGCTGAGGACTAGAAGAAAATCTCAAGGACACTGAGACATATCAAAAGACTGTCTACCTCAACTGAGGTAATGGCGGTGTTGCAAATCAAACTGTGTTATGTTTTGTCTGATTTATACTTTGATTTCTTTGATAATACCGGTTGCCTACATTGCTTACAAAATGGAACACAAAATGGAAAAAAAATAAACAAAATAAATAATCAGAAACTCAAAAATACAGCAAGGTATACATTGCATCAACGAGAACATAAATACAGATTCAATCCATGTACTTTATCACCCAGGATGAAAGTGTCTGCTAAATGAATAAATGAACAAAATGCTAGATTTGCTTTCATAGAAGTAAAGTATCATGAAATCAACAATGGTCCTATTTATTACTGTGCATGATTATTTGATACATATTATTGCTATATATATATATATATATATATATATATATATATATATATATATATATATATATATATATATATATATATATATATATATATATAAATAACATTTAAATTCAGTTAAAAATACTATAAAAAAGCAATATCTAATCCACCTAAATACAACACTAAAACTAAATAAAGATAAAAAAAATAAACTAATCTACCTAGTGCTAATATTAATTCAAAACAAAGTTTGAATGCAGATTTAGAGATTTAAGCTGCAATATTCTGAGAAAATTACAGAGAAAAATATTGCCTTGTAATAATGTTGTCTTGTAAGGGCTGTAATAACCATATACCACAAAAGATTTAATAGTTAATCTTTAACCTGTACAAAAACTGCACTCAAAGCAAACGTTCTTGGCAGAGTAGTGTTGTTTATCAGATTCTATGTAGCAAGGTTCAAGAGTTGAGTAGCATGTTCTCTGAATATGAGAATGTTGCCTTTGGCAAACTCACCCGATGACATGAGGGTGCTCAGTGGTGAGGAGAGCAAGTGGTGGCTTGTCCCTCTCTATGAGCCAGACAGTGTAACGTCCACTCTGCCTGGGGTGCAAAAACACTGTGATATCTAGACCACAGGACCAATGGGTGGCACGTAACCAAGGGCTCAGAACCCATGGCCCTGTCAGAGCTGAGCCATTCACTGTGAGAAGCCGCCCTGGAGAAACCAACAAAGAGAAAGAAACATTTATAAGCAAAAGTCTTCAAAACTTCCTCTTGTACTACTGGCCAGATTCCAACTATTTATTCCTCAGATTTTATTGTTTCTGAAATTGATTTATCGGTTCTATATAATTAAATACATTTTTATTAAATTACTTTGCTAAAATTGAACCTGCTTTGGATGTTTTTAACTACCTTGAACTTTATATTGATAGAGTATCAGTTGATACAATGCATATACCATATGTGCATATTTGTTTATATTGTACTTCTATTTTAAACTACCTGCATGTAATTACATTTGTAATTAAGTTGTGTAATTACTACACATGACACTACCCCTACCTCTTAACCTACTCAATCTTCATGGCATCTACTGATCTGGATGATGACATCACTGAATCAACAATGGATTAACTTTAACTAAAAAAAAACTAACTGTACTAGTGTCCTCCTTCATTACTGACAAACTTTTTTCCTGTTTTACATGGTAAAGCTGCTTTGACACAATCTGTAAAGTATAAAGTGCTGCATTAATAAAGCTGACTTGACTTGACCTGACCCTTAAACAAATCCACACTACGAAACGTATCCTTAAACCACATTAATTAATTAATTTGTTTATTTATTAATTAATGTATTTATGTTAATACATGTATTGCAATAAGTAGAAAGTAGTTTTGGTGTAAGTAGAATGTAGTTAAAACTCCTAAAATAAAGTTTGAGCCACAAAATTCCTAAGCATCAATTAAAAAAAAAAAAAAAAAAAAAAAAAAAAACACACGTTTGACAAATATTGACATTAAACAGCATAATGCAATCCTAAAAATAGAATGTCAGATACTTTGGTGTTGTTAGATGTGAAATGATTAAGTTAATATCGAGAGCTATGATTTTAGACTTCTAAGATTTTAAAATGAGCACAAGCCGAGACATTAAGATTCTTTATCTTCTAGGAGAAAGTGATGCTGGAGACATTGGAACAATTTGTATTACTGCTTAAGAGAAACAGCTGCAATAATATATATATATATATATATATATATATATATATATATATATATATATATATATATATATATATATATATATATATATATATATATATATATATATATATATATAAATATTACTTTCCACAGAGCACTTTTAGAGCTATCGTTTTAACACCTACATGCAGCTAATTTCTGTTGAACTTAAATAACTTTATTTAGCCCAAAGCATGCCTTTTTTCAGGTTGCTCTATAGCAAAGATTTTTCAGTAATGTGACATGCTTTTTTTAAGTAAAAAGACATGTCTTTCTTTCATACAGATGTTCTGTATGCAGTCGACCCCATACATTTTTAAACAAGTGGCCTGTTTCCTCTTCATACCATCTCAGAGAGTCGGCAGTATCTGCATTGTAAGAGTATGTGCGAAAGAGAAATTTGCAGAGCCGTGGCCCAGGCAGCCACTAGTGAGCCCATGTAGAGTCAAAATAGATGAGTGAGGTGGATGGGTGACAACACACCAGAGGAAAATAAAATAAATAATGAAAGAGGAGAGAAATCAAAGCTCTGTTTGTGGGCTATGAATTAGGGTCCTCCCTCTCAACAGCCTCATTCAGCTCCCTCAATCAGTACATTTTCTACAGGGCCAGAGCATGAAAAAACAAACAAAAAAAAAAAAAAAAACATACATATATATACTTTCTGATTCTGATGAAGATGCAAACTCAATCTCTGACAGCAGGTGTCACTTCTAGAACAATAGCAGCATTTCCTAGGTTAATACTGTGCGCTGCACTAATTAACATAAAGCTTATTACAAGCCTATAAAGAATGAGACTGCTTTTGGATGTAAATATTTGTCATTTGGTTTTGTTTAATTTTAATAAAGCCTGTGGTACTTTCTTATTGATATATTAAAACATTTTTTAACTTTGACAAAATGGGTAACATTAAGGTCCACTGAAGTGCCTTGAAATGTGCAGCGTTGTTATATATGGTGTGTCCTGTGGCTGTCAAAAAAAAAAAAAAAAAACCTAATAAAATAAAACGATACTATGGAAATATTTATATAAAACATGATTATTGGTTACTGTAGTTAAAACATTGTAAAAACAGTAGTGTGTGTTTTGCTACACTAACCGTAAATTAACTGTGGTATTTGTAATAAAACTGCTACAATTGGTAATAAAAACGCCAAAAGGTAAAAATAAATAAATAAATAAATAAAAACCTGATTAGCCTATTATACTTTTACTATAGTAATACCATTGTTAATTTCCATAAGTGATTATGTATAATAATATGAAAAAAAAATATATATATAGATTATGACATCACAAAATTTCAGTGATTCTGATGCAAAGGAGGGTTACTGTAAGCCATGCAGGGGGACATGACTAATGACAGATCATTGCAGTTCAAGTACTGAAGCCTATCTATGCTACCCGCTCAGTGCTACCTCCAGTAGTATGTTTGTTTATCAGTCATATACATCTTAAGATCTTTTTTTCTTTTTTACTTATTAGAGGTACAGAACGCGACACAGCATCTTTTCGGCACTGAATCGAACAAAATCATCACAAATAGTAAAGATCAATCAACTAAGGTCTAAGCGCTAATTCAAATGGTTTGTTTTCCCACATGGCATAAATGGTTATGACATTTTTGTGGGCATTCCTAGCAGTGCCGAACAAGTCAATGACTCCAAATCTAGATCATAACTCATTCAAGGGATAAAGCCATTTAACCTTTTCACAGTCGTAATATTTGTTTATTTATTCTATAAAACTCAAATTTCTTGCTGAAATATTTCTGCGGCCACCTCATCTACCTCAGCCATGCTGACCATGACCTGTCCCGATGACTCTGCCTACAGTTTCCATTATACGTCTTCCGTTTCCACCTGCACCTGCTCATCATGTGCTGAGTGGACACACCTGTGCCCCATCAAGCCCCGGCTTCATAAGCCTCACAGACGATCACAGAGGTGAGATAGAAAGAGACAGAGCACCTAAAAACCCCTCACGTTGGCTATTTCCCCCACCTACTGGTTAATAAAAATCCACCCTTCGGGGAACTTACCTGCATCCTCGTGTTGTGTGCTTCTTCACCCCTTCACACCGGTAGAGAATGCGTGCATTGCAGTGTAGAAGTCACTGACCAGGACCCCTCCATATTCGATATCACCCCACTTGGATTGTTACTTTTTTTTCTGGTTGATTGGGTCAAGTCAACTTTTTGTTTCCCCAGGTGGCGCTCCTTCCCCAAAGATGGAAGACCTGCTGAAGCACCTCACCAAGGTGAGTATCCGCCAGCAGCATATCATGGAGGACATGGACTCGAAACAAGGGGAAACTGTCGAACGCGAGCTCACCACACTCCGCAACGCTGCTGCACCCCGCGAACTCCGCTACCTGACCCCCGTGCCCAGGCAGCACAGCTCATCCCCAAGATGACGGTGCACAATGACGTCTAAACATTCATCCAAATGTTTCAGATTATAATTGCCCGAGAGGTGTGGCCCAGGGATGAGTTGATGCAGATCGTGGCACCGTTGTTGACGGGACACAATGGGTGTACTTTATGCTTACCCCCGAGCGGAGCAGTTCATATGAGGAGCTGAGAAAGGAGATCTTAGGACGGGTGGATTATCGCCCATTAGTGCCACCCAAGTCTTCCACGACTGGTCCTACAACCCTCAAGTCACTGACCTCTTGCGTGTCTCCCCCAACACTTGATACTGGCCGGGGATCCCATGCACACCAGGTAGAGGAGCGTGTAGTAGTTGACCACCTTCTTCGGTCCCTTCCCCGCCCTCTCCGTCAGGCAGCTGGCATGCGGAACCCCACCAACATCGACAAGCTGGTGGAAGCCATCGAGCTGGCAGAGGCCACCCAACACCGGGAGGTTGGCGAGCGAGAGCCTATTTTATATGTTTCTCTTGTCAATTCAAACATTTGTTCTATTTGACCAAAAGTGCCCAGCGAAGTGGACATCACCGGATATTTACAGTTCGAAGCGAGCTTATATTCCATTCTAAGGCCATTCAAGTGTGCAAGACGAAATTGTCTTTATTTACAGAGGTATATTATGTCACACTTCATTAGTAAGTTTTGTCTGTGTGTGAAGATGCTGCAGGAAGCAGTGCAGTAAAAATCCATTAATTAATGTTCCAAAGTGAAGTAAACTTTAACAGATTTCACCCGCTCAGGGTGCAGGGAGCAGTGAACACTATGTAGGGATCATGTCAATCAGATCACAGTTCATTCACTTAGCTCTCTTCTAACAAGTTAAATATCTGAATTAGGCATGTAAGATAAGAGAAATATGAAACATATGCAGAGCAGGGGGACGAGATGGTTAAATCATCCCGGCCCCCAACTATACCCTCTTGGCACCTGTCTCTAGTGCTCAAAGCACTACAGTAGGGCCCGCTTGAGCCTTTTCAATCAATTCTATCAATGAATACTCTGCTCCTGCTTGCACTGAGGGTAGGGGACCTGCACACGTTTTCAGTCAACGATTCATTCCTAGAGTTTGGGCCAGCTGACTCCCAGGTTATCCTGAGGCCCCGGCCAAAGGTTCCCACTACAATTTCCCACCCAAATTGATAAGACAGCCGCTATTGCGACCTGCCCACGTCCCAAGACCAAAAAGGAGGTGAGGTAGTTCTTGGGGCTGGCGGGATATTATAGGCGATTTATTCCTAATTATTCGGACCTCACCAGCCCCTTGACTGACCTCACTAAAAAGGAGGTCCCAGATATGGTCCAGTGGACGGAGCCGTGTCAGCAGGCTTTTACCCAGGTCAAGGCTGCTCTATGTGGCGGGCCGTTATTACACTCTCCTGACTTTTCTCTCCCTTTTCTGTTGCAGACAGACGCGTCGGACAGGGGGCTGGGGGCGGTCCTGTCCCAGGAGATAGAGGGGGAGGAACGGCCGGTGCTGTACATTAGCCGCAAGCTCTCAAAGAGAGAGGCTAAGTACAGCACCATTGAAAAAGAATGCCTGGCCATCAGGTGGGCCATCCTCACCCTCCGCTATCATCTCCTGGGACGGGAGTTCACCCTCTGTTCGGACCACGCTCCGCTGCAGTGGCTCCACCGCATGAAGGATACCAACGCCCGGATCACTCGTTGGTATCTAGCTCTTCAGCCTTTTAAATTCAAGGTGGTCCACAGGCCGGGTGTTCAGATGGCGGTGGCTGACTTCCTCTCCAGAAATGGGGGGCTGCAGGCCGGGGTCGGCGGTGGGGGTATGT
The DNA here is from genome assembly GCF_003368295.1 of Carassius auratus. Lineage (NCBI taxonomy): Eukaryota > Metazoa > Chordata > Actinopteri > Cypriniformes > Cyprinidae > Carassius > Carassius auratus. The sequence goes on from NC_039284.1 coordinate 7,858,692, forward strand.
GGCAGGGGGGGCGTGGTTTAGCGAAGTCTGCAGCGAGAGAGAGGATCAGGAGACGAGCGGTAAGTGAGTGGTTTGGGCAGAAATTATTATCACCTGTTTCTTGTTCTAGTAATTGGCGTGGAGAGGGTATAAAATGCCAGGAGAGATGGAAGCAAGTGAGAGAGAGTGGGACTGCTGACGGAAGCCGAGACCGGAAACCGGAAGCCGGAAAGCGAAAGCACCGAGTGAACGCAGCAAAATAGAAGTCACCATATGGTGTTAGGAAACGTTTGATTTATTTTATGTTAATAAATATACGTCAGCAGTCCAGCCGACCCCTTGTCCTCTTCCTTACCCACACGAACTCACAACAAACAGCTACAGATTGTACAGAATATGTTTCCAATTAAGGATGAAAGATCATTACGAACAAAATCCATTTTAAAGACAAAAAAACAGAGCTTTGCCTTTATCTATTTACACTTGTAATCAACTTCTGACTACCCGAGACACTATAGAAAAGAGTAAAATTGATTAAAGCCATGTTTAGGGTTTATTTTTTTATTTTTTTACATTCTGGAAATTTCTTAAGTATAAACACAGTGCAGTGGAATAACAGATTTCATGGATTCAGTGACTAAAGAACTGATTAAAGCTTTTGGTGGTTCTTCATAGTTTTCGATTAAAGTGTGACTCTTAAATATTTATTTAGCTAAGAAACCAGAAAATTGCAAAGTGTGATATTTATTGTGTGATAATTTAACTTTTTTTTTTTTTTTTTTTTTTTTTTTTTTTTTGACAAATACACTGGACATTATTTAAGTATACATGGGTATAAAAAAGAAAAAAGAAAAGGCTAGCTGATTCTCTTTATTTCCACAGGAACATTCTTTAGGACTTGGTGGCTCTGTTCGGCTTTGCTCGCACACCCGCAGCAGTGAATCAGTCTCAGTTCAGTGCACACATCTGGAGTATGGAGGGCATGTATGTCGGAGCTGAACCGATTTTTTTTTTTTTTTTTTTTGAGCCTGCACCCATGGCTGATTCATTACATAAGTATACTTAAATTCTAATCGCTTTGTGGTATACATTACATTTTCATAAGTGTTAATTTAGGCTCTAAAGGCACACTCAGAACCTAAAATATATAATGCATCTCTGCATCAGAAATCATTTACAACATTTAATCTAGTGTTTGACAATATAATACTAATACTAATAATACTACTAATAATACTTCTACTACTACTAATAATAATACTAATAATTATTATTATTATTTAACAAAAACATTGCAAAAAAATGTTATTAAATTATGTTGTATATATCTTCCTATATTTCCAATATTCCAACGTTTAAAATACAATAAATATTTATGTAGCATGTCATATAGTTTCCTATAATTTACATTTTTCAGCTGCACATCTGTTTGAACAAATGCAAAAAATCTGTTAAAAGATTTAAAAAAAAATACACAATATCAAACAATGCAGTGATTTTATACAAATGGATGAAGATATTTCAAGTAAAACACTGAGTGGACTTAGACATTAGTTACGCATAGCCTATCAAAATGCATTACTAGAAATTGTTTGCATTTCTTTAAACTTTGCACATAATGAACTTACAAGGCTCTGAGACATATACTGTAAATAATTTACAAATGCTTTGTACTACTTATGTAATAATACTTTTGGGAAACCTGCCATTGAGATACCTACACCTTTTGCATTATAAAATATTATACTTAGTGTTTTGGGAAACCTTACCCACATATTTTAACTAATGACTAGTTAAACACACAAAAGTGGTACTTTTATGGTTTGGGAACACAGAGCAGTTTGTGCCAAGACCTACATTTACTTTTCACTGGCTTTTGGGAGGTTAACCAAATGAAGTGCTAGAACTGAGAAGTATGTAAAATCCAAAGACAGGGATGAATTGAAATACCGTCACTGAAGTTAAAGTGGCTGTGTAAAAAGAGTTTGGTCAAAGCCCATGACCCGGTCTTATTTGCATGTTTCAAAAAATACTGTCGAGACGGTCCGCCACCCAGAACACCGGAAATTCTAGCACATTCTGCAGAACAGAGGCTCACAACCCATGCTAAACCAGCCAAACCATTGAACTAAACTACCCACTACCCATGCTAACCAGCAAATAATTTTTTTTGTACACAAACAAGCTTTTTTGTACATAATGGTCAGCAGTTGGCAGGATTCATGACAGCAGTCAGCAAAAATAAACATGATGTAACAAATAAATTAAAAAAAGGTCAAATAACATGTTTTTGAAGATCTTATCAGCATAGCAGTAAATTAACATGACGGGCGAAAGGCTACGCATCTGGCGTTGCTCATTAGGCAAATAAGACAACATAGTGCTCTCTCAGCAACATGAGCACCTGTTTGTTTGATTTGTTCTTTTCTTTGTTTTGACATTTCCTCAGCTGACACCAGGGACTTTGATCTCCACTCAGCTATCTGAGCCACAAAAAAAGCCATACTGAGAAGGACAAAGTTCAGCATAGATGCTACAAAAACAATAGCTAGACCTTTTTTTTTTTTTTTTTATAAGTTTATTTATATTTTACACATACTTAAAAATGAAATTGAAAAAAAAGAGAAGCTATAATAATAATAAAAAATAAATAATTTACACATTCATTAATTAATTCGTGGTAGACTACAAAAAAAAAAATCCCACATTTTATATATATATATATATATATATATATATATATATATATATATATATATATATATATATATATATATATATATATATATATATATATATATCACAAGGAATGGACTGAGGCTGGTGTCAAGGCATCATCCGCTGGTGTTGGTCCATTGTGTTTTTTGAAAACCAGTCATTGCACCCGTTTACCAATAAATTTTGGAGTACTTCATGCTTCCTTCTGCTGACCAGCTTTTTGAAGATGCCAATTTTATTTCCTGCCGGATTTGGCACCTGCCCACACTACCAAAAGCACCAAAAGTTGGTAAAATGACCATGGCATTGGTGTGCTTGACGGAGAATCTATGGACTATTGTCAAGAGGAAAATGAGAAACAAGAGACCATAAATGCAGATGAGCTCAAGGCCACTTTCAAAGAAACCTGGGCTTCCATTCCACCTCAGCAGTGCCACAAGCTGATCACCTCCACGCCACACCGAATTGAGGCAGTAATTAAAGCAAAAGGAGCCCCTACCAAGTATTGAGTACATGTACAGTAAATTAACATAGGTTCCAGATCACAATTAAAAGAACGAAAGACTTAAACTACTTCACTCTGTGTGCACTGTACCTTTCCATGACATTCAAATTTATTGAGGTGCACCTATATATATATATATATATATATATATATATATATATATATATATATATATATATATATATATATAATTTTTGTAGTCTACCATGAATGGATGAATTATTTATTTATTTTTATTATTATTATAGCACCTTTCAACTTCGTTTTTAAGCATGTGTAAAATAGAAATAAACATCAAGACTTTAATTAGCTGATTACTGCACTGTTTTTAGGTCTATGGGAGTGTTAACATTATATAGATACATAAACATTATGTGGTATCCATAGTTATGAATCAACTCTCTTAATAAACAGTAATAATGATTTAACTATCTAAAAGTTGATTACATTAAGTTCCTTTTCAGTCAGTCACTCTCAACGTCACGTGGGTGACCGATAAATTGAGATCCCAACTGGTCGGTCACCGGTGTGACATCTCCATCCCCTCCTTATTTTTAAATGGATGTTTTATTTTTTTTTTCTATTTCCTTTCAATGTTTCAATAAAGAAAGCAGAAATAATTTGTGATAAATTGCATTCCCACATGTCTAGAATAAGTAGCAGCAATCAGTGTTTAAAATACTGATAAGAGCTATAAATTTTATTTCTGATAATCTGACTTCCAATTGTTCCCTCCCCTTTGTCTCTACATTCGCAATATTGTTATTACCATAATTGCATTGTAATAAATTAATTAATTAATAAATAAATATATATTTAAAATAATGCATTTAGAAAAAACTGCAATACTTTTGTATGAGACAAATCATCCAAAGGTCATTAAAGCAGTGGCAAACTAAAGCAGTAAGTGACAGCATAGCTTTAGGTTTTTATGAAAGTGAAAGATTTAGCCTCACTTGGTGATCATGATGAAGCACCTTTTCAACAATATTTTGAAAATAAAATATCATCATGGAGTCACCCATTAACTTTAGTTTATGAAAAAAAAAATTATTATTTATTAATTATTAAATATCAGTGAGTTGACTGAATAAGTGTGTACTCGTGTGTGTTTTAGCAGGTTTTCAAATATAAGTGTGGTCACAGCGTAATAAAGAACATGAAAGTGGTGGTGTCAGGTAGTTCTGACCTGAAACCGCTTTGATAAACAGGCAGAGAGAGACCTGTTGGCTGTAAAATTACATAAACAAATCACTGGCTGTCTCTCGAGAGGAGACAAAGAGGAGTTAATCCATAAACTAGTGAGACACACTACGCCACAAATAGCTTTGGCCTCCGCTAGTTTCCCGGCAGTGACAGATCTGTAGCCAGTTATAAGTCCTGTTTGGGTGATTTCTTTCCAGCTACAGAACCACAGAGCTGCAAAATAAATATGACTGGAGAGCTGTACCCATGCTGAGTGGTGTTATTACCTGATTAGGTTACATGTAATAACTCAATTTGTGTCAAAAAAGACCCAACTTCTTTGTTCTGCTTTGCCTTATTGGAGATTATTTTACAAATTATTCATGCAGGGAGTTGAGAAGCAAAGGAATATTAATAAGATGGAGTGCTAGAGCTTACAAAACAGTATGAATTAAAATTAAATCTGGCCTTTACTAATTTGACAATAGCTCATGTTGTTCATACACAGAACACTATTTATTGGAATCTATTAATATGAAAGCATGGATCATAAATAGTCACGCAGATAATGACATTTGCATGTCATAGTGATCTGTGGAAGTACATTTCTTAATGTACCCTTTGAACTTCAGCAAGTCACCTTCACCACATCTAGATGCCTAAATGCATTGACTTGCTGCCATGTGATTGGCTGATTAGATATTTGTGTTACCAAGCAATTAAACAGCTGTACCTAATAAAGTCGCCAGTGGCCTAGTGGTTAGAGAGTTTGACTCCTAACCCTAGGGTTGGGGGGTTCGAATCCCAGGCCGGCAATAACACGACTTAGGTGCCTTTAAGCAAGGCATCGAACACCCAACTGCTCCCTGGGCGCCGCAGCATAAATGGCTGCCCACTGCTCTGGGTGTGTGCTCACAGTGTGTGTGTGTTCACTGCTCTGTGTGTGTGTACTTTGGATGGGTTAAATGCAGAGTACGAATTCTGAGTATGGGTCACCATACTTGGCTGAATTGACACTTCCACGTATCGAGTTAGTAGTTGTTGTTGTCATTGTATAAAATTTTAATGCCAAATTTAGTAATTCATCGCATATAAGAATCTTGATACACTTTTAAAGAACTAATAAAAAACCTTTGTCTTGTTTTACTGGCCTAACTTTGGTCTACTGTTTTAATACAATTTACATTTTTTTTTTTTTTTTTTTTTTTTTACATAGTTAATTATATGGCTTACTTGATTCTGATTGGTCAGTCCCAACATTAAGAGGCATGTTATGCGTTTGGTTAGCTAGTAAAATAAAAAGCCTCGATTCATTATTATGTGTACAATTAGTTAATTATGTCATCCTGGTATAGCAGACTCACTCTCGTTTCATACAAACACAGCTGTTGTCATTTTGCAATGACTGTTTTGTACACTCTGATGGATTATGAGATAACTAACAAACTGGTAAGATTTCAAAACTGTTGTGTCTTAAAACTATATATGTTATCTCCATAATTATTTATGTGGTGAAGTTTTGTGTAATAAGTGGTTTGACTGCACCGTATACCTTAAATGTCAGTCTAGTTTGAACTTGCTCCTTGCTACCAACTGCTGTCTTGATGGAAGCGTCGTGTTCAAATATTTCAACTTAAATCAATATTTTGTCCATCCATCCATCCATCATCTTCCACTTATCCGGAGCCGGGTCGCGGGGGCAACAGTCTAAGCAGAGACGCCCAGACTTCCCTCTCCCTAGCCACTTCTTCCAGCTCTTCCGGGGGGACCCCGAGGCGTTCCCAGGCCAGCCGGGAGACATAGTCCCTCCAGCGTGTCCTAGGTCTTCCCCGGGGCCTCCTCCCGGTGAGACGTGCCTGGAACACCTCCCTGGGAAGGCGTCCAGGAGGCATCCGAAATAGATGCCGGAGCCACCTCAGCTGGCTCCTCTCGATGTGGAGGAGCACCGGCTCTACTCTGAGCTCCTCCCGAGTGACCGAGCTTCTCACCCTATCTCTAAGGGAGCGCCCAGCCATCCGACGGAGAAAGCTCATTTCGGCCGCCTGTATCGGGGATCTTGTCCTTTCGGTCATGACCCACAGCTTATGACCATAGGTGAGAGTAGGAACGTAGATTGACCGGTAAATCGAGAGCTTTGCCTTACAGCTCAGCTCCTTCTTCACCACGACAGACCGGTACAGCGACCGCTATCCTTCCCTCACTCGTGAACAAGACTCCAAGATACCTGAACTCCTCCACTTTAGGCAGGAACTCTCCACCAACCTGAAGTGGGCAATCCACCCTTTTCCGACTGAGAACCATGGCCTCGGACTTGGAGGTGCTGATTCTCATCCCAGCCGATTCACACTCGGCTGCAAACCGTCCCAATGCACACTGAAGGTCCTGGTCTGAGGATGCCAACACGACAACATCATCTGCAAAAAGCAGCGACGAAATCGTATGGTCCCCAAACCGGACACTCTCCGGCCCTTGGCTGCGCTTAGAAATTCAGTCCATAAAAATTATGAACAGAACCGGTGACAAAGGGCAGCCCTGCCGGAGTCCAACATGCACCGGGAACAGGTCTGACTTACTGCCGGCAATGCGAACCAAGCTCTTGCTCCGGTCGTACAGGGACCGAACAGCCCTAAGTAGGGAGCTGCCGACCCCATACTCCCGGAGCACCCTCCACAGGATGTTGCGAGGAACACGGTCGAATGCCTTCTCCAAGTCCACAAAACACATGTGGACTGGTTGGGCAAACTCCCATGAACCTTCCAGCACCCTGGAAAGGGTATAGAGCTGGTCCAGTGTTCCACGACCGGGACGAAAACCACACTGTTCCTCCTGGATCCGAGGTTCCACTATCGGCCGAATTCTCCTCTCCAGTACCCTGGCATAGACTTTCCCAGGGAGGCTGAGAAGTGTGATCCCCCTATAGTTGGAACACACTCTCCGGTCCCCCTTCTTTAAAAAGAGGGACCACCACCCCGGTCTGCCAGTCCAGAGGTACTGTCCCCAACCGCCATGCGATGTTGCAAAGGCGTGCCAGCCAAGACAGCCCCACAACATCCAGAGACTTGAGGTACACGGGGCGGATCTCGTCCACCCCCGGTGCCTTGCCACCGAGGAGCTTTTTAACTACCTCGATGACTTCAGCCCGGGTGATGGATGAGTGCTCCTCCGAGTCCCCAGCCACTGCTTCCTCAACGGAACACAAGTCGGTGGGATTGAGAAGATCCTCGAAGTATTCCTTCCACCACCCGACGATATCCCCAGTTGAGGTCAACAGGTGCCCATCTCTACTGTAAACAGTGTTGGTAGGGCACTGCTTCCCCCTCCTGAGGCATTGAACAGTTTGCCAGAATCTCTTCGAGGCCAACCGATAGTCCTTCTCCAAGGCCTCACCGAACTCCTCCCAGGCCCGAGTTTTTGCCTCCACGACTACCCGGGCTGCAGTCCGCTTGGCCTGCCGGTACCTGTCAGCTGCCTCCGGAGTCTCACAAGCCATCCAGGCCCGATAGGACTCCTTCTTCAGCTTGACAGCATCCCTTACTTCCGGTGTCCACCACCGGGTTCGGGGATTGCCGCCTCGACAGGCACCGGAGACCTTACAGCGACAATGGAGGTGGAGAACATGGTCCACTCGGACTCAATATCTCCAGACTCCCTCGGGATCCGGTCGAAGCTCTGCCGGAGGTGGGAGTTGAAGATCTCTCTGACAGGGGGCTTGGCCAAACGTTCCCAACAGACCCTCACAGTACGTTTGGGTCTGCCGAGTCTGTCCAGCTTCCTCCCCCGCCATCGGATCCAACTCACCACCAGGTGGTGATCAGTTGACAGCTCCGCCCCTCTCTTCACCCGAGTGTCCAAGACATATGGCCGAAGGTCTGATGACACGACCACAAAGTCGATCATCGGCCTCCGGCCAAGGGTGTCCTGGTGCCACGTGCACTGATGGACACCCTTATGCTTGAACATGGTGTTCGTTATGGACAAACCTTGGTTAGCACAGAAATCCAATAACAGAACACCGCTCGGGTTCAGGTCAGGGGGGCCGTTCCTCCCAATCACGCCCCTCCAGGTGTCACTGTCACTGCCCACGTGAGCGTTGAAGTCCCCCAGTAGAACGACGGAGTCTCCAGTCGGAGCACTTTCCAGCACCCCTCCCAGAGACTCCAAGAAGGCCGGGTAGTCCGCACTGCCGTTCAGCCCGTAGGCACAAACGACAATGAGAGACCTATCCCTGACTCAAAGGCGCAGGGAAGCGACCCTCTCGTTCACCGGGGTAAACTCCAACACATGGCGGCTGAGCTGGGGGGCTATCAGCAAACCCACTCCAGCCCTCCGCCTCTCACCATGGGCAACTCCAGAGTGGTAGAGAGTCCAGCCTCTCTCAAGAAGTGTGGTTCCAGAGCCCAAGCTGTGCGTTGAGGTGAGCCCGACTATCTCTAGTCGGTACCTCTCGACCTCCCGCACAAGCTCAGGCTCCTTCCCCGCCAACGAGGTGACATTCCACGTCCCTAAAGCCAGATTCCGTGTCCAGAGATCGGGTCGTCGGGGGTCTCGCCTACGACTGTCGCCCGATCCACTATGCACCGGCCCCTTACGCTCCCTCCTGCAGGTGGTGAGCCCACAGGAGAGCCCACTCCTTCGGGCTAAGCCCAGCCGGACCCCATGGGGGAAGGCCCGGCCACCAGGCGCTCAATATTTTGTGTCTAATTATTTTCTTATTTGGCAAATAACCACCTTCAGGGAGGTAAAAGACTAATCACTCTGTCTGGCATTATTTTACGATAAACGCCTGGATGTAATGTACATTATCCCTTACTTATCCTAACATCTCTAACTGGTGTTTTAATACCCCTTTACTGTCAAAGATTGGAGACGGCCCCAGATTATTGTTATTTCACTTTCAAAGCACGTTAAAACTCCTACATGATCTCAACAAACTATGCATCAGTAGAAAGATTAAAGACTCTAGCTTAGATATTTGACCACTGTTTTGATAAATTACTAATCTACTGTCATGCACAAATGCTTTATGTCAGGAGTGCAAAATAATAAATCTGTATGTGTCATGTTTTGAATAAAAAATCACCACACATTCATATTTAGTTACATCAGTCAACATATATAGTTTGTATGTTATGTACTATAGCAGTAATCTGCTTCCCGCCGTTCAGGACCTGCCACTGCTGAGGCACGGAGGACAATGAGCTTAAGAGAATACAGGTGGATCTGTTTGAATGTTTTAAAGAGGGATTTTCCCTTTTGAGCGTGTAATGGCGGCAGACGAGAGAGAGCCTCGGGAGGATGATGTTATATCTTTAACACTATCTGATACTGAGGTTAGTGCTCTGCTGGGGTTTTACCCAGGGAAAGCAGGAGATATTTGATGATTAAACCTTGGTTCTTTGGGTTTCATTCAGCCAGGGTGTATTTATTTATACACTCCAAGCATCGCTTTTTTCCCAAAACGGGTCGCCTATGAGTGCGCTACTCTGAGCTCGGAGTTCTCCTCTCATATGAAACTGAGTTCTGTTTTTCCACAGAGTGCTCCAATATTATTTCCACAGATCGAGTTGATGACTCTCAATCATACTGTTTTGAGATGCACCATTCATCTATGAGCTGCTCTATCAGAGTGCCACGAGAGCCCTTCCTTAGAACAGTATTTGAAAATCCATTGCAATGGTAAGTGTGCCCGTAAAGGCTTCTGAAATCCACACTGGTAAGTTTGCACGCTAATATTGTGCGTTCTTTCTAAAATCCTATATGGTGAGGGCTTCGCGCAGTTGCTTCGTGCCCTTTCTTGAGTTGGTAAAAGCCCCGTTCATCTTGGGCGACACTCCACCTATGTATCCTCAGATACCTATCTAAACAGGGTGTTGCTACTAAAGAACTGTTGAGACAGCTCTTTATTTTAGCAAGCTTATGCGTAATCTAGCGGTAGCCCCTGTGTGACAGGCAAAACTTGGTAGAAAAAGCTTGGTTCTTAGCCGTATTCCTTTAAATGAATCTTTCCTGATTCCAAGCCTTCAGCTCTACCCCAGGCCGAGGCCCTAACAATTAAGTTGGGTATGTAGCTTAGGCCTTTTGGCCGTAAGGGGTACTGTCACAGACAGCCATCCAAACATCCCAGGGCCAACACCTGTGGAAAAGGTAGAATTGGGACTTAGTGCTCGCCATGATTCTGGCCTGCACTCCCCTCAGCATAGCGGAGTGGGTATACTGTTCCCCATAGCGGCCCCTAGAGGATGCAGTGTCTCGTTCCCTACTCAGGGAACCATTGTTAAATTCATAACCTGAGACGTTTTACAAACACTCATTGGTGGTTTAAAATAAGTTTTGAGTAAAAGTGTGCTAATAATCTCATAAATTGTCTTATGTAGCTTGATGTTAATGTTAACTCTAATGCAACTGCAGCTTTTCTTTATAATTCATTTTTGGTTTAGTTTTTTTGTTTTCAAAATAATTCACGTAAGGTGGCAAGAAAATTCTTTGTTGTAGGTTTTCATGTATTTTTTTATTTTTATTTTTTTTTTTATAATAGGCGGGTAAATGTATATTGGGATTGAAAATATGTGGCTTGGTAAACCTTGTTGTCCCAGAATAAAGGCTAAAATGGCTAAAAAAAAAAAAAAAAAAAGAAGAAGGAGAAGAATGATAAAGGATCAATAAGGATTATGTTTCATACCGCACAGAGGGGTGAATTTTTTAGTGACAATAGGGCAGTTTGCCAGGCCAGACAATAGGCAATAGCATACAGGAGATCTTTCTAGTTAACTTATTTCTAGATAAGTTTATTTTTTTTAATGTATTTATTTATTTATTTATTTATTTTGAAGCAACGTTTCCGTCAAAGACCTTAGCCAAGCAAACACACATACAAGCAAAAAAAAATAGCTTAATAAGTACTCAAAACATAATAAGATTCAAACAGAGTTCCAATTGATGACATATGTTGTCAATAAATAAATAAATAAGTTCCTCGTTCCTCAAACATATATCATAAATCATAACACTATACATAAAGACTCCCCCATTTTCCTTTTTTTTTTTTTTTTTGCTTGTCCTAGAATTTATCAATGCATAACTATGCAACACATATTTAGGTACAAATGAGACTGTATCAACACCATTCACCTTAAAAAAAAATAAAAAATAAATGAAATAAAATAAATAAATAAATAGTATTTAATGTATAAACATGATAAGCTTCTCTTTTTAATACGATATTGTTAACATCGCCACCTATCCTGGGTACTTTAAAATGTTCAATTTCAATATACCTAAGTGGGGAAAGGTTGTGCATTTTTTTATTAAAATGTATTGCTACCTTTTCTTTTTTTTTTTTTCTTTTTTTTTTATTATTATTAATTGTGCGTATACTGGTTCAATGTTCTGCAATCTTAATTTCTGAAGCACGTTGTGTCTTTCCTATATACACCAACCCAGTTGGACATTTTATTATATAAATACCCTTTTTAGTAGTACAAGTGATGACATCGAAATGATGAATTTTAAACTTCCTTCCTGAATAAGGATGAGATAAGATGTTAGTTTTTATAGTGAAATTTACCCTGGGCATAACAACCACAACTATAGTTACGCAAAAGGATGAGTGGGTCATTCAGATAAACTAACTTCAGCATGAACAAAAAGGACAATATTTAACCGCATATACATTTTTTTTTATTTTTTTTATTTTTTTATGTTATGGCCAGGTACTAAAAATTACTGCTACAATTTCACAGTTTTCTTAACACTAATGATGACTACTTTCGTTTTAAAGTTAATTATGAAGATTCATTTAAACAATTGTGAAATATAGTAAAAAGTATTTGTGAACTTTAAGTTTTATTTTATTTTTTATTTTTTATATATATATAGGCAATTTCGATAGGACAGTAGGTCAAAAGGAAATGAAGAGGGTGAGAAAGAGAGGGGTGTGGGGTGGGGAAAGGTCCTTGACCCGAGACTCAAACTCGGGACACCGGAACCACAATGGCACTGCATAATGACACACTGCCCATGAGGCCATCAACGCTGACTGGAGATTTAATTTTAAAGTGTCTATTCTATACTAATTTTGGAATCTATCATATCTTTAGAGACACTTCAGATGCAGTTTGTACTTGCATGTTATGCATATACATACACACACACAAGCACACACACACACACACCAGCCACTTAATTAGCTATGCCTGTTCAATTGCTTGGTAACACCAATTACTAATCAGCCAATTACACTGCAGCAACTGGCATTTAGTTGTGGTGAAGGCGACTTGCTGAAGTTCAAACCAAGCATCAGAATGGGGAAGAAGGGGATTTCATTGACTTTGAACATGGAATGGCTATTGGTGCCAGACGGGCTGGTCTGAGTATTATTGCAACTGCTGATCTACTGGAATTTTTATGCACAATCATCTCTGGGTTTACAGAGAATGGTCCAAAAAGAGAAAATATCCAGTGAGCGGCAAAATTCTTTGCTGATGTCAGAGGAGAATGGACAGACTGGTTATAGATTATAGAAAGGCAACAGTAATTCAAATAACTACTAGTTACTACCAAGGTATGCAGAATCTCTGAATGCACAACATGTCTAACCCTGAAGCAGATGGGCTACAACAGCAGAAGGCCACACCGGATGCCACAAATCATCTCAGACTGGTTTCTTGACATGACAATGAGTTCACTTTACTCAAATGGCCTCCATAGTCACCAGATCTCAATCCAAAAGAGCACCTTTGAGATGTGGTGGAACAGGAAATTTGCATCTTGGATGTGCAGCCAACAAATCTGCAGTAACTGCGTGATGCTATCATTTCAATATGGAAAAAAATCTCAGAGTAATGTTTCCAACACCTTGTTGAATCTATGCCACGAAGGATTATTGCAGTTCTGAATGCAAAATTAAGTCCAACTTGGTTCTAGCAAAGTGTACCTAATCAAATGGCCAGTGAGTTTATAAGTATGTATGGTGGCCAACGGTTGTCCTGGAGAGCCAACGTCGTGTGAAGTTTTGCTCCAACCTTTATAAAAAACTGATCTGCCTGTAGCTTTCCAGTAACCCTTATACCTTGATTAGCTTCTTCAGGTAGTGCAAGTGGTAGTGCACAAATAGTTGGTTTAGTAGTTCACAAATAAAGTATATTAGTATTAATAATCCAGAGCTCAGCATGCAGGTATGACACTAAATTGAGCAGTTATGTTTTTGTTTAAATGTCAGATCAAAAGAACTAAATAGCAGTTGTGTTGAAGTGCATTCCCTCTTGATCACACTTGCCAGTTGCCTGTAGGCACAGCTGCAAACTCACACAAACACACTTAAATGCAGACTATGGTGATTATGCAGACATGGTTACCGACAGCTTACGTCCATGCCGGCCAGATGTGCAATATTCAAATAAGTGAACAGATTAATTAGAGTGGTGTTTATCATTCCCCATCCCTACTTCATAGCTTCAGCTCCCTCCTCCGAGGCTGCGGCAGACACCTCGCCTCATCCCGTACACAACGATGGATTTAATTAGCCAGCTGACTGAGCCAGAAGTTTAATTATTCACCAGTGTAGCGAGAGACTATGAGGAGACAGATGAACCACTCTTAAGTGGAGCCAGTCACCCACCCGTAGAAATACTTTGCTAATGGTGCAGACAAGGGGTCAGCTACACATACATGTGCTCTAAAGCCACATAGCAGTGACCAACTGAAGTTGGCAGGAGGCAAAACTGGGACCTTTCAGTCTCTTTCTGCAGTGTTATATTCATTATTTGTCTTGCAAATGTTCTAAATAGCCCAGTTACAGACATGCCACTTTAAGTCTTATTTAGCTTAAATACAAATCTCATGAATGTGGTCAAGGTTACAGAACGTCCCAATCTTATTTCACCTCATAATCAAAGGGCAGTAAAAGACATTTTGAAGTGACCATGCCATTAAAGTACACTTTTATGTTGGTACATTGTAGAAAATCATAGTTTCTGATTGAAACCTGTTTTTATTCAGTTTGTCCTGTTTTGTTCAGTTATTTATTTATTTATTTGTGTACATTTTTGTTTGGTTTTCTTTTGGTGTTTTTTTTTTTTTTTTTTTTTTTTCTCTTTAGTGGAAGTTCAGTGAAAGGAAGTACAAATATTTGACTGGTATTCAATATCAGTGTCATAAAATATAATAAATTGTATGTGTATAAAGGCGAATATAATAGACATGTTTTATTGTTGTTGTTTTTTTATTTTTATTTTTTTGGAAAACAAACATACTATTTCTGAGCTATGTATACACTTCAGTACTACTCTAAAGATCTGTCTTTGATTCAGCACTGGACAGCTCCTCTGCTGCTCTTTTCTAATGAACACTGTCTGCTTCTTAGGGAAAACAGCCCTATAATGGACAAGTTATGATTATCCTGGGTGCATTAATAGCAGTATTATCCAGCTCCAGAGCCCATTATCTCCAAGTTATAGATCCTGGAGTCATAGACTAATTGAATGACAGATCATTAATACAATACTTTTTTTGTTGTAGTGAATGCTAGAATATGCATGCATATGCCATGTAACCCTGCGCATGTTTATTTATTTATTTATTTATTTATTTTTTTTACAAAATACATTTATGAAA